>NC_088173.1:32529018-32832049 GCF_028769735.1 Zonotrichia leucophrys gambelii | reverse complement strand
GGTGGTTGGGATGTGTGCGGCATCTCCTGGGGCTCCCACTCTGCCTGTCCTTGGGCAGAGAATGACCCAAAAAGGATCATGTCCCTTGGTGCCACAGAGCAGCTGTGAAGCCAAGACCTCAGGAGAGTGTTGCTGTGCTGTCCCCAGCCTGGGTGAGCTTTAGGAGCCACGGGAGCAGGGTGGGTGGGAGCAGCCTGGCTACGATTGCTGTTCCAGCGAGGAACACTTAGGTCCTGTTCTCTTGCCTGTGCCCTGGCCCCTAGGGCAGGACAGGAGCCACCCACTGTCCCCTTCCCCACCCTGCACCAGGGTGGCTGTGCCTGCTCCAGGCCAAAGGAAATATGCCCCAAAAGGCAGGAAGGTTAGCTCATCTGTTGCTTAAAGCCTGCAGTCTTTGTTTGCAATAGCAACTATATTGGGAGTTTTCTTGGAATACGTGGCTATAAAGGGTCACGGGAGTTTCTAGAAATATCAACTCCCTGTGCTCCTAACAGATGCCAGTGCATTCAGGCTCTGATCATGCTTTCCAACCTTGCCCTCATCTTGGAGGCACTCCACTCCCTTCCTCCCCACAGACAAAAGATGCTGGGCTGCAAGGCGCAGGGGGCAGATGAATGGGTTTGTCACACACATTTCAGCACTTGTCACATCTCCCAGGAGATGCTTGTTACCCACGTGCAGTGACTGCATTGCCCTTGGAGTACTCAGCCTGAAAACATCCTGTGCTGGTCCAAGGGAAGAAAGGGTGACTTCTTTGTTTGTTTGTTTCTATAGAGTAAAGTGGATTTGATGGGAGTCTTTCAGAAAGCAATCCAATTAGCTGTGGCTCTTTGAAAGCAGAAAAAGGGGAATTGAAAGGGATATCACACTTTTTTTTTTTAACTAGCAGTTTGCAGTCACTTTCTTTAGATATCCTCTTTCCTAGCTGATATTTCCTCTGATTTATTCTGCTGCAGAAGTGGACCATTTAAGTGAGCTTTATGTAAGTCCTCTTGGCCGTCTTACAGTTCTCTGCATGTTTCAATATATTCCACAGTTAAAAATTTTAAAAGTAGGTGGGGAAAGAGGAAATTTCTGGTTAATATATAACAATTTCTGCAGTCCATGTGCCTGGACTCAATTTTTCAGGGCATTTTTCCAGACATCTAATGATGCCAGAAAATAAAAATAGCCAACTAGCAAGACCTTTCCTAAAAACTGCTCTGCAATGCAGCAGAAGTTTCATGGCCCTCATCAGGTCCTTTTCTACTGTCACTGGGGAGAAACAAAACACTATCACAAGCTCACAGGGAAAAAAAAACAAACTAAAAGTGCTGTATAAAACTGCTATAGATCATGAAGTTCTTGTAGCAGAAAGAGTTGAAGTTAATATGTGATCTTTTATGTAAAATCAGAACAGTCAGAGTTGACTAAATGGCCTAGCTGAGCTTTGCTTTCAAGAATAGTGGAGATAGCTGAGCAATTCTGCTCATTCACTGCAGGCCACAGGGAGAGCAGCAGGCTGGCTCACTCACCAGGCTGGTGCTATTATTATTGCTATTACACACTCTGTGGGCAAATAAGAGGCACGTCTGGAACCAGGCTATGCAGTCCCAGGGGTCTCAGATAAGTTCAGATGCAACTGTTGAGAAAAATATCTTGGATCTATAAAAACACCCTATTCATTTTCAAACATATGTATTTTGGATCACAAGTACTAAAAGCCTCACACTGATAAGTTTCATGAAATTCAACTAATGAGAAAATAAATGTGTGAAAAATGAAAATAGAATAAGATGGGGATATTTCTCAGTTCTTTTTCATCCTCTTGCTTTTGAGGATATATAGTAAAAGGATGTACATCTTGAAAAGAATGTGACTTATGGATTTGCCCATGAAATTAATTGCACTGTATTATCTTACTGGGATATTGTGTTGCTCAGAGAGGTTGTGTAGTCTCCATTCCTTCAAGTTTTTGAGTCCCAACTGAATCTCTGAATCGCTGAGCAACCTGGTGTGCCTCACTTCCAGCAGGAGACTAGGCCAGACACTTCAGCAGGTGCCTTCCAAACGGAACTGTCCTGTGATCCTATCAAGAAGACAAAGAATTATAATTTTAATTTCACACGTTGAGGCAAAATTTTGTGCATTTGTGTGTGAGAAATACTCTCCTTGATGGAAAGCAAGGACTTAACTGGATTAATATTTAATTTTACACATTTTCCAGGAAATGTTGCTGAAAATACCATATCAAACCACCTTTCATTTCATTAATAGCCTTCTATGATTTTAGGTGTGAATGAAAATATTACAAAATGTGGAAATTAAATAAATGACGAAACACAAGAGTGGTTAATGACTGATTAGCTTGGCAAATGAATTAACAGGATAGTGCGAGCTGTATTAGCTTAGCAGGTTGAACTATGTGTATTAATGATAACACTCTGTGCAGGATTAGTGTTATGAACTCTTCAGTTGCTGCTTAAACAGAAGAGCCAATCTGCAATAATTCCAGGTTCACCTCATTCATCCTACCCATGGTTTACACCAGCTGCCAAATGTTATCTATGAAATTGTTACTCATGTCTACATTCTTATTCCTGGTTTGACTGATAAGAAACTATCTGTGCTGCTAATCCTTATTATACCCTTTTTCTGCCCTGTCAATTATGTTGTGTTGTTATTACTTACACAATTCCAACAACATGCCGGGAGAAAAATGGATGGATAAGAGACCAAATCTGAAATCTTATGCTTGTGCTGTTCATATCAAACTCTTCAGGAAAATATTATTTCAGTTGGCTCAAGCTATTAGAATGAGCATAGGGGAGATGCTTACTCTTGCCTCCATGTGTGTGTACATCTTGTTTTAACCTGACTCCAGCCCTACATAGCAATGTTCATGGAAAATTCCTTGAAGGTCACATGTCACATATTAGCTTAGCAGCTGAAGGATGCATAAATTCAACAGCAAGAGAAAAATTAAATTAAGTAAAGGGAAAAAATGAGTATTCAGTGATTTAAAGTCACTTAGACCTCAGCTGTTTTGGGTTTGAACATAAGAAAATGAAACTACATGGGCTTTATGTGAAATCTCTTCCATCTGTCTCAAACAGGAAGCCAAACTTTTTGTCGTGTGGTTAGATATGAATTTTTCAAACATGTTTTTCATAGATCCTTTCTGAGTTTATTGTGACGCCTTCCAGAGGTCACGGTACAAGTCACTGTAAATAGATTAAATTACCATTCCTGTACAAAGAGAGGAGTGTACACAGTTGCTGGAGTAATCCCAGTCTGACTTCCCAACCTTTTGTGGTTGTTTCAAATAGCAAAGTGAAAATTTCATCTGTGTTTCCTTTGTCTTTGCATTTTTCCAAGCAAGTCATCAATTTCCTCTTCACCCGCACAGAGTTACCCAAATCCTTTCACTTGAAGATAGTGATTTATTTTATAAAACTGGTACTAAAAGGATCCAAACTCAGTTAGAGTGACTCTGGGAGATGCTTTACGTATTTTGGATCCTTAAAAAGACAATAATAAGAGAATAACATGACAGAGGAGTCCCTTGTCATCTTTCAAGAGGCAACATCTAATGGGTTGCAATTTATATGTGGCAGAGAGTTCAGCTCATTGTGGTTGTTATTTTCATATAGTAGAACATGTGAAATTCTGATAAAAGATGAACTTTACAAGGAAGATGTAAAGCAGAGAAATGATCTCAGAAGCTTGAAGGAAAGTATCATTTGGCTTCATATTGTTTTCCAATAATTGTTTAACACATAGGGCCTGTCCTGACTCTTTTGGCCACATAAAGAGATACCAGAGCAAATGCAATCACAAGGTTTGAGGTGCTCATTACTTCAACTAGGCATATGTACATTATAAAAAATAAAAAAAAAAAGTATAAAAATATAAAAAAACCATATGTACAGTATAAAAACATGGCCATTTAGAAAGAGATCCACATGTTTAGAGATACAACAGCTTTTGGAACTGTGGTTAGCTCTAGATAATAAGTTCACTTTTGAGAAGAATTTACAGTAGGCATCATTATAACAGTTGGTTCTAGGATTAGGATCTTGCCTCATGAATTTGCTGCACAAGGGATAGAAAAAATACACATTGATACAGACATTAATACATGTAATATTTTTTAGTCATAAATCAGTTCTGAAATAAAATAAGAAATACTTATTTCTAAGTTGGATCTGTCATTTGCAGAATTGAAAAAAAATCAATGTCCCAGGACATTTCAGTGCTCAGAAGAAACTGGGCTTGGGGCTGTGGGACACTTCTTTGCATCTGGGCAGAAACTTGCTCGACTGCTTGAAGTAAAAACAATGGAGAAAAGGGAAAAGATTATTTTATAGGTGATTCAGGTTTCTTAATGCAATATTAGAATCTACCCTGGAGTTTTACATTTTGGAGAAAGCCAAAAGAATTACATTGCTGAATTGATAAGGGCAGAATGATAATTGATTGTATCATATTCCTGGCAAACCATCACGTGGGCTCTCATGCCCGTATCAAGTGTGCTTGTGGGTATAAATATATGTGTGTTTACATAATGTGTACATGTATATGTGTGTGCACCGGGGTTTCTGTAAGATGAAACGACCCATATGCTTTTTCCTGGGTTATGCCCAGCACATTCATTTAATTATTCAGTGAGAACATACACTACCAAGTTCTTAGACCTTTTTCTTTTATTTCTCTTTCTTTGTAAAGACTTTGATACCTTTTGGCACTGGCTCATGTAGTCAGTAGAGTGCATTTAATGGGCCAAAGGCATTTTTATTACCCTTTAAAATGTTTAACAGAGTTTCTGTATAATTTCTCAACATGTTCTATTTGTTTATTTCTGTATATTTTTGGTATTAAGAGGTAACATTGCGGTGTAAGGTTTTATTACCTTGGCAGTGTCATCATTAAAGAAGTATCAATCTTTCCATGATGTACTCAATATATTTAGGAGCTTACATTATGGACATGGAACTTAATTCCCAGTGGGTGTCCTGATAGAAATGTAAGATGCCAATCATTATATTCTTCACGTTTAAAAGAAATAGGCACTTTTAAATAGTTCAAAATCTGTTTTTCATATTTTTTCCTCAAGTACAGTAAGAAATACCTCATTTTTCTCTGAACAGTGAAGGGGTTGATCCATCATTTTTCAGGTGTTATCTTGGTTGTTACAGGACATAGTCTGAGATGAGATTAAAGCTCAGGCTCAGGAATTGACAGTCAGTTGCTGAATGGCTTAGCCTTGCTTTTACCATTATGAGTGAAATGCAAGTGGACTGTTTGATAGGAAACAGATGAAAATTGAAGTGCACATAATCTGGATTTTCTCATATGCTGCACACAGGGAAAACAGTACATGTTTTGTCTTTTGAGTTGAAAATAACAGCAACATATTAGTCACTAAAATCATACGTTGTCTGTGTTTCTGTTTGCAATGCTGATTATTGGATTTGATGTTTTTTAACTCTGTCAGTTAAGTATTCTGATGTGCACTTGATTCAGAGCAGATTTTTGAGAAGGACTGATCAGTAATTAGGATTTGGTTATAAAATCCATATGAGGGAGTTGCACTGAAATGTTGCTTTCTTGTATGAGGAAGTCAGACGTCACTTTCTGGGTTTTCTAGGTATAGTGGCCTTATTAATTCAGTGAATGTGAGCGTGGCAGACCACCTTCTAGACACCTGGTGGGTGGCAACACAAGCACTTTTTACTGCCCGAGTTCCAGTCTGTTGCACAGCTCCATAGAAAGAAATGGTTCATGGTTATAACAACTCAGAGTCAGATTTCGCTTCTGAGCTCTGCTGAGCTTTGCCTTTCAATAGGCAAGGGGCAGCTACAGCAACGAGCTCCTCAGTATTTGGAACCTCTTTCTCATCACTATGTATATTTTGTAAGGAGATTTTTTTTTTTTTTTTGGCAAAGGAGACATAGCCAGAGGCCAACAGCACGGTTACTCTGTAGGCTACAAGTCCCCCTCCCAAATGGGGCTGAGAAGCTGGAGCTCTGCAGATGGAGAAAACCCCAGATCTGTGGTTTGACCCTGACTCTTTCCCCCTCTCTCCTACCATACACAGAACACAGAGGTTCAAACAGATGCCAGATCAGAGCCCGAATCCAAAGCTACATCAGAGTAATAAATACAGCAACTCTATTACAGAGCTCAGTATTTTCAAGTTTAGTGCTATTCCCCAGCTTGGAATAACTCTTTAAAAAGGACCAGTGCTTGGAAAAATACCAGCATCAAAGATGTATTCACTACTGTCCTGGTCTTACGGACTGTGGTTCCTCTCTTTTGGAACAAAATGGCCAAGGCATAGCCATTACATTTTAGATGCCTTTTGTGGCACAAAAAATATAATTCCAGAACTGTCAGTGCATGTTGGGAACATGCAGAATATATAAAATTTGTGAACATGCCTATAGGTATGCAGATAAATACATACATACACATCTGAGAATTCAGGAGTGAAGGTAAAATGTGCAGGAGCCACTTTCTTGTTCAGTTTGCAGAGTGAAGAATCTCTTTGTGCATCTGTCCTGGAAGAAACTGATGGAAAATAAGGAGATTGCAGTCAGTTGTCCATATTATATGATATCCTAAACTGAAGGTAGATGAGTAAGTGCAGCATCAACTCCTTCTATCATTGCTCAGGATTTCCTGTTTATATCTTTGATCACACTGCCTCTCCAGAGTGGCTTTCCCAAAGAACTAGCTTTCCCATAAAGCTGTGGAGTAGTGCTCAGCCAAGAAGCAGGTCAGAGGCTCCTCCTGCTCGTCACTGCTTTCCCTGCCTTGGGAGTAGCTCTAATCCTCATTGCCCATCCTTGCAGGCTTGGGACCCACAGTGAGGAATATAACAGTTCATAAATCACAGCCTGTCAGCCTCTGCTGAGTGCTTGAGAGCCAGCCCCAAAAGCCACGTGCTGCAGATGGAGCAAGGGAAAGGAGCAATCAGGTTCCTGCTGACACTCGGCATCTGCTGCCTCAGAAACCATCATTTTTTAATGCATGACTGAGAGCCTTATTTCAAGCAGGGGTCTGTGCCATTGGCTATCAGCTGGGATGTTGTGGAGTTTGCTGTGACAGGGTACTCCCTTTTCCCAGACCAGAGTCTCCACTCAGTCTCTTGACAGTCTGCCAAGCTTTGCAACTGGAATGTGTGAAGTTCAGCTTTGAAACAGTTTCTTTCCATCATTCCTGCCTGTTTTGATCTAGTATGTGAAACAGGTTTCTACTTTTGTTATAGGATTCTTGTTCATTCTTGCCAGATTCAAATTCATTATATAATCTAGCAGCATCAGATGACTGCCTAGGAATGAGTAGCAGATGCATCCCCTGAAAGACAGAATTCCTTGCTACAACCATGCATTGGTGATAGCCACCACTGCATGGCTGGATTTGTGGCAAGAAAGCACATTGAGAATTTCATAAAACCAAAACCAGATGTAATGAGCTCTGAAGAGGGTGTGATGCAGAGCTGGCCTGCCCCATCATAGAAATTATGGGGAAAACATTTGTCCTGGCACAGCCAGGCTGTCATGGTAATCCTTTCCTGCCCAAGAGCAGCTCAGGACTATCCTCTCCAAGGAGAGTCATAGCTATTGTCAGCATTACTCTGGTTTCTCCATTTACCCACTGTTGTACTGCAGGCAGACACTGCAGCTCCTCTTTAATCTGCCAAGGATGACACTGATCCAAGATAATGGATGAGGTCCCTTCATGTGATGAGAGGCTTTGAGGCTGTAGCCTGGGTTTTCAATCCCACTGCTGGCCTAGTGAGAAAGAAGTTGCAGGTAGTAATGGCCATGAGGTTGCCAACTGCTGTACACTTCAGAAACTTGGAAAGAACTTCTGAGAAAACTGGCACCACTGGCATTTTCCATCCTTTTTTTAAAAAAAAATAATTATCTACAAAAACCATCTGACTGCTACTGCTACCAGCAACCAGTGCAGTGGAAAAGGCCATAAACATCTTAGGAACCTCCATTCCAAACTGCTCTGAAAAAGCTGGCTAAGCTGCAACTCGACTCTGGAGGTACCTGATGCCTCCAGGACCTTTCCTGCTTGGTGTTATGTTCTCCAGGTGCCTCAGGTGGAACCTTTCAACATTTTTACCCTCATCCTCACATGACTAAGCAACCTAGCTGTTAGCATGGAACTAAGTGAAACACATTAAGGTCTTCAAACAGTGCTGTTTGCCCCTGAAGTCCTTAGCAGCTGTAGATCTTGTGTTCTCAAAATGAAGCATAGTAGTTGTCCGTGCAAACCTTTTCAAAGGCATATTTAAGTCTGAATGGACCTGGAGGTTTTGTTAACAGTGTGGTACCTACTCCCATAAATAGTGATTCCCTCAGAAAAGAGGAAAAAAACCAAACCCAAGACACAAAGCATTAAAAGGTCCAACTACTGCTTTTGTCCAGTTGTAGGCATTCTCAGAAAATGCTTGCTGCATACTGAAATGACTATGTTCTCACAAAATGAAGACACAGCTGCCTCTGCCTCTTAAAGAATAGCTGGAAGAAGAGAAAAAGCCCTTCTTTTTCATTAAACATCCTAGTCAGACTATTCACCAAGTGAGAGGATATTTCTTCTGATACTGAAGGGAATACAAGATCAGAATGTTCCATCTGTGAAAGAGCTCATGCTATAGATCTTTGTTTTCTTTCAGTTTAATTTATCTCTGAGCAAAATAAAAATAATAGCAATAATTCTGTGTTAATTGGCCCAGATGAGATGTGTGAAAATTCCTGGATTTTCCTCTTGTTCTCCCAGATCACTTGTGTAGTCACAGCAACCAGGGGCATGGGTGAGTCCTTCAATGCATAGATAGGCCTCAGATAGGGCTCAGTGCCCTGTGGGGCTTTACAGCCCAAAGCCCTTCACTGTGTCCCCACTTACCAACTCATCTCAGAGATGTCTGTCCCTGGATCACATCCTGGGACAGATATCCTTATGCCACATGGACGTAACCATGGGGAGAAGTAAAGGTCTTCCTGCTAAGTCCACCCCTGCATTTTGCAAAGCCAGGCATAAATTAAAAATGTTCATCAGCAGTCCCTCAAGCGGATGCTAGTGTGTCACAGATGGACTATAGACAGACCACAGGCCAATCCTCACTAAATTATTTGCAGGTTTCTCTTGTAGATCAACAGTTGGCAAGAGGTTTTCCAAGACTGACTAATGTATTGTATGCATTGTCTTGTGGATAATGAATGGATGCACATCTGTGCTTAATACTTTTGTGCCTTTCAGAAATTCCCTGCATTCCACAGATGTGAAATGAGACCCTTCAGATGTGAACAGTGCTTTTGAATTTCATTCACAGCTAAAGAGGTTAATAACTTGATGACCACGAGGAAACCACTTATAAAACAAACCTTCTTTGCCTTTTAGATTAATTAATGCAATTTAGTAGTAGTGGTCATCATATAAAATATGTGTTGGTCATTATTTTTCTGATGGAAAACCAGTATTAAGGGATCCATATGCCATACTGGTACATGTTGCATTACAGTGCTGGATATTTATACAACAGCTATCAGGGTTTTGTAAGTCCTTGCTGGTGGTTCCCACTCTGCTTATTAGGGGAGCTCAGAGTTTTTGTTTCAGGTAACTCCAGTTATTATATTAGGACTGTCAAGAGCAAGTTGAACAAACCTGGGTTAGAGACAGGAGGGAAAACTTGGGCAATGAATATTGTAAATTATACAAACTGCAGCCTGCAATTTCTTCACAAATGCTAAAGCAGGAGGAGATGTGTGGATGTTGAAATGTGTGCTAGGAGTGGGTCACTTCTTGCCTTGAGACAGAGGACATGCTGTAAAGGGTACTTTGAATTCTTTTCAAGGCCATATGCTAATATTTTTCATTAATAATCAAATTTAGCTCAATCTCATTTCCAGGTAAGAGCTGCTGAGTCATAGAGTGGAGCAGAAAAAGCAATATGACACAAGACTTCCATAGCCCATCGTGTTCTCTACCATACATGAGTATATACCCTACATGACTGCAAGCAGGTCATCACTTTTGGCCTACACTGAGGCTAATTTTTGGTGCAGAGTAAGTCTGCACACTCAAGGTGAAGACATTTTCTTGCTGTTGTCCAAATATTCTTAGAGGGATTTGTTTAAATCAAAGTATAATTGGGCACCTTTGATTCAGATAATGAATATGCAGTGCAGTTTTTTACAACAGACTGCATTAACACCATCTCTCTTTCTCTTGTTTCCTTTATGTTATTCTACCGTGGAAGCCAAAGCAAAAAATTTTACTACAAAAGGCTGGGTAGTATCACAAGACCTCAGTATCACAAGACCTCAGAATCCACAATTTCCACTGGATTTCCAGATCTGGCAAATTACTGCTTTATCTATGTCAGAATTTTTCAATATTTTTAATATTGTTAGGGTTTGGTTTTTTTTTTTCAGTCATCGTGAGGCTCGTTCCAGAAATTATGCATGTTTCAGATTAGTGCATATGAAATAGTTTTTTCTGTTGTCCTTTCATGGTCCTCTAGAAGTAACTCTCCACCCTTCTGGGTTGAAAACTGCTTATCTGCATGTATATCTGCACTGGCTTGGGTGTGCTCTTTTTACCAGGAATAAACAATCTCAGGGAATGAATAAGCTGTCACAAGCAGCTTAGGAAATAAAGAGCAAAGTCATGGAAAGCTCAGAGCTAAAAAGGTTCTTTTTATCAATGCTCATATTCATGGTTCATAAAAATCTAATTCAGAATGTTAGTTTACACCCCTCAACTCCCCCCAGAAAAATCCATTCAGACACTGTGCATTTGTCATTTGTGAGCCAAATGCTGAAAACCCTGGTAATATCCCATCTCACAGTCCAAGAAAATCAACTTTTATCTTAGGAAAAATTATTTCACATATCAAAAATACAGATTTTTTTTTGGTGGAGTTATGTTTGTGGTGCTGTGCTATATTACAGAGTTAGTACAGCAATCTGTCCCTTGATGGTTTTGTGTTCCTCTTAAACAGGCTCAAAGAAAATAAAAGCAATGCCTGTGATGCCTCAATGCTGAGGTTATGGACAGACCATCTTCCAAATGATAGTGAATTAACAGGAAGATTCCTGCCATATATTTTTTATTTGTTAGCATATTTCTCTATGAAAGACAGGAGCTCTTTTTTGCCCGAGTCCTGTGGTCACTCATGCAGAGGGTCCCTGACTCAAGGGGTTTATATGTGAGCAGGGAAGGCAGAGGGGTGGGAGGGCAATGGAGGTGCTGGGGCAAAGCAGCCACAGCTGGAGCAGCCACTGCATCCCAGTGGCCTCCCTGGAAAAGCAAAGCTGCTGGCCTTCCCTGAAGACATCACCTTTAACTCAAGCCAAATATTTATTTAGGTTGATTTCCTTATCTGGAAGATGTGGGAAAAAGCCAAGGGGCTCCAGGGGGACCAAACATTAAAACAGCTTCTTTTTTTTTTCCAGAAAAGGACAAAATAATATACTTGCAGTGCTAGATTTTTTAAAAAATCTATCCTGCATAATTATTATGGCAAAATAGTAATTGCACAGTCCAGTCTTTTACATATTACTTATCAATGGGTCTTTTTAGCCATTGGTCCCTAAGATAAGCCCTGTAAGCTCACTTTGGCATGCTGGAATTATTGGTGCTCACTACAAGCAGAGAATAAAGTGGGAATATTCTACAATCAGTGACTGACTACAGAAGAACAAGGAAGCAAAATGCAGGTAGCTGATCTGGGAAGGTGATCCACACTATTCTTGCTCCCAAATTTGTCAGAAAATCTGCCTTAAAAGCTCCTTCAGACAGGCATGTAGGAACAGCTTTTGGCTCTGCTCTTAGTCCAGCTTGTGTCAGGCTTGATGTCCCTGGGAGAGGTGGGAGGGTTTGAGGGGCAGCCGGAAGCACAAGTGGAGGGATGTCATATGTGTGTGCACAAGAGTATTTCTTCCTCAGATGTGCAACCAAACAAAGCTCTGAAGCCTGAAAGCCACAAGAGTCCAGGCTGTAGACAAAGGTGTGTCCTGCACCAAACAGAGAGTTTTCTCACCACAAAAGACAGCTCTTTAAGCAGGCTGGAGAGACCCTGGCCAGTCAGCCCTGTACATCTGCAAAGACTGTCCAAAGCAGGTCCAGATGCTCCCTACTGAAGTTTCAGGCAATGTCCTACAATAGTCCCCAAAGCAGAGGAGCTGAAAGGAAGGAGTTCCAGAGGCAGGGTGGTAGCCCAAGCTAAGCAAATAACTGTTTTGTTTGACATTCTGCCCAAGGCTCATAATTGAAATAAAAAGCTGTGACCTGTAAGAAGCCCTGGGTGTGGTGGAAAGTGTTTCCTGGGCTGGGGGAAACGGGCGAGCCGCCCTGTCAGCTGCCTGGGGCATGGGTGAGCAAATACACAGCCCCTGGCTGAAAAGTGATTATCATGGGAAATATTTTGCATGGATTCATACTTGATGATTTTCAGCATTACTCAGGTATTTTTGTTTTGAGGCCTTGGTAGAAATTTGTTTTTAAGGGAGCGAGTTTTATTCTGTGAGAACAATCCTATGAAATCAAGTTGCTGATGCTTTAGCACAAGCAAAGTTTCACTCAGAAGGCTTAAATTTTCCAAATTAAAATTTCCCAACAAGCTTAAATTTCCCATAAGTTTAATCCAGCATGGCAGAGTCCAATGATGAGGGGACAAGTCATTTTCTGGAGTGTGCAAGTCCTGTTGAATCAAGATGATGCAACGTGAAAGGCTCCAGAAACAGAGCTTCTCAATATGCTGTCAGTGTGCTGTGAATACAGCACAAGGCAGTGCACATTTGAGAGCAAAAATAGATGCATGGCCCTGGCTCAGAAAGTACATTTAAACAACATAATTTATTATCTGAGCTATGGCTGACAACAATCTGTTCCCCTGTTTCAGCCAGATTTTCAAACTTCACTGAGCTCCAGCTCATGTGCCCATCTCATGCTGATGGTGTCTCACTTTGGAGACTGTGGGAAATGCTTCAGGGTAGCTTACATAGGATGCAGAAGCAGCATCATTACAATTTGTAAAAGGGATTGCTTTAATCCAGGAAACAATAGAAACATCCTGCAAATGGTGAGCATCTGGTCCAAAGAACAAATCTCAAACATTACATTATCACTACTGGGAACTATGAAACAAGAGTCTACTTTAGTAGTCCTCAGCAGTACTTTTTTTCTGGTAAATGTTGCAGTGTTGGTAAATGGAGTGTATATTTATGGAATAGCTTTGTTTTTGATGGGAACAGTGTGGCTCTGATGAGGCTTATGTCTGCAAACCAAGTTCATTGGGGTATTTGAAGATTATGAGCCATAATATTTCATTATTAGGTGCCTTTATATATGAGCAAATTAGCAATATGACAGTCTTTCACTTAGTGAACTGATACTGAGGGTGATCTCATTGTTTTCTCATGATTTATCAAGGAATTAGAATCCTAAACAGTGGTAAAATGCATTCAAAAGTATTTGACCTTGACCAAATCATGGCTTTCAGTTTAATTTTATTTTTCATTCCTTGAAGAGACCTGATAAACCAGATAAACTGGCCCTGAGTTTTGCACCTGCTGTAACTTACTGTTTGGTCCTGTTTGGAATTTCTGTTGTGTCTTTGTGAGATACCCAAGCATAACTGTGCCAGTTTACCCAGCACAGCCTGTTCCCTTCACTGCTCCAGTTATTATAAACTGTCTGCTGTTCCCAAATTCAGTGACTTTCAGAACACTTCAAGAGAATAGATTTTCTTGAAAAGAAAAAGAGAGGAAGTCAAAAGTGTCCTGTATTAAATTGTTTGTGCTCCAGTTACAGTTGGAGATGCCTCCTGTGGAGTGTGTTCTCAGCTTTTCTCAGACAGGGCAAGTTAAGGAAGGTTTCTTATCCCTGGGACCTCGAGAGAGTCTCAACTTTTGATGTTTGCATTTTTTCTGTGCAAAACAATAAACTGGAGAACAAGCTCCAGCCTTGAGCAATCTCACAAGCTCCCCACCTGTTACCAATATGATTATGTTAACGAGCCCTAATTGCTCAGGAAAGCCCCACGTGGACCTCCACCCACACATCCTACCCGGGATCTCCAATGAAGGTCAGGACTGCATATCTTTCTTCTTTCTGAGCACCACTTTCTCCAGTCCTGCTTGGAACCCCAGGGGTGGCTGACACCTTGCCCTGCCCAGGGCCACCAGAGGAGCAGCCCTGCCCAGTGCCAGGTACTGTGGGGGACAGGGTGCTGGTGTCAGATGTGTGACTGGTGCTGGGGGCACTGCAGCCTGGCAGCTCCGTGTCCTTCACTCAGGCAGGGCGAGACAGGGAGACCATCACTGAGCAGCAGCAAAAAAGCAATTTGGTGCCATCCCTGGATGGCATCCCTTCCTTCTGTTGTGTGAGACACCCTGCTCAGCTTCGTGTCATCTGCAAACTTGCTGAGGGTGCTCTTGATCTCACTGTCTGGGTTGTTTTGTTGATAAAGATATTAATGAGTGCCACTCCCAAGGCAGAGCCCTGAGGGACGCTACTTGTCACCAGCCCCCACCTGGACATAGAGCCATTGACCAAATACTTTCTCCACTGAATAGTCCATCCACCAAACACCTGTGTCTCCAATTTGGAGGTAAGGCTGTCATGTGGGACTGTGTCAGAAGCCCCACAGAAATCTGGGTAGACAACACAGCTTGGTCCTCCCTTGCTGGCTGTTGATGTCACTGCCTTGTAGGAGGCTGCCAGATTGTTCAGGTGTGGTTTGCCCTTGGTAAAGCTGTGCTGGCTGTCTCTGGTTACCTCCTTGTCCTATGTGTGCCTTAGTATGGCTTCCATGAAGATCTGCTCCATGATCTTCCCACACACAGAGGCCAGGCTCGCCTCTCTGTAGCTCTTCATATCTTCCTTTCTTCCCTTTTTAAAAATAGAAGAGTGGTTTCCTTTTTTCAGTCAGGACCTTGCCTGACTGCATGACTCTTCAAATATGACGGAGTATGGCCTGTCAACAGCATCAGCCAATTCCCTGAACTGGGAAGTTGGTGGAAGAATCTGGAAAGGGATTTGACTGTCCCTGAATTTTTGGTCAAACAGAACTTTGAATCCTATTTCAAAATACCCCAAAGGCAGTGTTTTGCATTATAGACTCATCCCTTGTGTGTTGCTCCCCTGAGTAAAAATGAAATTAGCTCCCCAGAGTATCCCACTGGTACAATCTTCCATTCAAGCCTTGCATCTTTGCTTGCCACTCAATGCATCTGGCAAGCCATGGTGGCTGCTCTTTATGTTTTCAGATGAGTACAGATTTTTAGATGTAGATTGTTGGCTTGGCTCTTGCCCTTTTTTTAAATTTATTTTTTATTATTTCCTTGCCATAAGGCCTTTTATTTTTTTTCTTCTGTACACACAGAAATTTTAATTTACATTTTCTTTCATCTGGAATCTCAAGGCCTTTGATTCATATTTGCTTTTTGTTTTGATGTGCGGAAAAAGCTTAAGACATACTTGGCTCTAATAGCTGTACAAATTCAAACCCTGGTAAGGAAGAGAAATATTTGAAACCAAGTCAATCCTGATCTATTTAAAGATTTAATTTACCCATAGATATCAAATAAAAAATAAAATCATCATCTATATTTTATTACTAGATCTTAAAACAATAAAATCAGATGTAGTTTACATGCTTGTTGGGTGACATTGGGTGTTAGGGAGGAGAGAAAGCTGAGGTTTGCTTCCAGAGGATTCTTGTGAAGTGACTTTGAAACATGGCTTAAAGGGTAATTGCTTTTCCATCATAAAACTTTTAAAGAAGAGTGATTTTCCAGGTGTTTGATAAACACTTTGTTAAATAATATGTCTAACATAAAAGGTTCCATGAAAACCTGTATTTTTTAGAAACTAAGGATTGCAAAGAGAGAGGAAAAAAACCCAACTCCTCTTATGTTGCAGCACTTCAACCAGAAAAATGTAAGGGACTGTAACCAGAGAGTTACAGGGGTCCAGCATTTACCCATTATTGACTGCATTCAGGGGGAAGTCAAGAGGCACTAGTAACAGCTTGAAATTTTAGGGCACAGATATTAATAGATTAATTAATTTTTTTCTCTCTTTAGCACTGTTCACAAAAATAATCCCCAATTGTAAAAATGCACGTAGTTTTCCCCAGTCTGGAAAATAAAAAGGAAAGCCCAAATATGCATATTTTTAAATGCTTTCTCTGCAATGTGTTACTACCTTGAAACAGCTCCTCACACAAGTAGCAATTTTTCTAAGTCATGATGCTTATAAACAAATGCATTAATAATAGAAGTTTTCTAATGCTTTAATAATAGAAGTCTTCAACTTGTAGTTGTGGGCTGGTGACTTTTTTCCTTTCTGGGAATGATTTAAATCTTCTGTCCTTTGTTCAAAACATAAAATGAATCCAAACTATGTAGGTGCCATCTCTGGATTTACAACCACACGATTCTGCCATCTCTAAAACTTCAAAGGGTTAATGCTGAAGACACAGATAAACTTTTTCCTGGATAGATTTGTGGAAAAAGGTGTGGGTGTTTTATACAAAAGAAAACTGGATCCTCTGGTTGAAAGGTAGAATAAAAAAAAGTCTTTTCCTCCAGTGTGGTGGATCTTCCTGAGACCTACTTTAATCCCACAGGAATATCTGTTTTCAGGAGTAAAAAGAAAGTCTGTGAGAGGCAGTGAAGGACACAACTCGGCCAACAGGACAGACTTTCTTGTTTTCAGTATTTGCATCCTCTGAGCTTTACCTCTGGTGGTCATGCTTTCTGTGCTCAGTATAAATGTGTCTGCTGAGGAAAACTCATGGAATACCCTTTTGTGCTGTTTCCCTTCCATTTCAGTCCCCCAAACGGGGCTTTGGTGGGGCTCAGACACTGCCCATAACCTCCCATCCACTACTTAAACCTTACAAGGGCTGCTCCACCACAAGGGCTTATGGATTGAAAAGGGCTGAGTAGGAAGGGATTTGTAGGCTGCATTTCCATGTTGTAAAACACTTTGCAGACCTAGCAGGAGCTGATGCTCTATGGGATAAATTCCCTTTCACTTTGGGAGCTGGAAATAAAATAAAGAGATCTCATATATGTTCTCTTTGTGATGGATGGCAATGAAAGGGACTGTCCCTTGTGTGCTGCTGCTTCTTATTGTTATTGCAAAAATAGCATTATGAAAAGGTTTAAAGGGGGTTTCTGTTACTCTGATGCAAGAAAGGTTGTATTTCACTAGAAGCAATTCTTCCTCTGCATTATGCATTTGTGCATGCATGACACTGCCTGCATGCTTGCAGATAGCCTGTGTGTGTTTATCAGTTTTAATAACCAAGTCTTTAAAAGCCTTTTATCTGCCTAAAAAAAAAATGGAATAAACATCAGATTTAGCTGATGCCACCATACTGGTAGCAGGAGAAGAAAGAAGAAACATCTTTCCATGACATGTCTCGTTTTACCCCAAAAGTCGCATGGAAGCTACTAAATCACTATTCTCTATGCAAGAGTATGTGGTGCCCAGGGCCTGGAAAAAGCTGCTTCAGGGTAAATAGGTTGGTAAGAATGAAGGAGAGCAGGGGATGGAGGCAAATAGACTATCATGCAAGGAAGTTAGTTGTTGCTGGAAAAATAGTTCCTAGAGTGGCAGCTGCTCCCCTCTTGCTGTGTTCTGCTTCCAGCAGCATCAGGACATGCAGTGATACACCTAACTGTGGTCTCCATGCTTGGGTTTGGAGATGCCTGTGTCCTGCTGATCTGCTGAAAAACGTATTAGTTTAGCAAGCCTTCATTAGTAGTGGCTGCCAACATTTATGCCTATTTGCAACTTTTATCTGCTAAGACACATTTAGGGCTCTGAGGGACTTTTACTACTGTCTCCTCGGCAGTGTGAGGAGACCATTTTCAGTTTCATTATGTACTTATTGTGAAATAAGAGCTCTGCATTATAGGTGGTTTTCTAGCTAAGTACTACACTGAGAATTAAAAAGAAATCCCACTTTATTTTCCACCAAACATATATCCTGCTATTTTTTGGCCTAAGTCTCAGAACACAGCAGAAAAATAACTGTGATCCACTTTCCATGTAGTGTCTTCTTGCTTCTTAGAGAGTTTGGGTAATTTCACTGGTTGTTCTCCCATTCCTTATCTGTGCCAACAACTATAACTTTTGTTATCCAGTTGCTCTAAGGTCCTGAATCCGAGGATGTTTCTTCGCATGGCTTTTGGTAAAAAGGAGCTATTTGAGTTTACTCAGTCCAGCCTTTCAATAAAGCACCCTAAGCCCAAGAAGTGCCCTTACATCCTGGTTGGATCTGTGGTCCCATCTCCAGCAGCCTTTATAGAGGACCAAATCACATGGGGAGCTGTGCACCTGAGCTGCAGCACAGTCCAGGAGAGTGGCAGGGGTGAAAGGTCCTGGTGGGAAGCTCAGGATCTCTCTCATGAGAAGTCAGGGTAGGATAGGAAATGTTTCCCTGCTTACTCTTGAAATTTATGGAATAACTGGATTGACTGGACCAGGAAAAGATAGTGTCTCCAGCCTGTAGCTGACAGCTTCAGTCAGAGTGCAAAGGGTTCTATCTCAAATGATGTTTTTATTTGTATCTCTTACATCCCCTACAATTTTCAGTATGCAATTACACTAAGTGGTGATTTTTTTTTTTCTGTGTGTGCTTCTTTAATAGTATTTACCTCTGGGTTGTTTGGTTACCATTTTTATGATGGAAAATTGGTTTTAAAGTTTTCTGTTTCCTCCTGATAGCATTACAAAAATTTAAGTGCTTTTATTATGATATTTTTCTTTATTTTAGAAGAGAAGCTGTAATAGGAACATTTGGCCAAATGACTGGCTTCTCAAAGTTTCAATATGTAGTCAAGCTGTGGAGAGGAGAATATGCAATGATGAATATTTTCAATCTGAGTAGTGTGAAGGCATGGAAAAGCCAAGGTTATGAAGGGGATGTGGTGGCTGGTTCCTGGATGCATAAACTGTTTTAAACATTTTCTTGCTAGCAAACTTCATTTTTTTTTTTTGATAATGAACTGAAGAGAAACTTTCCTTTTTATGGACATTCAGCCCATTGGCTTTCACCTGATGTAGTGCTCTGTCATTAACTCATTAAAGGACTCACTCTTTGGAGCCTCATCAGGACAAAGGCAGTATCCTAAACCTCTGGAAATCATCTCCGCAGTGCGGGAGAACAGCAGTCCAATGGATTGTGTGACATGGCAGGTCTTGAAAGCACAGCACAACAAGGAAGGAAAGGAAGGAGTTCCATAACTTCAAGGGCATTTGGCTGTTATTTTTAGAGTTATTTGACTGACAGATCACTATGCAACAGTGATGTGTATGGGGAAAGCAAGTGAAATAGTGCTGGAGATGGTTATAGTCTGATGTAACTCCAGTGTGATGACAATTCCCTGGCTCTCAGTGGCTTTTTATCCCTGACATGCAATGTTCTACTTGTCAGCTTTCTTTTGTTTTCCATGGCTTGTTTCTCCTTGCTTTCCACACCACACAACAGTGAGCAAATGAAAAGGACCCTTTTATGAGTTAATGAATGCCTTTTGTGGTTTTACATATTCCAGTTTGGGTATAGGAGAAATACTTTGTATGGCTGAGCCTGTGGCAGGCAAAATAGGAACCTGCAAATAAAAGGGCACCTCATTTAAAAGAAGGTGAGACCCTGTTCTTTCCCACTGCAAGAATGAAAAAGTCTCTCAGCATGGGACTTCCTTGCCTTGGGTGGGTCCCTGGTGTAGAAACCCGCTGTTTTCTTACTCCCATTTTTCCGTCAAGTCTGACATAGAAAAGGCAAAACATGACCAAAGGAAGATCCCAACAAAGAAATGTACCTTTTCCTATGCAAACTCTGCAGATTTCATCAGGCTGTCACCAGGCAGCTGTATGGCCTGCTGGATAAAAGTAAAATAGCTTAAACAGTTTTGTTCCAAGAACTTTTTATAGCTGCTTCAAGACTGAGCCCTGATCCTTGTTTTGATGTCTTAAGGAATACCAAGAACTTCTGCTGTCTTTGTGCAAAAGGTCGAATTTTATGCCCTGTGACAACACAGCTGCATTCAAGGAAAACTGCTGTTGTTATTGCATTAAATTGGTCATTTTATGCTCTCCAGAAGGTCCATCTCTTTTCAAGGGTTTAAATCCAAGAGGAAATCCCACTAAGATCAAATAACATTACAGAATAGGAAGAATAAGCATATATGCACACCCTATGACAAACAGTAATTACAAAAAACATCTCCATTGTGCAAGTCTTAAACTAAGGAATTTTAAGAGGAAGAAAAATCATAAAATATACTCTGAAATAGTGAAATTATTATAAAAGAATGATGACAGACTTGCTTTTAATTAAAATAACACCTGTTGGATTAAGTTTCAAAGAAGTGATCAAAGAAAATACTGAGCAAAAAACAAGGCACACAGTAAGTGTTTAGTAGATCAAAACATTTAAAATGTTTCAGAGAAGCATGAGATGTAAAAGGGGAAAAAAATTGGGGATTATGTTGGGATTATACTGAAACTTGACTAAAGGAGCAACACTCCTGAACAAATAACATTACATTAAACTAATTAGAGTTTAGAATATGAAATTGTTAAAGCTTGCTATCTCAGCTGTTTCTTTAAACTAAAAAAGGGATTAATCCATATTATAAAAACAGTTAGTGGTTCAGAGGGCAGAAGCTATAAAATACTGCTGAAGTTTGGAGAAACAATAACAAAATCCACAAGAACGTGCAGTTTCTGGTCCAAGTCCTTGGGAACCCTAGGCATGGGAAGAGCTCTTTGTGCAAGTCCCTTTACTGGGCTTGGGAGCAGTACTGCTATTAGCAAGGTGTACGTGGGTGCTTTGGGATGTACCCAAAATCCAGGATGTTTTGTCTGCAGTTTAAGACTGAGTGGTTTAACTGCAGTTAAAAACATCACAGGAAGCAGATTTGTTTTCAATTGGAGGGTATTCCTCCTCTGTTGTCCTAGAGACAGTCCTCTGTTTCTATTTTTTTTCAAATTTCCTCTGAAGGTTTTTTGCACTGTAAACTTTGTTACTCAGTGAAGATGTCTAGTGCTCAGTTCTGGTGGCTTTCAAGCCCCATTTAAATCAATAGAGATTGTGAGTGCCAGAAATTCATAAGAGGACTCCAGCACATTGAAAACTTGTGGAGGATGTTATGGCTGACTGCTGGCTCCTCTTGCTGGTGAAAGATGCTGAGGCAGGCAGCCAGCCAGCTGCTCTCCCCAGGAGGGAGTTAGTCCCTGGATCTCAGTTTGGGAATGGCTGTCTGAAATAATTTTGTTCAAATATAGTGCCTTTTATGTTCTTTCCAATTCTCTGTCCCTCTCACAATTACCATTTCACATGGGAAACATGTACTCTTTCTTCTTGTTCCTCTCCCTTTATTGAGATGGGCTGTCAGTATTTTACTCTCACTGTATTACATATCTAAATGCATATATGTATGTGTGTATCCTAAGGCAGAGTGAGGTAGCAAGAAGCAAATTTGATCCTAAACTTCTAGGTTTTGCACTAAGACAAGTGAAGTTTGGTATAGAGTTTTGAAACGAGATGTAACTGTGTTATGGAAGTGTAAGAATGCTGTGAGATAATCTTACCTTGCCTGTAAAGAGCAAGCTGTATTTTATCTGGAATGATAATGCCTTCTTTTTTTTTTTTTTTTTCCTGTATTACTGAAACTTCCAGCTTTGGTGCAGTAGGAAAATCGTAATGTCAGATCAACATGGAAATGGGTTTCATGTGTGTGTTTTTTCTTTTGTGAAATACGTAGGGCTACTGAATGACAGACTCCTTTAAGTTGTTTACTAAGGAAAAGAAACAAATAAAGCCCAGAGCCACCAGGCTCTTCACAGAGCAGGGAGAACACTACTGTTTTGGAAAGCACGGGAGAGAGCTTGCTTCTGAAATAAAAAGGATTATGTTGTCTTTCCCAAACATAGACAAAAGGTGAAGAGATCACACAATATTTGTTTTTCCCCTGGATGGTTTATTTGAATGTGTTTAGGGTGGCTGGGGGGACGAGGGGAGGATTCTCCTCCACTGGCAACACGCAGCATGAGAAGAAATTGCAGAGGAGTGCTCGACACTTAGAGGTCAGGAAGGTGAAAGCACGCCAAAAGCTCTGCTGGGAGGCTCAAACATTTCTGTGGTTTCAAGTGTTTACCTTAGCAATGATAGAAGATTTAGACAATTACCCAACAGTCTCAACAGTGTCTTGTAGGGCAACACTACATCTCCTTTTCAGTAATGTCACTGGGAGCCTGATATTTTGAGCATTTTCATTCAAGTGTTGTTATAATCAGGTCTGATATAATTAGGAGTTAAAGAATGGTGGCTGAAATGATCCAGTTAGAAGAGATTAACTGGAACTTGTGGGAAGAAGAGAGAAATTGTGGTGCCTTCATTAGAGCTCAGTCCAGGTCTGCATATTTTCTGTTGCTGCTGATTCATCATAGCTAAGAAGGGCATTCATTTTTGAAGGTTTGTTGTATGTTTTCAAGGAAATTGGTAAAATCTTTTCCCTTTTTGGAGTGCTGTAGCACAAATCTTTGATTCTCACATACTCAGTAAAGAGTTAATTATTTTGGTGCCTCAAAGAAAACCACACTTTTCAGTTTCTCAGTGTGAAGCAGAGGTGTCCATAAGGAGGCCTCTTCCCCACAGCCAACTGTTTCACTTTATGGCGCTCTTTATTCAGTTACACCTTCCTTTTGTTCCTTCCTATTTGTTTTTATGTCTTCTTTTCCTTTTAATCCCTTTCTTTACTACTTCCTGAGGGTGTGTTTTTCTTTTCTCTTTGAGTTCTGTGTTTTCTAGGCTTTTCTTGTCAGTGCAACAGCAGTAGATATTCAGTTGTTTTCTAGGAGAGCCAGTACTTCTGTTTGCCTTGGTCATCTCTTTTTTGTCTATAGGAGATAAATAGAAGAGGGAAAACCATTGAAAAGTTAAGTATCTCTGCTGAGAGGGAAACCTTGGGCTCACAATTGACAATATACCTGTGTTATACTGAGCTGTGGCCAGGATACAGGCCAAAAAAGCATGAAGCATGAAGTGCACAGGGACAATTTGAATGCACCGATTTCACAAAATAGTGCAGAAATCTTGCTGCAACGAGCCTTCTGCCAGCTTTTCAGCGTTTCCAAATTTGCCTTGGCTAGTAATAAGACTCCACCATGTCAGTCCTTACAATTAACTGAGGTAAAGTGCAAAAAAAGGTCCCATTTCCTACAGTAGCAGGGAGAGGATAGGTTTGGGCTTAAGAATAAGGAGACATGCAGTTGGAGATAGTTTGCCCTCTCTCTGTGTCTCTGGCCCAAAATATTGGAGCAATATTCTGCAAATTAAACATTCTGGGTTAAAGAGGGATAGAGTACCTCCTGTGTGTGTGAATGTAGCACCAATGCACCAACCCACTTGAGCAATGAGGGAGCATGTCATCTTGGGCGAGAGAAACTGAAATTAAATGACATTAGCTGATGTCTGCAGCCTGGTGAGCGTGGCCCAGTAGATTTGCCATGTGAAGCAGCTGGTGCTCAGGCCAAGGTGTTTGCACTGGCTGCGACCTCACCTGGTGCATGGGATGCCTGCAGGCCCCACAGTGCATTAGGTGCACTCCCAGGGTGCATTTTTTGGCTTACTGCTTGCAATCCGTGCACTGAGGTTGCTCTACCTCTGTTTTAAAGTGCACTCCTGATGCACACTAAATTGCTAATGTAGTTATCCCTTGAACATTCCCATTTTAAATTTGTGTTTTCCCCATCATAACGTGTTATAATGGACTAAATTGTGGTCTTAAGCTTCTAATATGATAACTTAACCTGCTGATCTGTTATTTCCTTTCATAAAGCATAGAAAAGAGGGAAGCGGCAATAAGATAGTACAGAAGTTAAAAAGCCTGGGCTGTAAGGCAGCACGGACGGTTCATGCCCGCCTGTGGGATGTAGTACAACTTGCAGCAGGAGTATCCACATCGGGGCTGTGGTGCTGCCTACACCTAGCAATAAATTATTGCTGACACTCAAAACGCCGAGCAATGTATCGGCGATTCATCTCTCAATCGCCTGTTCCCACGCTGTCCGCTTTATCTCGATTGTTCATTTAATCCTGGCAGTAAATTGCTTCACTTCTCTTAAATCTCCCCGTCCCGCCGGCCAAGTGCGGGGCCCTTGGGGCGGGCGGGTGTGTGTGTGGGGGGACCCTGGAGCGGGTGTGTGTGTGTGGGGACCCTGGGGCTGTGTCCGGGGCTGGTGATGGATGCCCAGCGAGGGCACCCTGCCCGTGCAGCCCCGGCCGGGGAGACACCGGGAGCGGCGGCCGCGGGGGGGCGGGAGGAGGAGGAGGAGGAGGCGGCGAATCCTGGTCCGGCTGGCCGGGTGTGCGAGCACTAGTGGGAGCTGGAGAGGGCGAGAGAGGAGGGGAGAGAGCCCCAAGGCACCCCGATCCCGAGCGGAGCGGCTGCGAGCCGGGCGGGAACGGGGAGTGCGTGGGAGGCAGGAGGGGCAGAGGCGGCGGCAGCAGCCCCGGCAGAGGAGGAGGCAGAGGAGGCAGCCCCGCGGAGCCTTCGCAGGCGGTGAGGACGGTGAGGAGCTGGAGCCGGGCAGGGAGGGGAGGATGCGGCGCGGAGATGCTGCGGCGGGACGGGCGGGCACCTGCGCAGCTCGGGGGGTGCAGGGGGGTCCCGGGGGTCCCCAGTGCTGCGGGGGCAGCGCCCCGAACGCTCCCGGAGCCTTCCAGCCCCGCGGGGCTCTCAGGGAGCCGCGGCCGCCCGGCTCTGTCCCGTCCTGTCCCGTGCGGGGCTGGGAGCGCTCGGCTCGGCCCGGCTCGGCTGCCCGAGCTTGGCCCGGGCCAGCAGCGGCGGTGAAGCGGGTGAGTGCCACAGGCGCTGGGACAGGGTGCCGGGGCTGCTCCCCTTGCACACGCTGCCCCTGGCTCGGTACGGTCTCGTCAGGCGTGCACGGCACGGGCTGGCGGTCTGCTGCACTCCCGAAATGAAGTTTTAAACCAAATTGTTAAGGTACATCTTGTTTGGTGGCTGCGGGCGATGGAGATGGTTTGTCCTCTCTCTGCGAGTCTCTGGGAAGCGGGAATCTCTCGCGCAGCAGTGCGGTGTTGTTAACTCACACATTTTGTGAGCTTGTGATGGACTGAAGTGAACTCTGATTTACCGGCCGGATTATGGCAGTCCGTGTCTCCGGTGGTGTTGTGCAGAAACATAGCGTTAAACCACTCGGTTTAAGGACCTGTTGAATGTAAATGACAGAAAGTCGCACTCTGCACTCTTGTAGATAAAACCAGAGGTCTGTCTAAGCGTCCTGGGTCTGACAGTGCAAAAAGCAGTGCTTGAGGGAGAGTAAAAATAAATAGGCACGTAATGATAATTTGCCAAAGGCTCTGTCGGCATGCAATGATTTGCAGCTTGGATGCTTTCTAAGGGAGAGCTGGTGTCTTTATGGCACTGGCTGATTTTTCCTTTCCATGAACTGCTCTGAGTGCCCCTTGATGCTGCGTAAACTTTTAACAATGTGCAGTGAGAAGGAAGTTCATAGCTTTAACATTTCTCTGTGTCAAACCCCATAGCGTTTTATTCTGAACCTTTGAGAGTACCTATGTCCTGATATAGAGTTGGTGCAGAATTGCTCTCTGTTCCTCTCTGTCCCATTCATACTTTTATTTACTTCCAGTGTGTTCTCTGTTCCTTTCCAGGCCAAAATGCTCTCTTCTACGCTGCTTAAAGTGTAGCTGAAGATAGAGCAGAGACATAGTTATTTTCTGAGAACAGACCAGTTTGAATGACAGGCATGTTAAAGTTAGGATGTTAAAAGCTACAGTCTCTGTGAGTAGCTCATGGAAGCAGTGTGCATGAGAGTGACAGAATGGCTACTGTGTGATTGCCTACAGGGGACAAAATCTCCTCTGTCTGATGACCAGCATGGCTTTAGAGCACCAGGTATTCCTCCCCTCTTTCACTGGGAGAAGCTGCATGTGCAGGGAGTGGGCTTCTTTCAGAGGTTTTTGAAAGAAAGCAAAAACCCAACCAGCATTTCATTTTTAGAGTGATATGATGGAATCTAGTCCAAATGTGTTTGCAAGAAGATTCTCTGTTTTTTTGTGTTGAAATTGTGCATTGTTAGGAAACAGTTTTGCAGTTATTTCAAAATAAGAAATCCATCACAGTAAATGCAACCTAAGGACCTTGACTCTCTTCCCACAACCTACTGCCCTGCTTGGCTTCAGCTGAGCTGCCCTTGATTGACACTTGTGCAATCAGGGAAAAAAGCCCCTCAGGCCTTTGGGATAGCTGTATCTGTACTTATCTGTGTGTGTAATCCTGACTTATAGCAGTCCTTCCTGTGGGTCAGCATGCTGAATGCTCTGGCTGCATGTTGGCTCTTACATGCATGCTTCATTTTAAGGATGTGAGGGGGTCCATTTTAATTGGTGCACTTGTGTAATTAAAGTGATGCATGTGCTGGGGCCTTTGCTGCAGCAGGACTGGAGCATTCATCTCTTGACAGAATCGAGCCCTCAAGTTTTGAAACTCCCTTTGAAAGAGCTTTGATTGGTGATGATGTAAACTGACAGATTCACAAAGGCCTTTCCCAGCGTCTCGTCTTTCTTGCCTGTTTCTGTCATTCTTCCCTGTGCATTGTTTCCTACAAAACAAGACCTTCAATAAGTAAGACACAATATCTGTTGCCAGGTGTAAGGAAACAATGAGAGGAAGCCTGATGCTCAGGTGGGAAATGATGTGTTACTACTCCCAAGAAATAAGATGAACTTTTTTTTTTAGAAGGAGGTTTATGAGCTGCTCTGTGTCTTAACAGCTGATTGCTTGATGCTGACTACAAAGCACTTGTCCAGATTGTAAATCCTGTGGGGAAGGGGCTGCTTTGCTTTGTCTTACAAATGTGATACTTGATGCAGTGTGCTGGGGAGAGTGGAGGGCTGCCTCTGGGTCCAGCCTGTGCTGCTGCTAACAACAACCATTCCAACAGAATATGGGCCAAGCCAGTAAAGTCTCCAAAAACTTGTAATAGGTGTTTTCTACCAATCTTAGGGTAATTGCAAGGATAGGATAGTGTATAAACCAACATGGTTATTTTGGATGTCATAACTCTAATTTATGAAGTTGGTGAGGACTTAGACATATATTAGAATGTGCTGTAAATATGGCAAATACAGAACAGAAACAAATTATAAGACTTATTTGTGCTATCCCATAAAGCAAACTATAAAATATATCTTAGACTTATTACCATTCAGATTTTTGTTCCTTTTCAGAAGATACGAGCTCTTTTTAAATTGTCTCAAACAGAGAAGCTTACTGCTAATAGGCAAAATTTGGACAAAACTGATTTGAAAACACTGCAGTTCAGTCTAAGGCTCATGTGCTAAGCTTTTTTTTTCCTAGTGCATGTTTCAGATTGGTCTTGATTCTGGTGAGCTCTTTCCTCTTGCTGTTTTGTATTTGGTTGAAGTAGCAAAAATGTAATGAGGATTAATAAGTTTTGAAAAAGTCTTGAAATTGTAACATTCTGATGGTATCTATGAATTGCATTGTGCTATATATCAACAACCTCGTTCTTTTGAGTGCCTTAAAGGAGAAAATATTTATCTATGACAGCATCTGGAAGTGCTGGACTCTTTTGTAATAAGGAAATGATTTTCAGGTAACTAAAATACTTTATAATGTAATTTTTGATTACATTATACCAGTTTTTTCATGCATCACATTACCGAGCTTACTTTTCTCTACTTAAAATGTCAACACCTCATCAAACTGTAAAAAAAAATAAATTCCTATGTGATCAATTATTCTTTATGATCAGCCCATGCCAGAGTGCACATGCAGGCCCAGGTGTGAGTGCTTACACAGTGTGCACAGAGAGGAGCGTGTCTGTGTCTCTGGTAACACAGGCAGTGTGCTCTCACTGCTGTCATGCACAGACTGTGTCAGAGGATTGTGATAAGCAGCCAAACCCAAAGGAACCTCCTCCCTTCGGCATTGTGTCTCAAGGCTGGGGTCCCCAGTTTGTCACTGCTCTGGCCTTTCTCTCACAGGATCACTCATGGGGGCTCTATGCTCAGCCCAGCTGCCTGTTTTGCTGCTCCTTGTCACAGGGAACATCCTCCAAGCCCACGTCAGATTTGGTTATAATTGGCCAATAGACTGAAAACTTAGTAGAGAGGGTCTGGCAGATGTGTTTATCCACAGATAAGCAAGTCTAAACACTGCCTTGGGAAAGGAGGCTGAAGGAGTTATTTTCTGTTGGAGTTGGGATGCAAAGCAGGTCCTCCTCTGGCGGTACAATGGCCAGCAGGGAGGGATTTGCATGGAAGTCACGGTCACAATTCCGAGCCCATTACAGAATGGGGATTTTGGAGTCATCTGTGGCAGCTTGCAGGACTGCAGCTGCAGGTCCACTGAGTTTGCAAACTCTGGATGTAATGAAGAGATTGGAGCAGCAATGTGAGCATGAGGAGAGCACCAGGGAGAGTAGGTTCACTCTTCATGTGTTCCAGAAAGCTTTTCCAATAGTGAATGAGTTTTAGTATGCAGGGACAGGAATGACACAGGTCTCAGGAAGTTTCTTCCCCTGAAACCGACTGTGTTACACATTAAAATTAATTCAGTGCTGAAGTCAAAATGCATTGCTACAAACCTCTGCTCTGTGCTGCCATTAAGCAAAAGATTGCAGTTTCACAGACCGGGATGAATAAAGGCGCATAATTAAAAGTGTTCATTCTTTAAAGCTACCACTTATTTCCTTAACATGAAAATCACTGTTGCTGCTTTGCTGACACAAGAAGAAATATTCTTTAGTGTTCAGAAAAACGTCACATCTACAGCCCAAAATACAAAATAGACTGTATATAAGACATATTTGTAAAGTAGCCACTTAAAAGTTTTTAAAAGGTTAAGTTATTCAAGACCTATTCCCTGAAGCTACAAACGTACTTGTTCATGCATAACTTCACTAAGGAATACTTATGTGAATAAAATTACGCACTTACAGGTTTGTAAAATGAAGACTGTAATTAGCTCTAGGTTAATTCCCCTGCTTCCTAATTAAAAACACACAGGTCAATTAAGGATCAAAGGAGATGTTACCTTTGTGATTATCTTCCTTGGCAGAAGTAGCTGTTCCGATAAATATTTCAATTTCACTATAATCTGACCTTTTGTCCAGTTTGCTTTCCCTTATCCTTGCCAATTTTGGCCAAGAAAAAAGTGTCACATTTAAAACAGACCATGAAAAGGCTGAATCTCATAGCTTGGGCACATATGTCTTTTAGGGGAAAAAACTGATGGGTGAAAGAGTATATTTATTTGCCTTGGATTGATAATGTGTATATGAGCTGGATCTGGCTGCTTTGTTTATTTGTCTCTGCTAAGTACACAAATACAGCTTTATTTGTAACTAGATAGTTGAATACAGTCTCCTTCATGTGTGTGACAATTTGTCTCTTCCCCAATGAAGCGATGATGGAATGGCATGCAGAGGTGTGCATCTAGAGTACAGGTCAGAGGGAATACCCATACACACGTGCTAAATCTTTGCTGGTCAGATTTGCTCCAGAGCCCATGGAGTGTAGGCTCTGTAAGCATGTGAGAAGATTTGGACAAGACAAAAAAATACTTGCATCTGTGCCAGATGTATTGCAAAATCAGGACAGTGTAATGGAGATAAGGTTAATTAGCTCTTTGCATTTGCTACTGAAGTTGGATGGGTAGGGTTTTTTCCCCTAACAGGGAATTTCTCTTCAGGCATAACTATCTGGTAGTTTGTTAAAATGAGTTGAGCAAGACTTTTATAGCCTGCGGAAATACAATTAAGTGTGTGCAGGCATCATAGATTTCTTTTATTCATAGGCAAGTCTTGTAGGGTCTTGTCCTACCAGCAAATCGAAGTGGAGGAACCCTTCAAGCTGAGGAGGGCTGTGCTGCTTCAAAGACATGCCACAGGATGGGTCCTTGTCATCTCAGTGTCTCTGCTTCTGTCTGATGGGCTGCAGTCACAGGTACCTGTTTAAAGTGCTTTGAGACCCTGGGCCAAGAATGAGGTCAAGTCCAAGCTGCTGCTGCTGCTGACGGACAGGATAAAACTATTCACCTTTCTTCGCTTAAAATATTAATGCAAATTGCCTTTTTCCTTTATTCACCAGCAATCCTGGGTAGGCATTCAGGGCTACTGCATTCGGTGCCTTGCAACTATTATGAAATTGGAACTTTGAATCTGTGTTGTGCTTAAGATTTAAAATCCTGGTATGATTTCTGTCTGAATGATGGTAAGAAGGGCTTTGTCTTAAGATTGCCTCCGTGATTTCTGCATGCAGACTACAGTCTGTCAAGCATGGTGGTTTTCACAGGACACCCATCACTCTTACATGAAGTGAACATCTAAGGGTAGGAAACATCCATAGGCTCATAGAACCCTGGTCATCACTAGTCCCTGGCTTCCAGCTGGACTTAACTGCCTTCACTACCATTGCACAGTGCTCTCCTGGAGACAGCTCATGGTGTGGATGTGTGCATTCCTTACTGGATAGGAAACTGATTGGACAATTGAGCCTTTTCCCTTATCCCAATAGAGTCACTTAGTCTTTCTTTCCACAGGTATTAATCTTCTTTTTTGAATTTGTCTTGCTGCAGACAAAATCGCTTTATTAGAGCGAAAAAGCAGCACCAGCATTTTCCTCCAAATTTGTGGTATTAATTGGAAATGAATGGTAAACCATGTGGGTCTATATTGGGGTTAAATATTCCTGTGGGGCATGTGAGTTCTGCTTGTGAGCAGCAATGGCATCAGAGATATACATTGGTATTTTATGGAAGGGACAGGTTTGTGCTTTTCCTGGCAGCCGTCACATCAGCAGGTAGGTTCACATTTGTGCCTTTGAAGAGGAGGAGGAGCACATTTTAAACCTGAAGCTAATTAACTTTTCTCTGATAACCATGTATGACAACTGTTTAGGCTTGTTTATATTCCTTGTCTTCCACAGCTAAATCAGAGCCATGGAAAATACACCCCAAAATAACTGTTTACAATGGGGATTATGCAGTATTGTTGGGCTGTTCAGTGTAGTAGATGTGCTGCTGGTTGAGGACATGCAGAAATCAGTAACTTACTCCAATTAAAAATGAAAAATATGAAGATAACCTTTGTAACTTTTTAACTCAGAAATACATTGCGAGGGAGTAATCAAACCTTTCTATAACTGAATTCTGTAATTTTTTAATACTGCTTCATTTTGAAAAAAAATTTCTCTCCTGACAAGAACCAATGTGATCTCAATGGTACACATGCCTGTGTACCATTTGAATGTGTGGAATTTTCTTATGACTTGATGTTTTTAAGGTTTTGCAGAAAAAACTTTAATTGAAAATTAGTTTAGTTGAAGATGAACACAACCCCAAAACCAAAGCAACAGAAAGAATAGTTTCTAGTTGTCTGGATTGTAAACTTTATTCTTGTTTTTTAATGCTTGAATCGTGAGCTGTTAGATTTTGTGTGTACAAAATGCCAATTTTTACTGAACTTTGTGCCAAATTTGTGCACAAATGTTTTTTCTAGCTTTCTGCAGAAGAGTACATTTTGTAGTTTGTGTAGGTACACACAGTTTGTGGTGATTGGGGTGGGGCTGTGCCCAGCCTCATCCCCATGGGCACAGCTGTGAGCAGCAGGTGAGCAGCACTGACAGCAATGAGCCATGGAGTGCCCAGGGGCACTGACCCATCACCAAAGGGAACAGAAGGCACACAGGGGCAGTGCATGGACAATGAGGGTATAAAAGGCTGGGCTGAAGGACAAGTGGGGCAGATGCTTGCAACCTTCTGAAGTGACACGATGTTACTCTGTATGAGGAGATGCCTGAAGCCTTCTGATGAGGTATGGTGTTACTCTGTATGGGCTGAAGCTTTCTGGAATTGTATGCTGCTACTCTGTGTATTGTGGCCATCTCAACTGTGATGTGTGCTTTGCAAGTTTGTGCGTAACTCAATTTTTCTGGTTTACCTTACCAGCTCAGACAACGTGACTTGGAATGGTGTGAGCAAATGAAAGCCTGTCAAAAGGGTTTCATCTATTTTATACTGTCCTTCTACTCTCAAATGCTGCATGTATATTTGAAATTATTAATCTCAATGTAATTTCTTTCCTTAGCAGTGTTTCAGCTGTTTAGGTGAATCCTTTTTGGCATTTCTTCTCTTTTACTGCAAATTCATAACAAATAAAACACTGTGACTCTACTTGTGTAGATGGATATATTCTCACAGGTTTAATCATTGATGCTAAATCCTTTTAGAAGTTGGTGGGGGCTTTGCAAGCAGGCATAAGTTGTGTTACATGTATTTAAATGCCTTTTGAAATGTTTGATTGGGATTTTTTTATCATACTTAAGTGCTGGACTTGGCTTGATGTAAAAAGTAAACTCTAAGTAGTCTGATGGACCAAAAGTAGTACTGTGAAGGATAAACTAATGGCATGAAAGCTGAGCATAGCTTTTAGAAGTGTTTTGCCATAAAATTAAGGATCTAAATGGGCAGTTGCTTTGGGAATAGTTGGAGCATTTGAGGAGCTGCTGTGCCTAGCTCCATTTTTTATTCTTCCGGCTGAAAAATAGGGTCCTCAGCAGGTGGGAGTGTGCCTGCTCTGCATCAGTGCCAGGGCACCTGCCTTATTGTCTCTTGCTCCAGCTGTGAGGTGACATAACCTCACTCCCTGTCCTCAAGCAAGGTGAGGTAACCCTCTGGTGAAGTGTGGCTTAGCCTAGCTGGCTAGCACTGCAATGAACAATTGAAGATGCTGTCTGCCACAGAAATGAATTCCTTTCCTCTGTGACTCCAGAAAAAGCCACACATGCAAATGGTGCCTAAGAGATGTCCTAGGCTAGAGATGGAGACGTTTAGACTTTTTTTTTTTCTGTGTTTGTGCGTGTTTGCAACTAATAGCCTGAGGAGTACTTAAAAAAAAAAAAAAAAAGGGGAAATAGCACAAGGCAGTACCTGGGAGGTAGAACAGAGAAGGTCCAAACACAGCCATACCAACAGAGGTCCCGCAGAGGTTACCCCAGTAGGCTAACAGTGGTACAACATGCAGAGCACTACAGGTGAGAGGAGATGTGTTACTGGTGCTGGGTGCTGAGATCCCCAATGACTGAACACATGTAAACTTCAGTACCCTGAAACAAGTCCTTAATGCTGTCTGAAGGTGCAGCCAAAGGTGAGTGCTGTCATTGTAACCCTGGGGAGAAAAAGCTCAGAAAAGGTCAGGACTTTTCCTGCTTCTCACATTGGCCAAGAACAGAAGGGACAGACTACTTCAGGCTGCAGCTATCTGTATGTCCTACTAATCCTTAGAGATAATAGTGAGCACTGGAAATTATTATTATAAAATCCTAGAAGGATGTGCCCAGCAATTCCTGTGTTCATTCCTCGTGACATCAATTCTGGTGTTGGTTTTTTGCTGTCTGAGAGATGTCGATCCAGTTACCTGTTCTCTATTGCTCTGTAGGTGTAGGAATGGACTAAGCTGTGGCTTTTCTTTTTGTGGGGACTGGGAATTATCACAGAGGAGTTGCAGAAACTTCAAACTACATCTTAAAGGGCATGCAGTCTGTAAGTTGTGTCATCAGATAAGGAGAGGTGGTGGGGAATGAATAATAAATACATGTCAGGAGTGGAGAAAGATTTTGCACAGAACAACTTTTTCTGAATCTCATCATCCTTTCCATATTTCCCCTAAGGTGAAGCATCAGTCCGATACAGTAATTTCTTTGTGATATTTCTTTAGTAAAACTCTTAGAGAAAATATGTTTTCAAGTCAGATTTAAAAAAAATATATGTATAGCTAGTTTGAATATTTTACTATGATTTGTTGCATTAATACTCCAAGAGAGAAGCTGTACTATTTAAATTGAAAGAAATAATAAAAAACAAATGTCTTGCAACATACATTTTAAAGTTATTCCATTTAAGTATGAGACACTCTTGTTTAAGGTGCTGCAATGATAACTCTTTAATTGATTAGTTAGAAGTAAAATAAATGGGCTGCCTGTTTAATGAGTGAAATAATTAATTGTTGGAAGCTGTTATACTATTTTTGTAACAAATGGAAATGTTATTTTCATTTCAATGACTCTATCTCCCCTTCCTGTACCATTTCAGTTCTCTTCCAGCTGCTAATGTCTTTCGTACATTTCCCCAGTTCCTTCTCTCTCTTGGTGATATTCCTTTCTGAAGAAAAGCAGCCAGTTTCTGTGCTTGTTGTCAAATAAACCAGTCTCAAACTTTTCAGCTGGACTCATTCTTTAGAAGATACTCCATTGTGTACTTTGAAGACTTTTGTTCAGTATTAGCTTAGCAGTATTTATGGCACTTAATGATAATAATTTCCCATCTGATGATAAATGCCTGTTTATAGCAGCTCTTTTCTAAATCCATTAATCAAGAAAGGTTATCAACAAAGTGATAAATGTAAGTCTGATTTTTGCTTGAATGTACCATATACAAAGAAATCCTGTTCATCAGTGCATGCTTTGGAGTGCATAAAAATACCAGGAGTGTATGTCAAACAATAGAATATTCTTCTTCTAGACAGTCTTGAACACTCTTGTTTTTGCAGTGTTGTGCCTTGCTTCCTTCTGTCCTTCCTGGTCCTGACTGAATTAGGTTATCACTGTTGGGAATGCTTCCTAATTCCTGTTAATGTGGGGCTCACTCAAAACCAGTCCTTGCACAGGAGAAGTTAGCCAGAATTTATTTTCTGTCTTTTAGCATGGTAGAAGTCACAATGGTGCCCATTGTTTGAGGCCAAAAAAATGATATTAAAAATAATATGTTCTGCCTCTTTCTGAGAACTGAGAGAAGCCTCATTTCGTTGTAGCAGTCTTCTGGGAGTTGGAAATGGAGATAATCCCCTGTGGCACTGATAACAGTCACGTGGGCTTTATCTCAGCCATTTCCTTTTTCTCATCAAGATTTTGAAGCAGCTGCACTTCCTGAAAGTAGTGCTTGGGCTGGATCCCCAGTTGCATCTCTGAATGCTTTCTACTCAGTTTTTCCAATTAGATGTGGATTCTGTGACTCCTTCATTTTGCTTATCAGCTGGCATTTGCAAAGCCTGTGAACTGCACCCATGGAGACTTTCTTCGTTCTTTGAGCCATAACATTTCTTAAGTAGTGCCACCATAGTAGACATAAACCATTCTGGAAGTGGTTTCCATGGGTGTTATTCTCTGCCTTGTCTTTAAAGCTGTATTTTTTTTTTTCATAGTGGTCCATCCGATGCTATAATTGTCTAGGAAACAGGGCCTCACAACAGTGAGATTAGAAATCATGTTGAGCTCTTAGCTTTGAGAGTTTCTCAAATTTCTGTCTGTCTTGGGTATTGTGATTTTATTTTTTTTCCCCAAGCCCTTACTTTTTCTTCATGTCTAAAAGGATTTAAAATTTCTTTCAAACATCTGGTCATTTACATTTTCTTGAGGAAGGTTTGCTCTCAAAATAGCATTTCTTGAAATCACTGTGTACTTTCTGTAGGTGGTCGTCAACATATGCTGGGGCCAGCTGACTGACTAACAAAATTGATCTGTTTATTATTTATTGAATGTATAATTTTTTTCTCTGAGTTTTTTTTTTTCCAAATGAAGCTTGGTATTGCTTAGTCTTTGCGCAGCCTGGGTAATTTCAGACCTCACTTTTTACCTTACTTACCAGATGTATGGTTAAATGTCTCATCAGAATTTAAATGTCTTATCAGAATGGGAATGTCTCATCAGAAATTAATTTTTAATTTGGGAGTACTGTCACAAAACCTTTGGAGTGCTGTCTCTTACCATCCCTTTGAGAAGTGGACCTGGAGGTGGTGGACACTGGGAGAAACAATGAGGCTTTTCACAATGAGTATTTAACAAAACTCCCTGTTTGATTGATCTTCAGCCAAACTTGTTTATTCAGATTTAAGACCTAGCCCTTAAATGTGACCCTGCAGTAAGCAGAAAGCTGCCCTTGTGCTCAGGGGCAGGCAGAAGGGGCACTTGAGATGGAGCTGCAGACATTGCGCTCATGAGTTATAAGGAAGGAATTGCAATAGATGATAGGAAAGGTCTGAAAAGAAAGCAACAGCTGATTTAGTTCAGCTCAAAATGACCCTGCCAAAAGAGGCAAATGATATCACAAGCTGGAAGGTCATTGTTTCTTTATAGACTTTTAAAATATGTTTTTATCCAAAAAATACACTGGGAAACTTGAATGATGGTGAATAAACCACTTTAAACTCATGGGAAACAAGCATCCTTAGCTATTCAGAAATCTTCAAAACTGCTGACAGGAAGAAGATCTGGCTTTATCCTAATGGAAATGATTAAATACCTCACTGCTACAATCAGGTATGTGCAATGGTGCATTTTGCAGTGTCCTATTCTGCTTGACCAAAAAGTCTGGAAATACAGAAATTATAAAAGCTGACTTGGTTATTTTACTGACCTTGAAAGTGTGCAGTGTCATTTGCCTTGTTATTTTTTGTTAACCAGCTTTTCCCAGCCATAGTTCTTACATCATCAGCTATGGAGATGAACTGCAATAGAATCAACAGTGTAAGAAAATTTACGTTTTTTATTTATGCAAATTATTGTAACTATGGGTAGTTTCTCATTTTAAAGAAAACAAAATTTAGATTCTGAATAATTCTAGTCACCCTTCCTATTTATGACCCAGAAATTCTTGCAGTGCATCCTCTAGCCTTTTAACATTTCCCCACAGGTAGATAGGAGATTTTGGAGAAAAAAGTTACAATTTTATTATTCCACAGATGCACAATTTTGTTCTCAGAAAATTAGCTCCCTCTTCTGCTTTTTCCTTTTATATGCTCGGATATGTGAAGCTCCATCTTTTTCTGCCCTCACTGAGGATACAAGAAGAAAATGTGGGAAACAGGCATTTGTTTTTAAAGAATATCCATCAACTTCAGATCCTTTTTCTGCTTCTTGCAGCAGTTACTGGTTTTGCAGGCACAAATTATTTTTAGGAGGTATTTTGATTACTTCAGGATGTTGTTTTGAAACATTAATGTCATCTTTTATTTAATCTGGTATGTAGTCAACTGTTCATCTCCCATTATGGATCCAGTTCTTCAGCCCTTTAAGATTCTTTTCAGTTTGGTTGTATTGAAGTCTGCTGATTTTTAGCTGCAAACCCCAGCATCTTATGGATTACAGTTAGTTAAGTACAATTTCCAGTTATAAAATAATTTTCATTTTCACGGGTTATGCTGTGGTTCTGTAATTTACCTGTAAAAATGACATTTACTTTAGATCATGATGTGATTAATTTTTGTGCATGATTTTAAGTACAATATTGACAGAATTCCTCTCTTTCCTCCTCTATGAGATGGTTCAGCATGAGCATTTTAAAACAGTCTGAAAGCAAGGAAATTAGTTAGATATGTAAACCCAAGCAATTCCATTAGCAGTTCTTACTTCATTTTGGTAAACTGCTTTTGCTTTGCGCTCACCAAGCACTTACTGGAATGCATCTAGTATTAGTTAATAGAATTAACTGAGAACAAAATTGTGCATCTGTGGAATAATAAAACTGTAACTTTTTTATCCAAAAGTTTTTTTATCCTAAATCTCCTATCCACCTGTGGGAAAGTGTTAGAAGGCGAGAGAATGCACTCCAAGAATTTCTCGGTCATAAACAGGAAGGGTGACTGGAATAGCAACCTATTTGAGTTGTTTGTTTGTTTATTTTGTTGTAGTGTGTTATATACCACTCCTTCTGTATTTCCATGCTGCAGCTGTGACTGGTCACTTTCAGTTAATGTCACCACATGCATGGAAGGGCTCATCTGCTGCCTCCCCTGTGCAATTTTTCCATGGGCAAGGTGTTTTTGCAAGGAGCAGATTCAGGTGGTCCCTTCATGTGTGTGTAGTTTAGCACCTGCTAAATACAGCGAGTTTGACAGAGATGTGTCGGTTTTTCGGCTGTTAAACGAAAGGTTGGTGGTTCGAGCCCACCCAGGGACGCCAATTGTCGGTTTTTCGGCTGTTTGAAGGGCCTGGAAAGGCCCGGAGTGGCCTTGGGACAGCCCGCGTATCGAAGGACGAGAAGAGGCTTCAGTTCTTCTTTCGGTTTTTATGTTTATTAATTGTTTATCTAAAAGATGTTCTTTCAGCCCGACAGAGGTCTGCTCAGCAGTCAGCCATGAGCACACTGTGCCGCCCTCCGTACAGCCACCTATCTTTATACCCATTGTTACGTGTACAATATTTATCATTTTTCCCCAATACCATTTATTCTTATTACCCGGTGCACTTTCAGTAATAACCAATCCAAAAGTGCCACCACCACCAAAGAAGATGGAGGAGAAGAAGAAGAAGAAGAAGGACAGGACATGCCCCAATTCCTCCATCTTACTTCTCTAAACCCCCCTGTACAGAAATCCTAAACCCTGTGTCTCACCCTCTAATTAACTAATCTTTTCGCCATTCACCCCGGTGAAGTCCTCTTATCTTCATACAGGTGTCGTCTCCCGTGTAGGGTCAAAGTCCTGCCACCAGACACTTCTGGCAACATTCCAGGACTCCCGAGCCCCCCAAGGGTGGTTTCGGTGGCTCGGCATCTCAGGACTCAGATCCTGAGATCCCACAGAGATGGCTCAATTTTCCTCCATTTCACAGAAGACAAGTTGCATTTAATTTAGCTGTATCCACGCCACTGATGGTTTCTGGAATGTGAGAACTATTTTGGCCACTTCCCATGGCTCAGGGTGGGCACAGACAGGGATGCTGGCTCAGCCTGGTGTGGGTGCCCAGGCTGCCCATGGGTATTGGCCAAGCCAGCAGCTCTCCTTGCTCTTAGGAAATCCCTGGGAGTTTCTGCAGCAGGAGACAAAGGATACAAGCTTTACTTACAGCTGTAAGGCAAGTGGAGCCTATACAGGCAAAGCACTTCTGTCGCTGTGTAATTTCAGACATGCTGCCTTGCAGGGTTGCTTTCTACTCAGTAACACCCTTTTAGTACAGTTCTCTTGCCTCCTAGATTCCAGCCCTTCCAAAAAAGGTGGTTCCTCTAGGTGGACTGGCTTTTTCAAGAGGCTTATTGTGGATGTGAAAGTGTACCTCAGACAGCTTGAGCATAGTCAGAGCTAATTTTATTCAAAAACTGGCTTTGCTCCCATGCAGTGGACTCCAGCTGTTCCAGTGGATGCTGTTTTTTATCATTGTGCTGGACTACAGAGTATTAGTGTTGAGACTACAGATGCTTTTATCTTGTATAAGTTTTCAAAGACTTTCCCTGCTGGCAGTTTACATTGCTCAACCTATTCTCTTTTATGCTTTCTATATGTAATATACATGGCAGCCACTAGCTGGAGAATCATATGTAGCAGCTGGTTACACTCTATATTTCTTTCAAGATCTTGTGCAAAACTTCAAAGTTTACATCAACTTACAGGAAAAATAACGCCTGAATATCAAAGGGAGAAATGAGCAGAGTACTCAATAAATGTTGGTGCTGCTCTGAGTGCTTCCACGTTGCTTTGAACACAGCTCACTTACTTCTTTAGAACATGCCCTGATATTTACATTACCTTTCTCTAATTTTGCTATTTTTCAGAGTTCATTTATGAACTGCCTTTCATCTACTAAGATGTTTTTATGATGTCATTGGGTTCTCATTAGTCAAGCTTGCTTGTTTTTTAATAGGATCGTAATTTCATTTGGCAAGCTAAAACTTTATCTTACCACCCCTTTACCTTTCTCTTTGTTTGCAAAGCTCAGGAAAGTCTTTGTCTGAACATTATGTTTCAGAGCAAAACAAGAAACCCATAGACAAAATAATCCAAGTCCCACTTGCAAGGTTGATGGGAATGGCTGAGCAGTGTGTGTGCAATGTTCCTGGAGAGCCCTTGGCTCACTCAGCATTGCAAGCCCCCCACAAGACCAGAGCAGCCAGGTGAGAGCAGCCACAGGCTCAGCATTGTGGATGAGTCACAGCTCCACTCCTGGGTGGTTTGAGAACACCGGTGAAGAATATTTGGCTAAAATAAAAATGACATATTCTGGTTTAGGAGCTAGAGAGGAGAGCAGCTTTGGAAATAATTACAATGATTTATGAGCTATTAGTTAACGTGCTCACCCATGAATTTGGGAATTAGCACTCCTCTGAAGTCTAAAGAAATAAGGTGAGTTGTAATTCACTTGAAGACAGATTACTAAGTATAAGAGTTTAGCTAGGAGCTAAGACTCTCACACCTTAACTTCCAGTGAAGACCTTTTTTATTATCTTTCTTAGTAGGTTTTTAATAGCCCATTCTGACAGGGAAAACTGTCTGGGTCTGTCCACTTGATTTTCTTCTTTCTGTGTCATGCACTGGTTATGAACCCCAGTGAGCTTCTCTAGCTCTTCTCCCTTGGCAGTGCTGGGAAATGGACCCTCCTAAAGAATTCTCTTTGTTCTATCCTAAAATGAAGGTGTTTCAAGACAAAGCAATGAATACTTGGAAGCCCAGGGTCCTTTTTTGGGGGGGTATCAAAATAATACCAGGGCTTGTAGATGAACATATATAGGAGATAAATTGCACCTTTTTAAAAGGGAAATATTTATTTCCATTTTAAGACTGCCACTTCTCTTTACTTTGTTGTTGTTATTATTATTATTATTACTATTACTATTATTGATGAATGGTTTGAGATGCGCAGATAAAAATACGCCTTTTTTAACATTTATGGACCCCAACATCAAAATAAGCTTTTGAGATTAATTTCCTCTTCCCTTCCCATTTAGAAGCTGAGTGCTCCAGCAGAAGCTACCTAGGGCAGGGAGTTCTCTGTGCTCTGGGCTGCTCTCTGAGCCTCTCCTGGCAGCAGATCAATGAGACTTCCTGAGAAACTTTCCAGTTCTCTGCCTTTTCATCTCTTACACAATTCCTTATGTAAAGGTTGCAAGTTTCTTCTCAAGGCTGAATGCCTGCTTTCTCTTTCCCCTGCATGGAGGATGTTTCCTGATGGTTTTTGTGGAGCTGTGAGGACGTTTGTTTTCAATTCCAACCGGACATCATCACGACTGCTTCATACACAGGGCTTGAGGCTGCCCTTAGCAGATATGCTGCTTTTTCTTCTATGCTATTTGCGCCTTCCTGCTGTGGCTTGCTGCTAGACAAGAATCAAATGTCCTTTTAGGCTTTCTTTGCTGAGGTATGTTAGTCAGGGCAGGCAGGGCCAGTGTCTTTGCTTCCTGGGAGATGTAGCTCAAGCAGGCACTACATCTGGTCAGTGATGCAGTGCCTTGCTGCACTACAAGTGAGGAAATTTGTACTGACATTGATTTGTGGACAAATCCCAGCTGGCAACTCAGCCTCACACAGCCACTCACTCACCAGAGTGGGAGAAACTGGAAGGGCAGAAGTGAGAAAACATGGCTTGAGGTAAGGGCAGTTTACCAGATAAAGGAAAAGCTTCACTGCCAAGCAAGGAATTTGTGCACTATGTCCTGTGGGTAGGTGGTTGCTCTGCCATCTCCAGGAATTCAGGGCTTCATCACATGTAACAGGAAGAACAAATGCCATCACTCCAAACATCCCCTTTTTCATCTTTTTCTCCCACCTTTTACTGCTGACCATGATGCTGTATGATATGGAATATCCCTTGGGTCCATTGGGGTCAACTATCCCAGCTGTGTCCCTTCCCAGCCTTTTCTGTAGCACATCCTGCTCACTGGCAGGGCAGTGTGAGGAGCAGAAAAGGCCTTGACATCAGTAACCTCTGCTCAGCAATAGTGAAATCATCTCTGTTATCAACACTATTTTCACCACAAATGCAACTCACAGCATCACATGAGGAACTACTCTGTCACAGCCAAAACCAGGACGTGTTTTCTGTTTGGTAGGGTGGGAATATAAATTGGGCAGGTGGGGGTCTAGTGTAGATAAGAGCAAGGACTTGCAAAATGAAAATGTGATCTGTTTTTCAAAGACTGATGTCCTCTGTACAGAGCCAAATCAGATTATTCCTGGTGTGATGTGCTTTTGCTTTTGCCTTACCCTCCCAGCAAGGTTAATTGCTCTGTCTGTATGTGTGTCCACATTATTGAAATTCCAGTGTTAGCAGTAAGGGACTGGTGTTACGTGGTGTGGCAGTGACCCCTGACCATTGGGGTGGCTGTTGTGACGTCTTACAGTGCCAGCTTTTCCCCCCTGGTCAGTCAATATTCTCTAATTATAATCAGGAGCATGGGTCAGGAGCACCTTTCTTGAGATAAGAGGGCTCAGTGCTACTGAGGACAAATAAATAGTGCAACCTCTAAATCCTTTAAATGATTTTCCTGTTAATTTGTTGTAAGTTGCTTACATCTAGACAATCCATTTGTCTCAGGAGTTTCAGAATCCTGGACACCTGACTTGTTGCACCATGCATTTGCTTCCCCTGTCACCCTCAGCTGCAGGGTACAGCTTGCGAACCTTTGAGCATCCCTAAACAGGCTGTAGGTAAAAGACAGACTAACTGCAATGCAACTGCATGATCTTGTGGTATCAAATAGATATTTCACAGAAATACACAAGGGGTCAGGCTGGAGGGCACCACAGTGTGTCGTCTGGTCTGACTTCTATGCTTAGAGAGGATCATCCTAGAGCACATGGCACAGGATTGCATCCAGATGGTTCTTGAATATCTCCAGTGAGGGAAACTCTGAAACCTTGCTGGGCAATATGCTCCAGTGCTCTGATGTTTGAAAACTTCAAATCCTTCTTGGTACTCCCATGAAAAAAAAAGTTTTAACATGTTGTGGGCTACTGAGATAGCATTGAATATTTTGGGCAAGATGGTGGTGGGGGAGGATTCTTCCCCGTGTTTTGCTTTGCCTGCCTTCTATCCAGTATTGCTGGAGCAGAGGGGATGCCCAGGTAGGCTTATTCCACTTGGAAAGTGAATGGGGGAGAGGCACAGGCAGAGAGCCAGGCATGGGTTGGTAAAGAAAGGTTGAGGGGAATAATATTGTGGGGTTTGTAATGGTGTGATACTCTCAACTCGTATTTCTGGTGTTGTGCATGTTTAGTCATGAAGACTGAGATGCCTCCCACAGAGAAGTGGCGAGTGGAAAAGGACTTCAGTGGGAAGCTGAGATGTAGTTTTCATTTTCCCCCAATTTTAGTGTTTTTTCCACACTCCTATGGCCTTACATTGTTTTTACACAATCATTTTTTATTCCCTTCTAGTACATAATTTTGAAGATTAAACAATAAGATTCTGGTGAAGCATCTCCCATCATATTTTCCTGTAGTGAAGTGTAGCAGAAATTATCCTGTAGTGAAGCAAAAGCTGAAATGAATGGCAGTAACTGTGTCTGAGCCCAGCCTTGATTTGCCATACCTGCTGTTACCCGAGTGAATGCATTATTCATAATTTACATGATACTTTCCTGAAGGCAATATACTTGAAAGCAATGTGTGTAATATAATGTGTCATTATTCCAGAGCTCTGAAAATGTCCTTTTATAATTCTCCTTAGCAGTACCGTTTATGTGATGTGGAAACTATTTTCTGACACGTGTGCCTAAGCAGTGAGCTCTTTGTTAGATCCAATTAGAATTTCTCCCTTGACAGAGTGTGAGGCTCTAAACCACTGTTATGCTTGGCCATGGACAAAATTAATCCAGTCAGCTGGGACTCCCAGCATCAACCTTCTGCGATCTCATGGCATGGAACCACTGATATGTGCTTTTCACATTCAGCAAATCCAAGATTCAGTGCAAGAGGCAGCAGCCACACCACTTTTCTGGCACAGCAAACGGCGTGTCAGCACATTTAAAAATTATTACATGAATATGAGCTACTGTACAATAACACTTTTCCCCACAGAGTGGTGGAAGTCCTCTCCCACTGGTGAAGAGGGTTTCTCATTTATCTTTTCTTGATTTTTATTTTTATTTTTGCAAGCATGATGAACATGTTATAGATGCTTTGCTTATGAAGATAGTTAAATAGCATTTAAGAAAATCTGATCAGTTCTGTGATTCTTCTGCACTATAAATTGTGAAAAAAGGCCCAAACCACAAGCATTTTTGTTGATTTTCTATTACTTGCTTGTTTTAGCAGGTGTTTGGTTTAGCTAAATGCTACAGAGGATTGTTTAAGAAACTTAAACTTAAACACAAACTTTAGGTTGTGTGTTAAGCACACCAATTTCAGATGGAGTAAAGTACTTTCAAGTGTCACGGATAATTTTTTCCCCATGTAGTTCCTATACTAAAATCTGTGAATGGAGAGGTAGTTGCTGTTGATGCTTTGCTAAAGCAAGAGTGGTAAATGTGAATTAAATCTAATCCAAATCTACAGTTCTTCCTGAGAGCTTGTACAAAGGCCAGAATTGTTTTGACAGGTTTTGATCCACAGCAATGTCTGTGAGCATCGAGATGACTCACCAGTTTATGGTGACACCTGAATGCTTTTAAACAGAACCTCTGTTTTTGCTGAGTAGCTGTGTTCTTCAAGCATTGCAAATCCATGTTCCCCTGGTGCTGGAAGTGATGTGCTGCTCTTGGTGTTCTACTCAGCCTGACTCTTCTGGGTGTTCAGTGGCTTCTGCAGGTGCTTGCCCAGGCTGGAGAGCCCCTTTTTACCTTGTTGATGCTTCAGACAGCTGCTGTGGAGTGAGGTTAGGTCCTGATCCGTGCTTGTCATGTCTTTGGGTTGAAAAGTGCTTCATCTCAAACTGCTTTTGTTCCAAAATCAGTGTACGTGTAGGAAAGCTGATCCAGTGCTCATTCCCTGGGAAATAACCCATCACAGAGTTGTTCTTTTTTGCTTCTAGTAGCTCCCAGAAGGAGCCAAATGCTCTACATCATATATAGGAAATGTGACCCCTACCCTGAAGGTAACTCTAAAAGAGCTCCAATTGCCATGTGCTAATTGTGATACAACATTTTATGAAATGCAGATAGACAGGCACGTATTTAAATCATTTGGACAGCTAAGACAGTGTTGGATTCTTGACATATTTCTTCATGTATGAACAATTGCAGTTACACTTCAGGTTTCCATTTTTTTAAAGTTAAGTCAGGATGGTAATATCTTAGAAAAAGGACATAACACATTTTAGTTATCTAGGTGCAGAGTACAATTTATTGCAATTATTAGCTTAGTTTTAAGTGACAATTTGAGGGCTAGCAAATCTTAAGTTAGCTCTGCAGCCACAGAGTGATGCAACCAAACTGTATCCTGGATGTATTTTGCATTTATCTGGAGGAATTCAGCAGTAGAACAAGTTTTAGATTGCCCTGAAAAAACCTAATCAGTAAATCACCAAGAGATTTATGGATACTAACAAATATTCCTGAGTGTAACTGGTATATGCAGGTTGGAAGTGTGCAACTGATCAAGCAGATGCTAATTTGTGTACTATGGGTTGTGCCTTTTTGTACATAAATGTTGATAGCTTCTTTCTCAAGATGAATTGAATTTCACAGTGTTGTGGAAAATGTCCCTTTAAAATTTTATAAAACCTGTATGGTAACTTAATTCTGTGAAATTATAAAAGATAATTTCTTTTGCTGCCAACTAAACAATATATTTTTGTGTACCTTAAAGTATTAAAAATCTTGAAAATCATTATTCGAGTGTAAATAATTTAAACAAAACATTTTTTGTTAAACTCAAGTATTTTATTAATCCAAATTTTTGTATTGTGTCACAGCAAGTGGAAATTCACCAAAGCTGAGAGCAACATCATTTTTAGCACTCTGTCTGTTCCTAAATAAAAACTTTTATGAATCTTTGGAATGAAGGTAAAGTGGCATAGGCCTCTCTAAAGAATGTCCTAATAATTCCTATTTTATAACTCTACCTGTTACAACTTGGCAGCTTAAAAGATCTGTTCATAAATTACACTCTGTTATTGGGAGAAATATTTGTCAGCTTTTTATTTTTCTGTACTGGATTTACATTTCCAATAACCTTCTGTCATGATTATTGTCTGGTCACATTCTGCTGCCTTGCTGCAAATTGTTAATCCTTTTTTTTTTTTTTTTTTTTTTTTCCCAAGTCATGTTGTTCTCTTGACTCTCTTGCTTCATTCCTGCCTCCACCAAGCCTCATCAGCTGCACATCCTGTAAAGATTTGTGTGCTGACAGGTTTGCATGGGGATACAGACTGTTCACTTTCATCCCTTGCCCATGGCATCACCTTCTGTAGAATAACTCTGTCTGTAAACCCAATTCTGATAAAACTTTTGGATCATTGTTAACGGCTTTGGAAAATCATCCACGTTGGCCATGTCACTATATAGGTGGGGTGACTCTTTGAATATAATAAGTGAAATATTTTGGGAATTGTCTTAAAGATGTGCTTAGGAGAGGAAAAAGGGAAAGACATAAACTTGTTGGGAAGGGAGCTATAAACCACAATTCTTTGGGCATCAACTGCGCAGTGTTGCACTGAAAGAATCTTTGTGCAAACAGAAGAGAATAAGCCCCTCCTTTTGGTAGATTTCTGGTAGTAGGGGAGGTGATGTTTCACATGAGCCTTTCACTGCATTCACAGTGTGCTTGGCTTTCTGTGTCAGACCTCATTTCCAACAGTGGTCAGGTGGTGGAGGTACTGGCAACAGATCTCCTGGAAAAAGGGTCTTCATCCAAGAGGAGGAATATGGACTCATGAAACCAGAGTGTATAACCTGCTCTGTTTGGGACTACTGGGAATACCCAGGGTACAGGAATGGTTGGAATTCCCCTCAGGTAGTATATAAATTTACTGGTTGGTTACCACCACCTACTTTCCTTTTTCCTTTTCCTTGGATAAAGCCAACACATACTGGGAAAATTAACGAGAAACCATTTGAAGGCCTGATTCTTCCAAAGAGAAAGGGAAGAATGAATACATTTTTTGCTTTCTTTCACATTGATTTCCTTCATGTTTCACATTCAGAAAAGAACACATTCCATAATATCTGCTTGAGCCCTGGTTGAGAATTAGCCTTCAACTTTCCACTCCTGGACATATATTTTCCTTCACTGCACAATATTTAGCTGCATGCCATAACCCAGCCCAGCTCTGTTCTGGCGAGATGCTGTGTTCGTGTTAGTGCTAAGCATCAGACACCAATTTACCTGGGCAGTAAATGTGCCATTTTAGTTGTCCAGGAATGCTGCTCCATGGAAGTACAGGCACTTCTCAGACACACTGTGTCTGAAGTATGATGCCTAAGGACTTTCCAGTTGAAGTCAGTTAAATGAGTGTAATAGGGATCTTGCACACATCTGTGGCAGGACATAACTTGGCAATTTCTGAAGTTTTCTGTTTGCTTTATTCTCTTTCTTCACATTTTGGGTTTTCTTGAATTCCTTCTTTTTTTTTTTTATTTTAATTAGATTATTCCTAATGCTTGTCTCATTTCACTAGTCATGTTTGTTAGATGGATATAAAGCTATTAGAAACTTCAAGTATGGAAACACTTTCTCCCATGTTGTGTACTGATGTAGAAGTTTTTGTTTGGTTTTTTTTTTTTTTTTACTGTAGATATTGGAGAATTTAAGCAAAGAAGTCCAGTAAGCCATATCAGAGGTACGGTATTTATGAGAATTATATATTTATAGATGCCTTTAAAAATTGATTGTATAAATTGTTTTTCCTTTTGGGGCAGCTGCATAAGTACTTAACAAGCTGGTTTTGAACAGGAACTGGAAGGAAGTAAAAGAATTGCAAATATTTTCTTACTTTCCATGTGCTATCAAGAGCAGTTTGCTGCTTTGCCAAGTCAGCTTTCAGTCCTGTTTAGTCCAAATAGGAGCCCAAGAAATTTTCTATTGAAAGGTAAATTTTCTATGAGAATATAAAAAAATTATTTACATCTTGCCTATCTATGTGAAGGACTGTTGTGCATATCCCAGCTTTTTAAAAGATCACTGATATCAAAAGCATCCCTGGCATAGCTCAAGGCTGCAGTTCAAGCCTTGCCAGTACTTTTGAGGACTGCAAATGGGGTGTGTTTAGGAGAAGAAACCAAGGACAAATTGGGTTAGTATCAGCTGTTATGAACAGTAAGAAATATTTGAGTAACTTCCAAAAATGAACAGCAGAGAAAAAACAGGCAGAACTGTCTTGATTAAAACAGATTGAGACATTTATCAAACTAGGATGGTGAGTATGCGAGGCTGGAAAGAAGGTTCTTCACTTTCCGCTAATTCAAGGAATGTGCTCCTGGCCTCGTGGTCCATGCAGGTGTTATGGATCCTGTCCATAGAGCCTAAATGCACCCTGGCCCTGACTTATGGACCACAGCTGTCCCAACCCAGCCAGTGGGGAGTGATGGTGGAGACAGATTAGCCCTGTGCTGACGTGAGTCAAAGCTGACTGCAGAGGGATTGCTCAGCATATGTGGAGATCAGCCTGTCATCATTAGAAGTTCCCAAATTTCACCTCAGGGGCCCATTTTGACATTTTGAACAATTCAGCTTGGGCATATAGGTTCTGTTATAGTTTGTTTGTTTTGTTTGTTTTTTTTTTTTTTTTTTTGGGGGGGGGGGCTTTTTTGTGAGGGGAGGTGGGTGGAGTTAGCTCAGTTTGGTTTGCTTTCCTTTTCAGTTAAAGGGTTTCTTGTGGGCAAATAGTCCAGTGCTATCTTCCTTGCTGATAGCACAGCCACTCAGCTTGCACCACAGGCAGGCAAATTTGAGTCCTCTTTTGTAGGGGTGGGAAGGCTTTTATTCCTGTTTATTTAGTTCAGCTTGGTTATTCATTGGGACCTAACAGAACTCAGTACTGGATTCCAGTCAAAAGACTCTAAGAATTGTATGTCTGAATTCCTTTGGAATTTTTAATATTTGGGTGTCTGGTGTTTAGATTTTGGCCTTCATACCCTGTTAATTTTAGTGGGGTTCAAATTCCTTGTAAGTAGGAATGTAAGCTATTTGCAGATTTGCATGTAATCAGGGAGAAATGGTATCATTAAAATCCCAAATTCAGCAAACAGGAGACCTGCATCAACTGTCAGGTTCCTAGTCTGAGCAACTAGTCATGGAAGTTCAAGTACAGCAAGCAATTTTTTCTGGTGTCTTTTGTATTTTGACACTTGCAGAGGGGTCATTCTCCTAACATTTGTTTTGCTGGGCCAGTTTTGCTCTGTAGTTTGTTGTTGTGGGTTGGCTGGTTGGTTGTTTTGGGGGGACTTTTTGTCTTTAAGAGAGAGGTTCTCCATTTCTGTACCATCCTGGAAGCCTCTTGTGTCACTGGTTTGTAGTCAGTTTTCTGGAGTGGGGATGGCCAGACTTTCATGGGCTGTTTCTGAAGTACAATGACATTTCTGCTTTCCTATCTCTGCTGGTCACATAAGTCCTGATACTTTTTCAGATCTTATTTGCCTTTGGCATGTCTGCATTGTGTTGGCAGGTCACAGTTAATCTGTTAGCAATGAGTATGGTCAACAAGGTATTTCCCCTCCTTGAACTTTTCCAGTTGATAAACAGCTTCATTTCCTGGTGCTTCCATGCACCTAGCCTTCCATTTTATGCTAGAGGGCTTCATGCTTGCCTATCTCAAAGTTATTAATAAAATTCTGTGTGATATTCTAAATGATCCTTCCGTGCATTGATTGTATCTCCTGACTTTGCATTAAAAGCTGTTTTTAATAAGGTACTCTTGGGTTTGGTTTTTTATTCTTTTTCCCTGCTAAGTTTACTGGTAAAAATATTAAATAAAATTACTTTCTGAACAAATGTTTCTGGAGGTACACTAATAATCTCCACATGGTGCATGTTTTCCTTTTTTAGAGCTCTATGAGCTACTCAGTCTGTTCACACTGCTAACATGTACTTCAAGTTTACCCTCTGAGTTCACTAAAGAATTCCTTATGTCATGCTAGCATAGGCTTTGTTGAAGGCTAGATAAATGATGTCTATTAAAGATGCTCACATTTAGAAAAGAAAAAAGTTAGTCACACATTCTTCTCTCTCTTTTTTAAATGCAGATACATTTATTCCTGTTTATTTCAAATTCTTCTGAGTAATTGTGCTAAAGCCATGCATTCTTCTGGGATCAGAATAACTGGACTTTCTTTGCCCAGACTGCATTTTTTCTTTCTCATGTTATGGGTATTATATTTGCTATTTTCAAATCAGATGGCACCACCCTCAGCATCAGAGACCTATTAAAATATTTCCTTTCACACCTCCTGCTTCATGGGCTGAGGTTTCCAGAGCTCTGGAATGTAAATTATCTAGTCCTAACTTCAGTACTTTAAATTATTGAATTCTGCTGTCATATTGGCTGTGTTTACTTACATGTTCATTAACTAATCTCAGAGCAGAAACGGTAATTTTTTTGCTTTATAAGTTTTTAAATTAAAACCACATATTTGGTAATTCACATTCTCCAGAAATCTTGAAAGCTGCCTGGTAAGCATTCTTTAAAACTGCTTGTAGAATTCACTGGCCTGTTAATTTTATCCCAGAAGGCATAAAAAGCACAAGCCAATTGACAGTCAAAGCAATGTACATTTCCCAGAAATTCAAAATTGTGGGGTGAAGAGTCATTTGGCAGACGAATGGCCATTTTCCTTCATGGCTTTCAACTAACTTTTGACTTTTGTTTAATCTTTCGCTTTTTGACATTCCTTTAGTATAGGAGTGAGAAAATGGATGCCTTGAAATCTTAAATGTGGAATTTTTCCTTGCATGTGTCTGAGGTTCCAGCCCATCAAAAATGTCATTGTCCTTCCAGTTTCCTTTCTACCCCTCACATATTGCATCTCTGTGCTTCTATCTGTTTTGCTGCCGTCTCCTTTATACTCTTTCCAGCTTCCTGCATAGTCTTCCAGTCCTTGTCTGACTTCCCAAGCTGCCTTTTTTTTGTGCTGTTCCTCAGTATTTTAGAAGTAGTTGCTTTACATAGTCAACCATCTGTGGTTTTAATTTTTTTCCTGAAAATCACTCTTTTCCACAGGTAACCTGGTGGATGTAACTGAAAAAACCCTTCTACATTGTACCTGCTCATTCTATTGAATAGTGTTCTTTATCACTCAGGAATTTTGATGCCTACACATGAATACATTTGTTCTCATATCTTCCTTTAGGACATGTGAATTGGTGCGGTTTCTTTTTTTCATGGTTTGGTGTTTTGGTGTTTCTCATCAGTTTCTAGTAGTGCGTCACATTGTGTAGTGGGATCGGGAGCAGCAGAAAATGTGGAGTGTTATTGGCAAAGCAGCTGTGAGGCTATGGATGTGTAGGTGTAGAGCATTCCACTGTTTTGTATGGAGAGGGCTTTTGGTGTAAAAGGAGGAAATCAGGCATTAGACCTGTCATTCAGGAGGTCCCTCTCAGTGCTGCTTTCCTATGAAAAGCCACGGGCAGCCACCGCCTTGTCCAGAAATGTCCTCTTCAGGGTTATTCCAATTACTGGCAGCATTGATTGGAGCACTTTTTAAGTGTCAGCAGCCAGCTTATGGCTAGCTCTCTTTTATGGGTGGACACAATGTGATTTAACACGACCTTTTCATTGCAAGACCACCCAACTGCAGCACTCAGAGGGAGAGAGCTATGGTCCTTGAGCATGTTTTTATATGCTATGTTGATATGTATTGGCTGTGAGAGTATCTGGTTACACATTTGAGCACTCCCTGGCCGTTCCCTAATTGCTCCTGTTTTGCTCGTGGTTGTTAATGTGTAATCTTGCCTGCTGCACTGCACTCGTATTATTTAAGCTGCTGGGAGCCTGTGCTAAACGTGCAGCTGGTACAGCTGTGGCTACTTCACCCTGCCACTGTGTGAGCTGCAAGCCCTGCCAAGGAGTGGGCTTGCCAGAGTGCTGACCTGTAAAGTGAGTGCCTCTCATGGAGAGAGAGGCTGTGCTGGAAAGCACTCCAGCCCAGGGCTGCTCCAGCACAGCTCCCCGGGGTGGGAGTGCACTGCAGAGACCCTCTAATTCCCTCCTCGCCTGGCTGAGTGCTGCTTCCAATAAGGTTCAGGGAAAAGGTTCAGCAGGTGCAGAACGGAGTTACAATGCTCTGCATTGACTTCAGGGCTGTCCTTTGTGTTAACAGCTGCTTTCTGGTCTTCTTGTCATGCCCCCTTTTTCCCTCCAAACATGCACTGGTTTAGAGAGCTCTAGTTGCTAACGGGGGGAAACCCTCACTCTGTGAGTTGTGAGAAAGGCTGAGAGCTGGGGGAAAAACCCTCTCTCTGTGAGGTGTGAGAAAGGCTGAGAGCTGGGTCTTTGCCTCCTGCAAATGGGGAGTTCATCATCTCACCTGGTATTGCTGCAAAGAATTGGGCAGAAGTTACTGGGATGGGGAGAAACTTCTGGATGCACTCATGCAGTCCGCTTGCAGTGTGGCAAATAGCACAGTTAGTGTATGTATGCTTTACATAAATGTGTACTCTAAGTGTACCCAGCATGCTGTGTATATGGGAGTGATAGTGTGCTGGACATTCATTTTAATAAGAAAGTGTTAGGGGAAAATAGGCAAGAAGGGAAACCAGCTCAAGATAATTCACTCCAGAGCAGGACAACTCTTAAGCTGGAAGAAATCTGGCTTGAGCCCTTGCAGAGCCAGCTGTGGGGGCTTTGTCCACATGACAAAAGCTCAGGAGCTGCCAAAACTGTGAGTTCTGATTGGATTATAAATGTCTATATTTTCCCACCACCCCTCTCCCCTAGCAGGGTAGGTGGTTGTTGGGGAACTGTCAGAAGAAACTGGAATTGCACAGGGAGGCAAAATCCGTGCAGGATGGCAGGGTCTTTTGGGAAGTCATTCTGATCAGGTGCATTTCTCCTAATATTGAGAGCTGATAGTACCAACATGCCAACTGCCTTTGAAGCCATGCAGTAGTGGCCCAGATTTGCAGATCCCAAGACTGCTGTGGATTGCCAATATTGGTTTGCCATAACAGGTTTTAGATTTACTGCCTTAGGCAAGGTACTTGCTCAGAGGGACTTCAGTTACCAAGCAAATTTTAAAAGAACTATCAGCAGCTTTCTTTTAGTAAAGCAAAAGAGTTAGATTGTTGGTATAAGGTTGGAAATGTGATCATAAAAAAGAAATATTAGGACAAAAAAATCTGTCCACAGAGTATACTTGATGTCAGGTTTTTTTTTCTAGAGGAGTCTTTAGGTTTGTAAGCCAGAGTGAGCTCCAAAGCAAAGACCTGATCTACCAGGGTACTTCTGTGGAGTCCTCTCTTTCACAAGATCTTCCTGAGTTTTTGAGTTTGTGTTTGAGTAATGTGTTGCCTTTCAATGCTTAAATTGCATCTCAAGACCCTTCTTAGCTCTCTGCTCTGAATGTACAGTGCTACCTGACTTCTTGTTGACTGTGAGATTGCTCTGCTCTACTTCAGAGTAAATATCCATGATGAGCACAAGTCTTGGATGTGACAATCTTTCCATTCCATTCAGTCTTTTTCTCAGGAAAACAATTTCATTGCAGTCATAAAAGTACACTGCTCCACTTTGAGGTTACAAAGCACAGAAGCTTGCTTCTTTTATAGTGATTTTTAATTTCGGAAAGCCTGCTTACAACAGGAACCTTTTCATAGCAACATCATGGCTTATGTTTTCTCTATAAAAAAATAAATTTAAATTGTATGTGCGGTTTCTGTGGAAAGCTCTCTCCAGTATATTTAAAATGCTGACACCTTTGCTACATGACTCAGTTTCTTCCTCTTCTTAGTTTGAAGGAACGTAGTAACTTAACATAAAAATTCCTGTTGTTCATAAAGGAAAGAACAGCATTTTTACTAGATATGGAAAATTCCAAGTGGAACACTTACAGAGATAAAATACCATTTGGAGATTTAAGAAGACTTTTAATGATTCTGACTTTTTTGACGCAGAGCACACGACAACCTCACAAATACTCTGTTTTCCAGTGCATTATGGTAGCTCATACTGAGAGAAGTCATGCAGGTAGAGAAGAACAAATTATTTAAATAACGCTCTCTTCAATGCTTTCCTGAGAAACCAGAAGACAGTACCGTGTAGCCTTGAAAACTTTTTAACTCTAACATAGTTTGTAGCTGAAAGTAATGTCTGTTTCTGAGTTACTGTTTGTGCTCAAGGGAGAAGCCAGTTCTTTTCCTTTCTCCATGTTTTAATAGCCTGGGGGCTCGTGTTCCAGGTGACAAGTGGCACTGGTTAGGGGCAGCAGCAGAGCCATGCCAGCCTGTGCAGATATTCACTGCCTGGTCATGGGTAAGACTGTCTGTGTGCAGCTCCCTTGGGAGAAAGGTTACATCACAGGGAGTGCTGAGGTGAGGCAGGGCTGAAAGGATATAGCAGGTTTTTTTCTTTTCCTGCTCCAGTTTTAATTTGTTAGCACACCTGCAGGTCTGGCATTTGTTTTCTTCTTTGCTTCTCCTCCTTTCAATATGTACAAATGGCTCACTGGAGACAGAACTAACTCTGGTTTTACTTCCAGCTGACTTAACCCCATGCTGCTGCTCCCCAGTGCCCAAATCCCTGCACCAAGAAGCACTCTCCATCCTTTTCTTTCTTTCTGGTAGGTAGTTCTTGAGAGGGAATTGGTGAATGCTGGTCTTGGAAATCTCTACAGAAAATAAGAATTTAACACACGTCTCATTTCAGAATTATTTATAGTATTTAGATATAAGGGTAGATATAAAGAGGTTGTAAGAGGAACACGGTTTATTGTTCCAGAGGGACAGAAGATGAAGAGCACGACGTCTGGAAAGTTTGGTAATGTGAATAAAACCAACTGGAAACAGATGGATAATGGGGAGCTCATCTCCTACTACAAATCTTCCTGTTTTAAGGAAATGTTAAATCTCTTTTTAGTACCTGGCAGTATTTTAAAGAGGACTTTCTGTATCTCAGAGGAAGTTGATAATAAGGAAATAAAATTATTCTATTCTCTGTGGGACAAGGATTTATTCACCCAGGTGAGTGAAGTCAAATTTTTCAAATTCAGCTATTGAACCTCCAGTCTTTAGAGAGAAGTAATTGTTATAAGGATGAAAAATACACAGAAAACATAGCATTTATAAAACACAAAATCAGCTCTATCCTCTTGAGTTGTCAGGCCCAGTTTTACAAATAATTACTCTTATAATAACTTTAAAAACGTAGTTGCTTTGATAATTAGTATCGTATTTAGTCACAGAATTATTAGATTAAAATCCTTGTTCTTCAGAATGAGAACTGAAAATTAATACTAATGGCACCAGTGTAATGTCAAATTAATAATAACTTGTTGAGGATCCTTTTAAATTATATAATGTGGTATCTGGAAGTTATAACCAGAAGGTGAGCTAACAGTAACAGCTGAATTTTCCTTTTGCCTACCACAGAAGATGCTTTCTTATCCAGAAATACTAATTACTAATTGATGTCATTTAAAAAAAAAGCCTTTCATTTATTTGCTTGATACCTAGCATGCTTAATGCCTTGATATTTTCTGGAGTGTATTATGAATATTTTAGCTGAAGTACGCAACTTAAATTTCACTTTGTGACATTCACAAATGAAGGCAGGGCAATATCAAGGTTTTAAAAATTAATTACATATTTGTGTTTATTTACATGCGAGGCAGTTTCTCTGTGCATTTGCTCAATGGAAGGAAACAAAAATTAATTTGTGAAGCGTGGGAAATTATCAAAAATGGAATACAGTGATTTTGTGTTCGTGGGACTGAAATTTTCTGTATGTACATGTTGAGAAGTGGCCAGACCCAAAACAAATTGTTCTCAAACATTGAACACTTCAGCCCAACAGTCATAGGTTTTTGTTTGTTGTAAACCACCTTCTTCAGTCCTAAGTTTACTGCTTAATATCTATTCATTGCTATTTAATGTCAGTGCCATCATAATTTCTTCAGTTCTGTTGCTTAAAAAAGCACTTTGTCAGCATGGTCTGCCTGCTGTAGCTGTGCCCCCTATCCATGTAATTGTCAGCCTGATTTTTCATAGTGGAATTTCACAAGTGTAATAAGAGATTGCAGAGTTAGATGGATGTGTTTTGTATATCTGTACAGTGAGGTAACAGTGTAACTGGAAAGTGCTCAGTAAATCAAACCAGACATATTTAAGTATTTTTAAAGGACAAAATTACGGGAAATTTTCTTACAGGCGAGCAGGTCTCTTCTGAAAAATGAAATCTAAGAAGACACCAGATGCTTGCTTTTATTGAATCCATAAAATCCTCTTATGAAATCTGGTTTTATAATAGCAGCTTGTACTGAAGAAATCTGGAAAACACACATATGTTTTAAGATTCTAAACATCATCTTAGTGATCAGGGCATTTAAGATAAGCAGAGGTGAGCAGATCTTCCAAGTTTCTGTTTCCCTTATCAAACTGATGTGTTTTGAAAACAGTAATAGTTAACTAGGGTCTAGAGCCCAGTGACATTCTCAGCTTTGCATCAGGCTACAGTAGCTTGGGGTGCTGCAGGGAAATGTGATGCTGTGCCTGCAGGAGCTGGGGACACAGCCCTGGCTTGTGTGCAGGCTGACTGCTGTTTTGTACCCCTGCCTAGGTCAAATGGGAGTGTGGTGACAAGAACTGGAGATTTTCTTGTGTTTTGATGAAGACCATTGATTAGGGTTTGAGGTTTTGATCTTCTAGGAAAGAAAAAATAATTCCAAAGCACTAATAATTAGTGCAAGTGTTTAATTTACTCATCCCATGCTTTCTTTCCTGTCAATAATTGGAATTGAAAGCTGTATAGCTAATTCCCAGGTGGTTATTTTCTGTATTTCATCTTGCTGCTGTAGCAACCCCATGGCCAACAACTGTTTCTAGTGGGCAGTGACTGAGCCATGACACATCTGTGACAAAAAAACCAAGGAACTTTATTCCTCAACTGAAAGTATGCATCACACTTCTTCACAGAGTATACATGTTGGTGTGACTCTTTCCTAGGTTCCTGTTTCAGCCCCAAGTGCTGAAATGTCATTGTAGGCTGACAGCTCATTTTGGTGAGACGCTCCTTTGAACTTCCAAGATGGGTAACCTGTTCCAGGAAAAGTAGGTGCTTGCTGAGTCAGGGCCTTGGTTTCTTTCTACTTAGCAGTGTGGAGAGTTCCTGAGTTGATTTGCATTGGCATCTTTTCTTTAGAAATGTTGTAAGGTTGTAAACAACAGGTGTGTGCTGTCATACATTTCTTCAACAAAAGGCAAACTTTACATTTGACAATGAATGCGTGCTCATACTGCTTTTGTTTTGATTAATGTTTCTTTCTAGTCGACTCTCATTTCCCCAGTTTTATGTATCAGCATACTTTGGATGTTTGTATATATTAATTGAACACTATTTTTCTTATGCAAATTTTGTAAATGCCTAAGAAAAAGTAGCACTCAATTTATAAAATCTTTGCATGCTGAATAAGATCCATTGCTAGAGATGTCTGAATCCACTCTGATTCCATATAAACCTGTTCATTTTTTTGCAATGTGCCTTTCTCTTAAAAAAAAAATCTGATTGTTGGATGCATCAAGTGACTGATGTTTGAGAAGAGCCATGTTTGGAATGCTTGAATAACTCACATCATCTGCACTGACTTCAGCTCTTGCCCTGCAAACTTTCAGTATGATTCAGGTGTTCCTCTTGCGCTGACAGAGAGGAAAGAGCCAGCAGTGAACACTTGCAATGGACTCACCACTGTTCAGTAGCAGGAATGTGGTTCTGTGTAAATGCAGCAAATCACTGGTACTGGAATAGAAAGAGGCAGGGAAATCTTGAGCCTACCATGGGCAAAAATGATGTTTTAAGTCAAGCAGCTTCTGGTGTTCCTACTGTAAACCAACGGAACTTGACTCTTGCCAGGAAGCAAAATGTTGAAGTCCAGCTCTTTTGCCAATTTTACCATCAAAATGAAAGTATTATGAATCCAGAGGGTTGATTCCCATTTCCAATATAGAGGGTCACTAAGACCACAGAATAGTTTGGGTTGGAAGGAACATTGAAGACCACTGAGTTCCAACCCCCTGCCACAGCCAGGGACACCTCACCTAGACCAGGCTGCTCAGAGCCCCATCCAGCCTGGCCCTGAACACTTCCACAGGTGGGGCACCCACAGCTCCTCTGGGCAGCCTGTTCCAGGGACTGATATTGAGCAGGGAAGAAGGAAGGGGAATGGACTGAGAAAACAGACCTGTGCTTAGGACAGGATCCTATGCTGTGCTGGGATTACATTGTACATGAATAGCTCTTTTGTCAAAAGAGAAGTAGGACAAGAAGACCTGAATGCCAAATGTTAACAAAAAGATCAGTACCTTGTACAGAGCAGGAGCTGTGTGAGAACACTTAGTCCTTGTGTAAAGATTGCCCCAGAGTGCTGGAAGGTCAGGGAGACCTTGGAATTTTCTTCTAGTTCTTCACAATGGAACTGGAGACACAAGATTTGACATTTCCATTCCCTCTTCATCCCCTAGGTGTCATCAATATAAACTGGATTAAGTGAGGAACTCAGGTTAAGTGACAAAGAGGTATCTTACTGAAAACACAGTTTTATGCTTTACTTTGTAGAAGATGCTCGGGGAATGCTTTCATGGTGCTTTCTGATCTTGCAGTATGTCTGGATTTTGGAAGGTTAAAACATTTAGGAAGTGTGTCCAAAATATAAAACATATACTGAGCTTTGTTCTGTTGCCTCTACTTTGGTGCTTGCCACCTTTGGCAGATACCTGTACTAATCCATTAGCTGTCTGTGTTGGTGAGTGAGTAAGATGTTAATACAAGTCTGAAGAAAAATTGCCAAGGAAAGGAAAACATTGGAAGAACTCTAAAAATATGTCAAAACCAGTTAGGGTGGTTTTGGGGTTTAATAGTAAAACTGTGGAATGTTTTTAAAAATAAATAATGGAAAAATATGTAAACCAAAATTCTTTCTCAGTATATAATATGGTCATTTTCCTTTATATTTAAGTTCCAGCTTGACACTATAGTAGCTATGCATTATCTTTTGAAAGTCCCCTTCTTATGTTTTTATACAATCTTTTTATATGAAGTGCTACAGTGATTTTGTTGATTTTTGCATCATCTTAAACAGGATGGTCACAGGAGCATTGCTGTTTAGCTTGGGGTATTTTTGGCTTGCCTCTCTTTTTTCCCCCTTGGTTGCATAGATGGCTTGCTTTTCAATATTGTGCAAAGCCATTTCAACGAATATAAGAGGCTTCAATTCATGCTTCATGAACTGCCTTAATTCTAGTATTCACTAATTTGAGAATTTAGAGCATTTTTAACACTAACATTCCTTTCATGAGCTTTTCAGATTGAATTTTTTTCTTAAACTAAAGACTTGGAACTCGCTTGCTTGGTTCCATTAATTGCACCTCTTGAAGTAAGTAGAGAAGATGATGTTTTCCAGAACACAGACTTTGAATTGGTGCTTACAGACTTCATTATGAACACCTCATGTTGATGATTTCACATCCAAAAATCAAGAGACCATAGCTGAGCAGAATCAGAGTCTTCTTCATAATGGCAATGAGCCTTTTTTTTAATGTGCTTTATAAATTTCCAATAGCAAATTAATACAGCTTCCAAAAGCAAATTAATACAATTGACTGTCTTTGTTTCAAATTACTACACACTACATATAGCACTTACTATGCATATTTAATAGGCAGAAGGAGATTAATCAGCTCTGTAGGTAAAAGTTGCAAGATTCTCTTGAAGTATTTTATCTGTTTGACTTGAATTCCTGCCTGTTTTGAGTGCTCACCTCTTCTCAACCTTTTCCCCCTGCATGCCCAGTAATTTAAATTTATGGAGTTGTTTGGTTTGTTCTGTTTTTTTGTTTTGTTGGTGTGGGTTTTTTTTTGGTTGCTGCAGTTGTTTTTATTTTGGCTCTTCCCTTCCCTAAGAGCAGTTAAGATAAACAGGTACATCATGGCACACGCAGTTTGTGGACTCCATCTTTGGAAATCAGTTCCTATTCCAAAGGAAAGAAAGCAAATAGATGTTTTGTGGTTTTTGAAATCATATTTTACAATTAAACAAACTGAGCTGCCCTTGAAGCCTGTGCCATTGCAGTGATCCCCTACAGAACATAGAGCAATTGACAGCCCTGACTTTGTTTTTTGTGATTCTTCCTTTGAGTGGACTGGAAGAGGGAGATCATAATTTGGTTTTAACCATTTATTATGGCTGAATACTAAGGCTTTATGGCCCAAATTGTGCAGCTTGCAGACAGCTTTTCCTTTTGAGATACACTTTGTATAGAACCAAGTATTAATAATGATAAAAAAAGTTATTGTTATAATTGGACTCAGCAGTTTATCTGGGAAAAATAAATGCTTTGTGTTGTAGGTTTCCCAGTTTTACCCACAGGCTAAGTCTTGTATATATAATTATGTTTTAGGAGACATTTTAAGTGCTAGTTGAACCTTTAACCTGCGTTTCCTCTGGAATAATTACAGGATGTGAAAATAGCCAAATGAAACGCTTACTCATAGAGATTAATAGAATTAGTTAAGCTACTGTTACCTTATGCTTGATTTATATTGCATGTGTAGGTCGAAACAGGCTGTAATGGCATGTGGGTGTTTTCCTATCTTTTTATACTTGCTAAAGTTTTGCCTTATGTTTATTACTTGCTATGTTATGTGAACTGCTTAAAAAGGCATTTTAGACCACTGGCAGGTAGTTGAATTTCAAAGGCTGGCTCTATTTAAAACAAAACAGTAGTGTTTGAACTTCTATCAATTTTTTTCTGAAAATAACAGTAATAGAATTGATTCCATCACCTTCCAAGGAAACAAGTTGAAAAAGAAACCTCTGTGGATTAGTAGTCCAGACATCAAATATATTTTGCAGACGTTTGAAACCAAGCCTGAGTCAGCTACAATGGAAGCAGGGAAAACCAAGAAAAATTATTTGTCTGTCTGCTTTGCCAAAATTGTTGGAAAAGGTGAAAAAAATAAAAGGTCTGCAAATATAAGGAGTGGTATAGCAAAAGTAGAACATTTATTCTTATTTGAACACTCAAGATTGGTGGTAATTCTAATATATTTTCAAGTAAAACATTCAGTTAAAAGAGATTTGCCTTTTAAAAGAGATTTGACTTTTAAAATTCGATCTGGTGTGTTTCTTTAAAAAGAGAGTGATGCATTGGCTTTCAGGCAACTTGAATTCCAATCTTTGAGGAAATTGTTGAAGAGTTACCATCTTAATTTTCAGCAGTTAAGTCTTTGACAGAAAACTTAAATTTAGAATTAGAGAAAAGCCTGAAATTAGCTTATCTTATCCTAATGGGCAATACTGTGGGAGTTACCAGGTGGGCTTATACCAGCCTTCACTGGTGTTGAAGGACTTTTTGTTGGGCTACTTTCAGACAATGCTTTGCAGCCTCTACCAAATAAAGCATTTGGGATTTTCCCCTGGGTGAGGAGCAATTTGCAAAGGTGCTACCAAGGAACAGGAGCTCACCATGGCTCATTTAAAAATCCCAACAGGTGCCATCTCAATATATTCTGTGTTCTTTTTTGAGTTGTCCAACAGAATCCTACTTTAAGGCAGATGATACCTTCTGTGGAGCTTCTGGGAAGGCTTAGGGGGCAGTGAACTTGAAACCCTTAAATATCTGAACCACAAGTGGAGGAAACCTTTCTCATGGAAATTTTTTAGTTGGCAACTTCATTTTGAATCCAAGAGCATTTGGGTTAACTCAATTTACCCCTCACCTGAAGTATCTTTAGCAAGCTATTTCATTGCTTTTAAATCCTGCTTTGCCTTGGTTTAGAGTTAATGTTTGTTGCAGTGGTTACAGCAGGTAGTTAAAATTAGGCTTATTTTTTTTAAGGTCAGTGAAGTATAAATGCAAAGGAGATTAAAAATCAATTATTAAGTCAAGATTTCCTTTATTCACATTCAACTTACCTCTCTTTGACTACTTCCCTTTAAAGTATTATACTAATGTAGGAAATTAAAGATTTTCCTGATATACATTTCTGTATTATCTTGGGTTACAGGATTTCTCATCTCTCCTGAAAAACATACTCAGTAAGTCCACTCTAGCATATATGAAAGATGAGCATCTTATTTCTTTATAATAATGATTCTGTTATTAATTATACCAAATCTCTTTTAAGGAAGAAATCTGTATTTTGCTCCTTCTGTAGAATGGATATATAATGCAGGAGTTACAGTTTTTCACCAGAGATGCAAGCAGAAATCCTGGAGAAGGGTTGCTAATCTGAATGCAAATGTTCTGTGCTAAGTGTGGGTTATTTTGCTGAGGGGTGCATGTGCATACATCGAGAAACTCTGCGATGGCATGAGGAGACTTTATGGGCACGGCTGTGTGTGGTGAGGCGTGGCTCTTCAGCTGGAAAATTATGTACTAGGATATCTTCACTTTTATCTTTTTGTCATAATGTCTTTTCTTACTGAAGTAATCTTTAAGGAACTTTGAGAAACACAGAGGCTGTGGTTGATGGGAAATCAACTTAGCAAATCATTAACTTCAACAAATGAAATAGTAAGAGAAGGGAGACACTGGAGTATTGAACTGTTGACTGTTCTGTGTGTTTAACAAAGGACATTGGAATACCATGTTTAAAATTGTTGACTAAAACCTCAGAAGCATGACATTAGCATAGGCTTTACTGCAAATACGCTATTTATATTGAAATGATGAGAAGGGACTCACAAGTCCTTGAATGTACAGTTATCAAATGCTGGTCAGAGAGCTTCCAGCATTTATTGGAATGTCAGTGCCTTCTGAAATGTTTTTATACTTATCATCATATTTTCTAAGATGATGGAGTGACTAAATACTAGTGAGTTGTTGTGCTTTTGGGAATAATGAATTTCTGGAAAATATCCCTCTGCTGTCAAAGAAATGAAGTTCTGTTCTGGGGAATTCATCTGGAAAGAAAATTTCTTTGGGTGCGATGGGGACCATCTGTGGAATTCCAGCTACGTGAAAACCTGGAGCAGAGATGGGCAAAAGTACACCAGGATGCAGGCAGCTCTGAGGAGGTCACTGTGGTAACCTTGTTTAGAGGAAAGGTCTGCATACATGGGCTGACCTTCTGACCCTTAATAACTCAAGAGTAATGTTATCCATTCTTCATGCCTGTGCAGCATTTCTGTGGCATAAGGCTTCTAATCATTCCCAGTCTTCATATAATTTTCAAATGCATCTTTACACATATGCAATATACAGACACAGAAACTCTGTGATTGTTTAGTATCCTGCCTATACAGTTTGAAATCATTCAACTCCTAAGTAAACACAAGCAAAAGGAAACATGCTCCAAGGTTCAAATTGCTTTTCTACTGCAGTGACTTAGTAACTTGCTTTGTGCTGTAGTGAGGTGCATTTTTTTTGTTTGAACCATTTGGTTCACAAATGGCTTTGTACTCCAGTCTTTCACTGCTGTAGTGAGCTTTCATCAAGCAAGCAGTGTTTGTTCTCACGTGTGTGTTTGTTTGGTTTTGACCATCTAGCTTGAAATTCCATTGTATGACGAAGTTGCAATGGAAGCCCCCACCCTTTTTCTCTCCTTCTTTCAAGGCAATGAATTTTGTTCATAAATGGAGAAGATCATGCTGTCATTCTTCTTGTAGCTTACCTAGCAATGTGGTTATGCCCTTTCAGAAAGGGGCTCTCTGTTGTGTTCCCCTCCCTCCACCCCCCCAATTCACAGTGTTGTATTTACTCTATGTGGTGGTCTTTTTAATGGAAAATGTCGAAATTTGTGTGAAGCCTAAAAATAGGAGAGAAAGGTTTGTGCTCCTTGTTTAAAAGTCATAGCACATCATGTTGTAAACAAGGATTTAGAATTTACTCTGATTTTTAGGCTGTTATTTTGGCTTTCTTGTTTTTCACTGCCTCAGCCTGTAATGGACTGTAATTCTCACTTCTCTGGGTGTTTCTCACTATCTATTTACATTGTTAACCTTGTTTAAAACAGGAGAAAAAGCACTGAAGTTTTGTGACTTTTTTGGTAGCCTTGTCCCATCATAGTTTTTTTTTTTCTCAGTGGCATGATCGCATGCATGGATAATTTTAACATATTTCACTATTTTCATAATCCTATTGCTTCAATGGAAGCTTTCACATTTACAGAGAACACACCCAGAATTGAGTGTTGAATTGGATAAACATTTTTCTGTTTTCATTGGCATTTCGTGGTTGTGGCCTACTGTATCAACACTGATTTAGAGATTAAGCTGAGAAGATGGGTTGATCAGGACACACCATCTTGACACATTATGATGCAGTGTGTGTGTTCAGTGAGGAGAAGGAGATTGGGTTTACAGTTCCTCTTTGGACCACTGTGATGGGGATCCTGCTTGCACTGTTGTGGCCCACAATGTCTCTGGGAGAGCCACCTGCAAGCTGCTTTTCCCTAGCCAGGCACTTGAATTGAGCAATCGCTCTTGGATATGCACTCAGTGCAGAAGAGTGCAGCTGATTAATGGGCACCTGCTGCTCCTCTTGTCCTTCCTCAGACCGGATTTTGTGTGCTTCAGCTTTGTTAGACCCCTCTGGGGACATCATCAAGCTCACATCAAGTGTTTCAAATCCCCTTCAAACATACATATGTGCATTTGTCATCAGCATCCCAATAGTTTTGTGCTCTGTCTCCTCCAGCATGCTTCAGGTAGGTATCTACAAATTTCAGGGAGCACATCCCACTCTCCTTTGCAGCCTGTAGCCCAGGGCTCCTTTCATCTCTAATGGTAGTACCCATCAGCTCCATGTGGAAAATGTGGCTACACAGGCCCAGCACTTTACCAACAGTGCCAGCCAATTTGTGTGTAGAGAGCCAAATGGATCTTTGGACTCAGCCTAGGCCTGAGGCTGGAACTGAATTTCCAGCTGCTAAGTGTAGGTGGAAGCCACAGTCATATTCCTAATCTGTCCTTTGAAATGCATTTTCTGGCTCTCCCTTTAAACTTATGTGCCCCAAAATAATATTGGTAGTTATTTTAAAGCACATACATAGATGACTCATAATGTCAACACACATGATTTTTGTAGAGCCTTTTCTCCTCTACTTTGGAGTTAAAAACAGCACTAGAATGTTTCAAGTACTACTTTCATGATGGGCTAGAAAATAATATTCGAATACGGAAAAGTCTAATAAGTCTCAACAGAGCCATGTAAACTTAAGGGATATTTATACTGTCACATTTTGTGTGTACTCAGACTTTGTTCAAAATCTTTAAACGTTGACTTTGATTTAAGCAATTACATATATTTAATTACTACAATTCTTTTCCATGGAGTAACTGGTAATAAGTACAATATAACTGCATTTCTGCTGATATGGATGCATTAAGATCCTCTGAAGTTGAGTGTATTATTAATTATATATTTGAGCTGCTTCTCAGATGTTCAAATATCCAAGATTTTTGTATCTGAAAAACAAAGAAGAGCAAAAACACTGAACAAACCAACATCTCTCCCTAAAATGGGAAAACCCCAAACACAGACACTATTACAATAGTAAGCAGTGCTTGTCCTTGTCTTGGTTGAATATGATTGTTCTGTAGTTTATTAATCCTGGGATAACTCTGACCTAGGTGCATGAATTATGAATTAATCTTTACTCCTTGAGCATCTGATTTGTGGTACTTGTGTGCCATGGAAACGGTGACAGCAAACACAGAAGCCAAATTCCCCATGTTCCTTATCTTTGCAGTGCCCTTGCAGGGACTTTTCCGACTGGAGGAGCACAGCTTACTCCTTTCATACTAAGAAAATATTTGAGCATATTATTTCAAAAGTCAGCCTGAAGTGTCCTTTTTTGTTGGATTTCTGTTGAAAACACGTGGATCGTGTTTCATGCTCTCTGTTTAGATAGGTGCTTGTCATTCTAACAATGAGCAAAGGCGGCTCAGTGTGTGAATGCCTGAATGGCACGGGGCCACAGAGAGGGAAAGGATGTTATGGGGAAATGTGGAAATGCATGAGCAAGACAAGGGCTTCATTGCATAGATTACCTGTGGTGGTTTTAGTACCTGCATCTTGGAGAATCTCTCAGGTGGCACTAATTTGCAGCACAGTAAGTACAGAAAATAGCAAGTAATAAGAAATGCATTGAAATAGGTGAGCATTCAGGGGATAGCAAAACTGTATTCTGTAACAACGTTGTAAGAAAGGGCCTTGTTTTTCCTCAGAACATAAATGCTGGCAGCCACAGGAAAGCTGGAAAACCTCTGGAGAAGAATTTATCCATATCTGTGGATTATGGTTAAGGTGGCAGATTGTCAGCATCTGATTGCCATGTGCTGCAGTTTGCTTTAGCATTTGATTATGTGGGGAGTGGAATATAAGACTTCACAATTGCCACTGATTATAGTGGTCACTGATGACGCTTAGCTGCTAGAATCTTGTCCTTCCAAGCTTCAGTTCTTCACAGATAAAGATTCATGTCAATTCAATCTTTGCTGAATCTTCCATGTTTTGTTTTAATTTTATTATTTAGAGCCTCTGCTTGACTCACTGCTATGCCACTAGAAAATTCTAAACTTCAAATTGATCTGGTCTCAGTAAAAGCTGTATCTTATGTGATCCTGTTATATGAGATTATGTAGTCTGTTAGGAGAGGAGGAATTGATTTACATTCAGATTCAATTTTTTGGTCTACTTGTAATTAGATTGATGTGCCTACTCACCATCTTGTCTGTACTGCAGTTCTAATTTTCCCTTATAAAACTGGTAGGTAGAGACAGCTGCAAATGCATTGAATTGATTCCTTATTACTATAATGTTGGGTAATTTGAGAATTCAAGCTACTGTTGAAAACTAATGTCCAGAGGAATTATCTGGGTTTCCATAATCAAACCATATATTTCTATATATTATATTCACATATGTCAAGAAAAGATACTAATGAAGTTTCCTGTGGATGGTGTGTTTTTTGGGATTTTTCTGGTGTCTTGTGGAGGCTGCTTCAAGTGAAATCATGTATTCTCATGCTGTAACACTTTTCTGTAATCTCCTCCCTTAGAACTTTCTAACGGCACCTATTAATTTTCTCCATAGATTTCAAATGCTATTGATGCTGAATAATGTATTTAATTAGCCCCAAACTTTCTGTGTAATCATTCCAATCTGTGCTTCTCTCTCAGCTTTTGCCTCTAAGGCTGACAAATGGCAGGAGGGGGAAAGGGCACTTTCCTGTCAGTGGCAGTGGAGCCTTTGCTCCTTGGGTTGTCAGAGCAGCTGTTTCTTCTGAAAGAGCTGTGAGAGAACAATGAAAATACTACTTTGCTTCATTTAAGAAGTCAAAACAAATATTAGCTGCAGCAAAAAGCTTCCTTATCTTATGAAACAGGACATTTTTATGGTTCCTGTAGTGTTTTCCATCTTTTCATTGTAATAATATCAGCTTATTTGTGAAATCCTGGATTGTATCGGTCAGAGCTAAGTTCACCTTTCTGCGTCTGTTCTTGCAGGGTCAAGAGGACAGATAAATTAGCTCAAAATTATACAAGTGTTTTTTTTGCAGTTTAGAGTAAATGTTAACTGAATCCTCTACACATTTTTATGGGCATTGTATTGGTTATACACCAGTTCTGAGGTTGGGCACATGGATTCAAATTGCAGCTGTATTGGTCTGGGAAAGGACAGAGTAAACTGTACAGCTTAATTTTATTTATTTTTTTTTTTTTACTCATTCTTGTCTTTTCTGTACTTCTGAGAATAAAATTAAGGAAGGTCTTTATATTTTTAAGCCAGCCCATAGAGGTAACATATGGTCAAATGCCAGCTGAACCATTTGTTTGCTAGGCAGCTCCTCTAAATCACAGAAAAAAATCAAGTCAGTTAAGCAGAAGACTGAGAAGCATTCTCAATTAGGATAACATGTTTTTTGGAAGCTGGGAACTTAGATGCACTATTATGGATAAAGCAGGAAGATAGACCAGCCTTGTCAGTCAATAGTGAAATACATCACCATTTGTGTATTTAACATTAGCTTAACATGGGAATTTTTTCTTTTAAGGACTCCTTTAAAAATAAGACAGAATCATACGCTCGAAGGTTATAAATGGAAATTGTTTCAAGCAGGAGAGGCTGTGCTGTGATTACTGGGGACATTCACCTGTGGAGTTTACCTACTTGAAACCCATCCCTGGTGTCTGCAGGATGGAGTTAAGAAAAAGAGTAAAAAGGTCTAGGAAAATGGTTTCCAGAGATTTTAGAAAACAGGAAAGTAATGGGAAAATATCCCTATGATGTTTTTGCCTGTTGCTGAGCATGGCAAAATTGAGGAGGCTATTATTATCCCTTTGTGGGAGCTGAAGGGAAGAAGCTGTCATTCTTTACTGCCAACCACCCTGTTTGAATTCTTTCAGAAAAAGATTGTGGAAATGCAACCGCTTGCATAAATTTTCAGCTCCAAATAAGGTCCCCACCCCTCTTTTAGCTGTGTAGGAGGGCACAGCCAAACAGATTTGAATGAGTTCGGACTGGACATGGGGAAAAGGCTCCTCGCTGTCAGGGCTGTCAGTCCCTGGCTGGACAGGGAGAATGCTGCGGCAGCTCCAGAGCTTCTGAAGAAGCCAGGGGAGCTTGCCCAGGGAGGTTTGCTTACTTGGGAAAGTTTTTGACGGTTCTGAACGTTGCTCTGTTAAATGTGTGCTGTTAAAATAATTTGGTGATGAAATACGGGTACACACTGGATTGACAATAAATTGCTAAACCAAACCATTTCTACCTGTAACTCTGTGTAAACACCAGACAAACCTCTAGGATGCGGAAACATAATTTAACAGAGTATTTCAGAACAGATATGACCTTATGCGCACAAGTTAATGCATGTGAAAAAGCAGAATCGCTAATATCTATGCCTTTTTGAAAACACTCAGCAATGCAAAGGAAGCTTTCAAAATCTCTCCAGTGAATTTTACTGAATTTTAATATAGGTTGTATATTAGAAATGCATGTAAGTTTCCAAGATATCAAAGTTAGAGGTATTTCTGGGGTCACAGAGTCACCATTAGCAGCTGCTCTCTGTTAATTAGAAGCAAAAACAAATGATCACAACTACTTCAGTAGGATTTTTATACATGACTGCTCACTGAATAAAAAAAAAAATGGAGATTTTCTTTTATCCCAGAAAAAGGGAAATGGTAATGTATACTGTGAAATAATGATGTCATTATGAGCTAGTTGCATATTTAAAATATAACATCTGATTAGTGACTCTTAATTACCTGGCTATATTCTTTAATAACAAACAACATTAATTTTTCCTTTCAAACATCAGGTTACTAAAACTGTAGAATGACAAACCTGCTGTAGGAACAAGGACAGCTACTTGAATTGGCCCATTATCAGCAAGTCAGTTGTATTTATGCCCTTGTAAAATTTCTAGGTGTTCTTGCACTGTGGAGGAAATGATAAATATTTGGCCACTGTTTGGGAGAGGAATGAGCTTGAACCATTATCTAACTCTTGAATTAGTGTTGATATATGTAAAACTACTTCAGGTAAGATAAGCAGTGACATTTATGGTTGGACTCAATGATCTTAAAGGTCTTTTACTGACCTAAATGATTCTGTGATTGTAAATTTTTTGGGAAGCTGTCTAAATGAATAATTAGTGCTCCACATTCTAGTGTAATAATTGAGTAGTTAATTGAAGAGCAAATACAATGAGGCTCTGGTCCTCCTTTTCTCCTTCCCTCTCTACTCTTGTGCCTTTTGTTCAATATGTGAAATTTCTGTTCCTTGCAACATAAATTTTAATATGCTTGTTCTCCAGCAGCTTTCGTCATCATCCTTCTGCAGCTCTTCTATCTTCTTCTTCTCTTGTGCTTCTAGGCTCTATGATTAATCTTCCAGCCTTGTCTTCAGTCCTCTGCAGCTGACTGAAGCTGCACTTGCTGAGGACTTCATTAAGGCTTTTATGGTTATACTGCAGAATAAATGAATCTCAGTTTCTCTACTGCTTATGAGACTCTTGCTCTAACCCTAAGACTTCTAGCTTCAGTTGCCATAAAAATCCCATCCTACTTCCATGGAAGGGCTTGAGTTTGTGCATTTGTTACAACAAGGAGGAGTGTTGATCCTTCTTTTAGAAAATATGTAAATTATTAGGGGATCCAGAATTATTTTTAGTCATGTGTATCATGTAATCTCATTCTTCTGGGTCCTCTGTTAAGTGAAAAAGAAAACTGCAGTTGAAGATTGTGTAGTGGATTGAAATATTGCCATTTTATTTTGGAAGTGGACCTAATATATAAAAGTGTAATTTTCCTTGTCAACTAGTATTGTTGAATATTTTGCCATCAGTGGGCTGCAGTTCATAAGAGCATTTGCATGTTACTTCTTAAAATAAAGTAGTAAATGCATAACTGCTTATGTGCCATCAGTGGGTGTTTTTCCAGAAAGCATCATATTTTTGCCTGAGTATCACACAAGAATTGGAAGGTCTGTATTATTTTGTAATGATTTAAACCTTTTTTCAGAATATCACTAATCAGTAAAAAAATATTCTTTGCCTGCAGGGTGGAGTTCATTTCTTTTGTTCCTGAGAGCTGAATAGGAGAAAGGGACATTTCAGCTTTTCTTGATAAAGGTAAGACAGCATCTGCTGATAAGGATAAGACACTGTTCATTATTATGAGCTCATAGAGAGTTTGTCGATGGAGGGTTTGTTTATTTTGGGCTATTTTTCTCAACTTTTGTGCTTTGTAGTAAGTGCAATGTGTGATAATGTAACTGGTATTGGGAATGGAATGTGGAACTCTACCAAAGGTATCAGCAAAGGCTCTGAAGATAAACAGGTACCTGTAGATCAGCATGACAAAGTGGAGAGCAATTTGTTCTGCTGCTGGTACTTGTGATATTTTCCATGTGGCACTGAACTGGCCTGCCTAATTTCACTCCATCTTGCTTTCACAAACTCAGCAAGGGGTCTTAAAACCAGTAGAGTTTTCTCCACGCCACCTGTCAAAGGAATGTATAGGCTTGCCTGCTGCTACCTTCACTGCTCTGTACTGTTGTGAGAGAGTGCAGAGGTTGATGTGAGGAGAGAAGGACCTTGAGGTCTATTTTAATTGAGATAACACCTTCAAAATTAAGCAGCAAATAATTATCGTACCTGTCAGAAATACAAGACAGAGAAGGGGATAAAACTCTGGAAGTCTTCTTAGGGACATGCCTAAGGGACAAGCAAATCCTCAATGATTCATTCTTCATGTTGTGCTAAAAGGTCTGACTTTTTAGAGATTTGTGTGTTGAATTAAAGCCTGCAATAAACATTTAGAAGTAGAGCATACGGCTTAGGGTTGAACTCTTAATTACAGTTTTTGATGCAGAAATCTACGTAGGACTTTCTTTCCTTATTTCCATTTAGCAAATTTTGGAAAGTGGGGGTGGGTCTGATGTGACAACTGCTAGTTCTGATGTTGGTCTGGTTTAGCAGTGGCCATCTGTGCAACCTTCATGCAATGCAGGTAGAGAGCAGAGGTGTGGCTCAATTTCTGTTCCAAGGGGCTGGAATTCATACATGGTCATTTCTAATTTGTGCTGTGACAGAGGCTGCAGGCTCTCACTGAAGGTGGTAATCTGCTTTAACCAAGCCAATTACTGCCTAATCAGTGACTGCATCTGCAGATCCACTTTTGACTTGTTCAGCAATGAATTTACCAGGATGGTAGAGTGAAGACTCCAGTTGTATGTTGATGTTCAGGCTATCAGGAACAGCACAGCATAAGTCTACTTCTTGAAAGTTGAATAGTTTGGAAAAAAGACAACTTATGTTCTGTGATTTTCAAATTTACTCAGCATGTATAATTTCACAGGTTAAACTGTTGTTGGAAGAATTCTCAATCAATCATAAAGGGAGAAAAAAATTTCCTGCTGAAGTGATATTTTATTGAAGGACTTGTAGACTCCCAGTGAAGGAATATGTTAAACAGCTGAAGATGCAGGGTGAAAAATTGCTATGTTAACATACATGAAAATATATTAATAATAATTTACTGATAAATTAATGTGGCCTGAGTTTAATCTCATTCTGGGAAAACCCATGTTCAAGGAAATGAAAATTTAGTGTGTTAGGGTCTAATTGAATATGATTTCTTTTTTCTTTCTTTTTTTCCCCCTTCTTTCCTACACTGGGGAACTCCTGTAAAGTAATAAATAAATGCAAAAAAGAACATGAACTTAAATATTTATTAGTACCTACAGTGTTAACTTGCTAGTTACAGTCATATACTTTTCTTCCCATCCTGATGATAATCAGTTGCCTGGGTAAAGCACAGTTCTCTGGTGAACAGGGTACTCTTGTATTTTCTGAACCTTGAGCAGAAGTTATGGCTTCTTAGAGGTTGCTCCATGTTTCTTGTACATCCATTAAAAGTGCTCAGATACACAGATATATATATGTGTATATTTATTTATATAGACATATCTTTATATATAGATATACATAGGCTGGATTGAACTTGCTGCTTTCTTTCTCTATTTAGAAAGAAAATCAGTATATCTGGAGTCTCTGTGGTGTGTTCTCCCCGTGGCTGCACAAACAGAGCAGCAGCACTTTGCTTGCTTTTTGTTTCTTTGTGGGAGTGGAAGAGCTTGGAGTTCGCACTTAAATTTACCAGTGTCCAGCAGGATTTAAGGATTGCATTTAATGACAGAAATTCCCAAACATAATCAGTGGCAGATTCAGTTTCTGGCTATGTGAAGTGCTGATTGTGTGTAGCTATGGGAGGAATCTGAGCTGTACGGGCAGGATCAGCTAACAGTGCCATGGAAAGTTAGTTGTAGTTGTTGTGATGCTTCCCCATATCATAATTACTACTTCAGCTTAAATACTTCTGCAATGGCTGCAGGCTTCATGAAGGGAAAACATGTTAGCTGTTCCCTGCTCCCACCTGAAGTCTGGTCCAGAATGCCCTTGAGTATTAATTTAGCTTTATTTTCGGCATGATACACTTCTGTATTATACACAGATAGTCATGTCTGTAAATTGGGTGTGAGAGTAGGAGAAATGCTTTAAAAGTCTGCTTAAATATGTGCCAGCAGGCTGCCAGCTCAGACTGGGAACACTCAGATGCTTGGGAATGGAAGGCCAGAAGCTGCCCTTCAGCTTTTCCTGTGTCTTCCCTCCCAGTTGTGATGAGCTGTGTAATTTTTTTCACCAGAACATAGTTCAAGCCAACAATCCTCCCCACTTCTTCCTAATTCTTTTCTCCCTGAGCCTTAAATCAAAAACCCCTTGGGAGAGTGGCACTCTCCATACTTGTCTGGTTTATAATTGAACACATGCATGTTCTGGTCAGTCTTCTCCCTGAAGAGAGAGCTGTGTCAGAAAGTAAATGCTGTCCTCAGAAATAATATTTGCCTCAAAGGAGCTTGACCTGCTTTGTGATGTCTTTGGAAACAAAGTGCAGGAATAAGCATAATATTGTAAATGAAGCAGGGAAAATAGCATTGCTGTTTTCCTAAAATAAGAACAGAGCTTTAATACTCCTGAAATGTTTGGTTTGCTGGGGGAGCTTAACTTTCCAGGAAGTTGGATGTTGTCTTGACTTGTTTATTTTGGATATTTCCACTAATTGATTGTAACCTAATTATCCACATCCTAAGGCAGGCCTCTGAAACAGCCAGTAACTACAGTTGCAAAGATTTATTGTTATTCTTCCACTGAAGGAGGAGAATTGAGAGGTATTTATGTTTTCAGTGGTGTATAAAGCTGCAAGTGGAGTCACAGAGACTATGAAGTGTGTGATGTTTTGTGTCTGGGAACTATCTTTCAGGAACTGTTCTCATGATTCAGTTTATAGGTTTATGTTATAATTTTGAACAAATATCAACAGGGCAAGGCTGATTTGTGTAGAAATTTATGCAAGGGGACATTTTGTTATCTTTCCTGTTCAATATTCTAAGAAAACAGTCTATTCTAGATTACTGGTAGGCCATTTTCAGCTCAGGAAGGTGACTAAAACCTTAATGCTGGGGAATGCATCTCTTTCTCACATAGTGGCTCATTTTCTTTTGTTTCTAAAAGGTGATCAGTCTAAAAGAGGGAGTTTGGGGGTGGAGTGCATGTTGCTGAACAGAGTGGAGCAAGTTACTCATTCTTCAGAATAGCCAGAAGGTAAACTCAAGTGCACTTGAAAACCATGCTGGTAAAATACCCCATGTGCAGTTCAGGCTGTTAAATACAATGTTTACTATTGACTTTTTTATTGGGTTAGAGAAAGAATCGCCCCCTGAGAACGCACTGGGAAAAATGTGCCGTGCAGGATGTTAAAAAGTGGCAGTGTAGAGTGTAGTGCTTTGCACCCTGCCACAGCCACCTAAATGTGTGTGGGAATATGCACATATATGGATTTATTCAATAGACACATATATAAATATTCTGTAAATAAATATACACATATTCATATATAGACATATATTGTGGAAGGCAGGAAGATGTGCAGGAAGCTTTTTTTTTTTCAATAGAAGAGGAAAAGGGAGTGAAGGGGTTGATGGTATGATTTACCAGCTAGACTGAAGTTTGGATCAGACTGGGAGTCAGATTCTATTGAGATATATATTTATAATGCAGAGGGAGAAGAGGTAGAAAAAAAACTACTCAAAAGTCTCCAACTTACAGTGCTTGAGAAATGGGAAAGAAGTCTGACACCACAGACTCTTCATGGATAACCTGCTGGTTAAAGTATTAGTTATGATGTGATTAAAAAAAGACTTATTCAGGTATTTATGAAAAGATGAAAATAAGGTTAAACAGTGGTGGCAAGGCCAGAGTAACATAAACTTTGCAGCCTCAAGGGATAAAAAGCAGGATGTAAACACAGAAACTAAACCCACCTTATCTTGGTACAGAAAGTACAATTTGCGTCTCCCTTGGCCTTGGATAAAAAGGCAAACTGTGAGATGCCAAACAAGTTCTATCCACTGATAGTGAAAACAAACTTGTGGTATGAAATGAGATGAAAAATTTTCGTCACAAATGTACATCTTGTGGATTCATGGAGCTGTAAATCCACTGTTGAAAATGTGTTGTGTGGCGAGTCCAGAGTAAAAGAGGAGGAAGCTGAATAAGATTTTAATTTTTCCAGAGTTGCCAGTAGCTGACTGAGACTATTTTAACTGAATCCTGGCATATTAGTATGAAAATACTGACTACATCAACCAGTGTTGTCTAGTAGAATAGCAGAAAGCACTTTGGAAATAAGTTGGTCATTGCAGTTCCCTGGAAGCTATTACCTGCTGCTGTGACTGCCTAATGTACAAAAGTGTAATGTGTTGTCCCAGGACAGTGCAACAGAGGCATTGTGATAATGTGATAATTTCTTTTCCTGGGAAAAACATAATTTAGATCACTGAAATCAGTGGGACAGAGTGAAACAGCAAAAACAGATCAGGTGTTGCTCCCCTGAATAGTTTTAATTGGACCTTAAATATGTTCCTAGGTAATGTGGTTGGAGCTGTAGCACATCTGTCCATTGTGTTTGGGACACTGAGATATTGAGCAACCAAAGCTCTTCTATGTGTCATGGATGAACAACATATTGCGAACTACTGAAACCACACATGGAGATAGTACATTTTGAAAATCACAGCTCTGTGCCTGGAGTTGAATTACTTGTGTTATGTACTGCACAACCTGTTGGCATGCTGAATTAATGTCTCTGGAGACCTACAAAAGGAATACTTACTTGGAGAATTAGAAGTCAAAACTAAAGGACTAAGCCTGCTGTAGAGATCAGACTGCTGCACTGAGAAAATCAAAGTCCATGTGTGTGATTTAAACCATGTTTGACATGCCAGGCTTTGGTTTCACCAGGAGACTCACTATGCTATTTGGCTATGTTTTTAAAACCCACAAGTGTAAATTAGAACGAGCTAATTTTATAATTATTCCCAAGAGAGACACAAGTAATTTAGTCTCAAACATGTTTATTTTATAAAGACACAATCATTCAAAAAAGAAGTGCTGAGAAACCACAAGTGGTTTGAGCAATAGAGGCTTAGAGCTTTGGCAAACATGCACATGTTTAAAATGTGGTAGCATTTGTTTAAAAGCCATCGAGTGTTCTGTCTCTTTCTTTGCAGCTTTATGACTGTCCTTAAAGAGTAATACCAAAGAACTGGGGGGTGGAAGAGTTGTTTTGTTTATGGTGGTATTAGTCATTAATTTAGTTTAAATTCCAGGAAAAACCTCAGTTGTTCAGCCTTGAGAAATGAAGAACACAATCATGCTTGTTTCATATGCTGCTAGAGGAAGAACTGATCCTGACACTGAATTGAGAATGGGATTTAAAACAATTTTTTTTAATCCTAAAACTCAATGGATTGTTCATTCTGAAGAGACAGGGATACCCCTTCAGTAGCTTGAAGAAGGAACTGCTCACAGGGTACAAATATGCCATGGAGAAGGGACACCCTATACAAATATGTTAAAATCCAGGTTGTAACATGAACTTGTATACAAGTCCTTAAAAAGGAGGCTAGAAATGGTGACGTTCTGAGCAGTTAATGAGCAAGTTCACAAATGTCATGACTCTCACCAGGTGTCTGGAATTTATTTTTGGTACAACCCAGAAGGAAAAAGATATTTGACAATGAAAGAAGTGCCCCACAGTCTTTGGGCCTTACAAAATGCATGATATGATGTTATAATTTCTGTAAAATAGTGTGAATAATAACAATGCAATTTAGGGCTGGAAAACTGCTCTCAGGAACCCTGGACTTCCTGAGAGCAGAAAGCTTTATTGCACTAAACTCCCAAAGACTACTTAGTCCTTTTGCTTCTTTGACTAGAAAGATGAAACAAACCCCTTTAGAATGGCTGTAATGTGCTATCAAAGGTGAGCTGTAGCCTGCTTTGCTTCTTTAAGGTGTTGTTTAAATAAATCTATATTTGCTTCTTTTTCAGCAGTACTTTGTATTCAGTTTTTGACACAAGAATCAACCTGGGGGTGGTGGGGAGATACTTATTTTATATAGAGCAGATTTAAAGCTTTTTCTGAACTTTTCTGTAAAATTCTCATATATAGCAGGGTAGCAGCTGGACTTTTTACATTTCCCATCCTAAATTGTTAGGACCACAAAACTAATCCTTCATCAGGCAATGTATCATGCTTTAGGTTCAGATTGTCCTGCTTCTGCAAGAAGTTGTTCAGCTGCATCTGAAGCATAATGCTGCTGGAGTTAACACATAAGTCTCTATTTCTGGATTTTCAAAAAGTCTTCAAAATTCAAGCACCAATTTTTCAATAGAGGCAGTAGGATTTAGGACTATAACTTCTCATTAGCTTTTAAAATTTCAAGCCCTGTGCAAAGTAGGATGGTATGGTTGGGAAGTCAAAGGAATCTGAATTACAAAAAGATTGTAGTAAATGGTTCTTTTAGATCTTTTTGGCAATTTCCATAAAACTTCTAATATAAATGAGATGTGAGTATTTTGTTAAGGAATAAGTACCTAGAATATTTATTTTAGTTTTTCAGTCTGGAGAAGTCACAGAGATATAAGGAGTTTTTAGGCTTTATGGAATATCTTAAAATGCAGTTGGAGCTTTTCATTGAATTCTAGTTAACTTTTTAACATCATGTGGTTATTGATTTTGTTAAATATACCAGACTCATAACTTCAGTGAAAAATCAGATTTTTAAGTTGAGTGAAGAAATATTGCCCTGAGATGTTAGTGGCTTGAGGAAAGGAATTATTATGAGTAGTTTTGTCAGATTTCTGCATGAACTCACTTTGTGCATGCCTTCTGCAGTGTTTTAGTACTGGTAATCAGTTTTCCAGCACAGTCTAAAACTGTAATTCCAAGCCCTTCTCTGTGGTCAACATACAAGGCATTGCTCTCACTGCTTTCTGCTCTAATAGGTATGCTTTCATATTGGCATTTCCCATCAGAAAATGTGTTTTTTCAATTACTGAGTGCAGGTTTCAGGATTTGCCTCCAAAGCTGGAAACCTTTGTGCAGCAAGGGGTTACCTGTGGTCTGTCCCCATTTATGTCCAGCCAGGGCCAGCAGAAAAGGCACCAGCTGATGGCAGTGGGTGGTTGAGCACCTCTGGTTGCGTTCTCCCCTAATGTTACTGCACAGTTTTTCTTTCTGTTTTCATAGCTGTATGCTAGAAATGTGTTTTTGGCGTTTTCATCATTAAAAAGTTTTGCCTTTCAGTTTTTACAGCAATACGTAGGACACGCTGCTCTTCTGTGAAGTTTTTAGTGTACTGTTTTGTAATTAACGTAATGTGTTAATGCACTGTTTTGACACTTCCATCTGACAAAGATATTTCTTGATACTCAAACATCAAAATCCTCAAATGGCTTTGATTGACCAATCTTCAAATTGGTATTTGATTTCAAGTAGTTATGAAAGTTGAGTAAATATTTGCTTCCTGTAATTTTTAATTACAGGAATTTTCAATAATCTAATATTTTATTTACATATTTAATTGTCTGTATGTTATTTGCAGTGTGTGTTTTCCTACTTAATTTCAATTTCCTTTTTTTATGCCTCTAAGACATGTTGCACATTTTGAGGTTGTATGTTGGGCTTTTCTTTTGGGAATATCGAGAAACAGGAATGAATGTTCAATATGGTCTTTGTATCCCTTTGTTATGAAAAGCAGATGGAATGGGTGATTCCTACTATTTTTTAACTTTAATGGCTTTCAGCTGCATTGAGCTAGTTATGTTTGTTATAAATATCATTCACCAGAAGAAAGAAGCTAAGCAATTAATATTGCAAAGCTGCAACAACAGAAAGTGTCACTTTGAGAAAGTAAGTTGAAAGAAGCCGATTTCACTCTCAAGGTTTCCACAGCAATGTTATTTTTGATTTTAAAGTATACATATCTAAAACACCAACAAACACATGAAACCTTTGAGTACTGTTATTCCACATACATCTCTGGCATTTATACCCATGTGAAGAATTGATCTGAACCCTAGTGCTACACAAGAAAAGAAAGGACCTTACCAAATGTGGTACTGTGTGGAAAGAGCCTCAGGGCAGCAAGTAGACATTCCTTTTTTTTGTTTCATATAGATGTGAATTGTGAGACTTCTACTTTCCTTTTTTGCACCGTTCTATGCCTTTAAAACGTTTTCACATATGTAAATATTGTAATTGACGCTTTGCATATGAAGACCACCTAGAGAACTCCTTTTATAAGGATTGCAGTATTGACTTGAAAAAAAGAAATTTTTTGATACCTGAAAGTAAAATAAGTAAATAAAAACATCAGGTAGACCTTTGACATTTTCTAGCTCTAGGCATATAAATATATATATATATATATATATATATATATATGCACACTCACACTCATTTGAAAGAGTGCAAAAAAACCTAAACAAAAAGCAGTGGGAGATACGAAGATTTAGGAAATTTTTTGCATAACTCCACAAATTATGAAATTACATTTTGGTTTTAAATGAAGTTTAAAAAATCCTCTGACATCCAGAAAGTTTAAATTAAAGGCAGGTTTTTTTTCCTAGTTGCATTGAAATATATTTATATATTCTAAAGTTCAGCAGTGCATACCAAATTCTCAGTAAAGGTCCTCCATCTGAATGTACACTCTAAGAACTTTATACCCAGTTTTCCTCCATTAGTGTACGTGTAGTTAAAAGCTGCAATTAAAATGTCATCTGAGATAGGTGAGCAATGAATTTGTTTGAGACTGATCTGAGTCCAAAACATTAAAAAAAAGGATCCTTCAGTACTTCAAACATGATGCCTGCTTCTCTGTGGCTGCCAAAATTACCCTTGAAGACCTCATTTAAAATACAGAGATTTACAGCACTTATGTGCATAGTCAACGAAGGGAAATGAAAATGTAATTGCAAGCAGTCATCACAAGCTCAGTCTTTCAGTTAGGTTCAGTTAAAAAAACCAGTTTATTATGAAGTGACATGGTAAAGTTGGCAGGATTTTGTCAGTCTAAGCTAGTTGAATCAGCTGCAGGTAAGAGATAAAAGGTCCAGTCCATACCCCAGTGAAGCAAATTGAGAGCTTCCCAACAGATCTAAGACTTTAAAATTTGCCAAAATATTTTCATTGTGTGTGGTAAAGTTTTATTTTTTTTTTAATTTCAGTAGTGATTAGAAACATTGTTCATTTACATATATTTAAATAAGAAAAAATATGCTGTGGAGGTCACTGTGTTGATCTCAAATATTGGTGCCTGAGCCCTGGGTGTTCTGGAGAGTCCAAAGTGCCTGTTACCTTGTGAGGCTGTGCTCATCAATACTTGTCACTGCATCCGTGCCCTGCAGCCCTGTGCATTTGAACCAGGTCAGATGTGAGAACTTGCTCATGTATTTGTCAGCCTGGCAGAGCACACAATGATGTATTTATAGCTGCCTTCTACCAGCTGCAGGAAGAAGGATGATACCTGATCTGGCATAAAATCTACCGAGATAAAATTACTTTGAAAAAAGAAAAGGAATTAAAAGTTATTTACATCAGCAGAATGGTTTGATACCTGTTAATGGTTTGCCTTTTTTTTTTTTTTTTTTGCCATGAGCTTTCACTGCTTTCTGAGCTACTGAGTGTCCACAATCTGCACTTACCATCCCATTGAACCACATATTGCAATTATTAATACTGCATATTAATAATTAATTGTTATTAAATATTTGAACTATACTGGAGTAAACTGGGCTATTTTATGGAAGCTAGTATTTGCCAGGGTATAATTTGTGGAGATTTTTTTTCCCCCTTCTGCTGAGGGAGAATTTTCCATGACAGGATGTTTTCTCCTCTCCCGTCCCCCAGTCTGCCCTCCTACACAAAATTGTGGTTTTCCATGCCATGACGTAAACATTTTTCATAAACAGGATTCACACTATTAAGATAAAATTATGCAAGAGGAACTTATTCAGGCATGATACTTCTCCTCTTTATCAGCACCACTGGTGCTATGGTGAACCTGGCTCAGGAATATGAGCAAGGGAAATGACAGAAATGCCATAAAACTTGCTGTGGGACAGGGAGTCATGGCCTTGTTGGAGTAAATGCTTGTGGAACTGCACCATCAGAGCAGATGATAGTGTTTCATGTGGGGAAATCTTATCAATAAAGGGTCAAGACATGTGCCCTTTGAGGTATTTGTTAATATTTCCAAAGTTTGGTCAACATCTGGGCTTTTGGTAGACACAGAATTGTTGAAAGTTTGTTAAAGAGGAATGCAGGGTAATAAAAATGCACAGTTCAGTCCTAGGAAATGGGACGATCACCTGGGAAATGTGTTGGAAAAGTTAATTTAGGGGAGGAAAAAAAAATGTGAGAGGAGGTTGTTTCAGTTGCAAGTGCATGTGCACACATGCTGCTCTTCCATGTATAATCACATTACAGTCCAGGATAAAGGGAATAGAAAAGCCTATGCAGATTTCTGTAAGTGATCCCTGCAACACGAGATGTGGGATGTGAAGAGCTCTGGTGAATGCCAGTCGGGTTTTCCTAGGTTAAAGAAGAAACGACATTTTCACTTCTTGATTTTATAACACACTATCTGTACTGTTTATGTCAATAACTACACTGAAAATAATCTGTCAGGAGCTGACATTTGCATGCAGCTGCAGACGTGTCAGGAATTTCAGAGCACCATCTTGCTTTGCCTCTCAACTTTCAGCTCTGACTCAGGTAATGCATTGCTTACATGTAACAATTTGGCAGCACCCAACATCCACTGGTGACAATTTTCATCAAAGAAATGCAAGGCAAGTGTGCAGAATTAAAAGGATTTATAGAGCACATTTGCGTTGCTGGGACCTTTTCAATCACGTAGTAATTGCCCAAGAAGGGTTTGGCACAACTGCTTCCTTACAGTTTTACTGACTGCTGACCATGGGCCGGAGTCAGATTACTGGAGAGGTTCTTGCAGAGACTGTATGGTCACAAGTAGGCAATATCAGTGCTCAGGCAGCAGAATTTGATGAAGAAGATAAACCCCATATAAACTAACAAGCATATCCCCTGGCTGTATGAAAGAAGATGACGGTGTTAAGGTCACGTTAAAGCCCTGAATTGTTTAGGAAAGCTTATGTCTCCCAGCTGGGAAACATCACACAGACAGTTCAGAATACACCAAAGTTTTGCCTTAACAGAAACATAGAAAGTCAACTTAGGTAATTTTATCTGCTGTGTTCCCTTGGGCGAGGGCTTTGGAAAGGAGAGTAAGATCTCTCATTAGTCATCATTGCTTCTCGTGAGCTATTAATTTATTATGCTCTTTTATGTCTGCATGCATTTTTGTAAATAGTGCTTAGATTAAAGTTAAGTGTATGTATTTGTAAAAACAGATGGACTGGACTTTCTTTTGCCTCTGAGTAGAGCTGGTACCATTTGTACTCAGGTTAAACATCTATACTTCTCTGCTGTCTGTGAAAGGTTTGCTAAACTTAGAAGCAAGACTAATGGTTGGTGAGAAGAGCACATTGCAGAAACTCTGATTCCAGCTTTTCTCACTTTTATTAACAAAGGGACAGCCAATGTGTGCTGGATAACTTTAGTGACTTGGTAAAACTTCATATACACACTTCTGTACTTGCAAAGGGCTTTTGGGGATGCCTAAGTGCTCCTCTGTCCCAGGGCTCTGTGTACACAGTCGTGAAATGATCGTGAGAGAGCTTTGTAAAAACTCCTGAAGGATCTTTCAAGGTAAAGTGTAAATTTAGCATAGTTTTTTATTAAATAATGTTTCAGCTATTCCAGCTTTTGATCCTGTTACAGCAGTGCCATGTGTTGAGGTAAACAGGAACCTTGGAAACACGGTGTGATACTGCATGATCAGCTGCTCCAAAACCTGTGAATGAAACTGTGCCCTCGTTGGAGGGAGTGCAGCTGGGATGCACACACAAGCACTGCTTGAGCAGGAGGTGGGCTCAGCCCTTATAAATGACATTAAGCACAAGCTACATAACTATAAAAATCTCAGGCAAGTTTGACTTGTCTTTGGATGAGTCAGACACATTCTGAGGCTGATGCAGTTTGATGATGAGTATTTTCTGACTTCATTATGCCATGGGCAGTTATTGTACGGGCTTTAGAGTACTGGATTCAGTAAAAGATGAATTAAGAAGAAAAAGAATTGTGAGGATATCTCACTGTGGATTCTGGTATTCAGCAGCTCCAGGCAAGAAAGGGAATGACATAAAATTAGGATGCACGTTTAGTTTAGTGTTTTGGCAAGGTAAAGGGTAGGTTAACAAGGAAAAGATGGGATTAGATAAACTCCTGGTATAATTTCTCTTTTAATTTCTCATTAGTTTTTGCCATTGGGTGTAGTTAGCTGTGGCATGCCTTTATGCTTTGTGTTAAAAGGGGGTGTTGTAATTTGTATTCAGGCTTTGGAGTGAACAGATTTCTGGCAGAGGGAGAGTTCTCTGGAGAGAATGGATCCTGAAAGGAGGGACCTCAGGAGAAATCAGACCTGCAGAAAACCTGGCCTGTTACTACAACCTCACCTTTTCCATGCTGTATCTTGGTTCCTGGCTGTAACCCTTGAGATGCAGCTTTTTTTTGAGCTTACTTTATACCCTTTTAATGTCATTTTGTCCATTTTTTGCCTGTCAGAAGTGTACAATAGAGGTTTTGCAGCTCAGCAGTGTCTCACTTATTCCTGTGGCAGCTCCTTAAGAAAGTACAAGAGCTGCTGAGAAAGAAATGAAGCTTTGAGAATGTGTCCCTGGAGATGAAAGGAGGGTGGTAACACAGGCAAGGGTGATTTGGCACTGCTGGAAGTTGTTGTATGGGTTACCCGAGTCAAACTATGTACTGGTGTAACAATTTGCATGCCCTTCTATGAAAGATGAGATAATTCTGAGTTAACAAAAGTCCTTCACCCTTTCTTAGATAAAAGAAAAGCCTATTTCAGGCCTAGTTATAACATTGCTACTAAGCATGATGGAGCCTCTTTATCCAGAGCTCTGCTTTCTTCTGCATGGGTTTTTGGGGAAATGGGTCATCCCAGTGTTGCCAACAAGGATGTTCTGCAGCACAGTGAAGAGAGGAATCCAGTCTGTGTGTGATGGAGAGAACTCCATGTTACACAAAACATGCCACTCATACCCTCTGTGGCATGCATGCTTCCATGGTGTCTCTCCCAGCTCCTTCCTTGTCGTTGGAGCTGGCTGAATGTTGGAAATGGGAGGGTTTTTCATTTGCATTGTTCATGAACAGATGGCCCAGTTGCCAGTGATTGCTCTTGCTGCTGTTCTGTTCTTCTCAGGTGCCTCTCGGAGAGTGCTCCCAGCTGAGAGCCAGCCTCATGTGCTGCTGTGCTGGGAGGGTAGTGCTCCAAAGCTGGAGAAACCTGAGAAGGAGACACAGCCTTCCTGAAAGTAATAGATGGTTACTGTTTCAAATACAGGCAATGGAAAAAAAAAAAAAAAAAAAAGAAAAAGGATTCCTATCTACCATGCAGCCTGGGGAGGGAAGGCAGGGTTTTCCTGAGTGGGGAAGGTGTGTGTCTGTGTTGTCTGAAGGGAAAAGAGGTGAAAAGAGATGAAAAAGAGAAAAATGGATTGGAGCTTTTTCATATCCTACTTAATCACAGTCATATGTCAGGCTGTTGGAGAGGAGGAGGGAGGGGATGGCTTGATGAAAAGCGTAGCGTGCTGGAATTCTGCGAGTGAGTTGTGTGGTGAGTCCTGTGGCTCACTGCTGCCCTGATGAATAGAGCCTTTCCAGAGCTGCCAAGCCCGAAGCAAATGTGGTCAGGGATTTATTATGAAATGTACCAAACCTTGGCATGGGGCTAATTGCATATAACAAGAAGCGTGCTGGAAACTCAGACCTGAAAGGTGACAAATGCAGAAAGTATTCTATATCTGACGCTGCTGAAAGAGTTTTTGTGCAGGGGAATGTCTGTATGTCTGTGCTTTTTGCTAATGAGCTCCCAAACATAGCTGCATGTTTTCATGTTATTGGTTTGGTTAACATAGATGTAGCTTTCTTGTTTTGGTTATTTTCTTTCACAGCCAACAAAGAAGGAGTAATTGCTACATGCCTGTAATAGCTAGAGTTCTCAAAGGAAATGTGTGGGTGCTGGCTACAAATTATCATTTGAAAGAATAGAGTGGAAAGGTATGAGCTTGGATACTAACAAAATACTGGAGCTGAGAGTTTGAAACTTGCTTACCAAAGTTACAAGAGACAGCAAAAATTAAACTGTAGGCCTTGAGAGAATGCTCTGTTCAGTATTCTCACTGGTTGAGTAACAAATTTGTACAGCAAGACTGGAGTTTCTTTAAGTCTGAAAGTTTCTTAGAGCTGCTAAATCTGTGTCCTTGTATGTGTGATGCTCACTATATTATACATCATAGACCTGCAGCACAGTGATATTTAATCCAGTGAAAAGCTTCTTGCCTCCTTTCAGTACTTCTTCCTGCTCTTCATGTACATCCATAGCTGCGTTTTGAAATCTTGTGCTGGTCTTTAACGTCAGACATAGTTAACCTTTTTCTGTTTGAGACAGAAAAGCAGAGACTACTGCTTCTGCCTTTGAAAGCCATCAAACTGTCCAAATGAGTATCATTAAAAATTAGAGGTCCTTCAAGGAATGGCAGGAAAAGAAAAACTGGGGGAAAAAACCCACAGGCAATCAAGACAACCACAAACAAAAACCCCGTGGGATGGATTCAGGACTTGATTGACTTGATGTTAAGTGATCTAGAAGCTAATCAGTAGTGAAATGGGCAAGAAATAGAAACAAAGGCTACAATATTTTGTGCTAATATTCTCTTTTGTGAAATTGTAAAGTTTGTTGACAATTTTTTTTTTTTAAAGGAGAACAGCTTTTGGGTTAATGTTTTGGCCAAAAAATATAAATCCATTATGTTGCTTTTCTTCATAGGACATCTGCTTCTCAACATTTTTAAGACTTCCTCATCTAATTATGGGGTCTGAAAAAAACATACTAGCTCACTTGATTTTCTCCCTGGTGGTGCCAGATTTGCTTTACAGTGAGGTATGAGGGAGAGGCAGACATGCAAAGTACAAGATCCCTTGGATAGCTTCTTGAAGGCTTGCTCAGCCTTCATCTCACTTTCCTGTTATGCTGATGGTCAGGAAATGAGGGATTTACAAATGAAGCAGAAGAAATCTCAAGCAAACAGAAAGTAAGCACTCTGCACACATTTGCTTTGCTCAACCAAAGTTTTTATATGGAGTGGGCAGTATAAGGCACTTGGTTCAGTGATTGTGTTAGCCCATAGTAACTTACCGCGCAAATACTAATACAGGCCAGCTAGGGTGTGCAGAACTAAATGTTATAAAACCATCCCAGTGCAACGCCTTTATTTGAGTAGGGTAAGGTTATAAGACCTACCAAAGTTTTTAGTATTTAAAACATGCAGTAGGTATCTATCCTGTAACTTTATTAGATTTATTCCTTTCAAGAACTTGTCTTGCTGGCTTTAGCAGCATCCCAGAAATGCCATTTTCACTAAGCTCTTCTTGAACCATTTCCTAAATCTATGAAGCCCAAATAAGACTTGTTCGCTTTGGCACAGAATATAGGCATGTTAAATTTAACTTAATTTTCCACAATAAATATCCAAGATTTTTATAGAAAGCTAGAAAAAGTTTTGGTATCAAAATGTTGGTGTAAATTTGTGAAGATGTTACCAGTTAGACTTGAACACATAAAAAGTTGTATTTGAAAGATATTGAGTAAAACAAAAGGAAGGAAAAGGACTACAAAGTCAGAGAATATATATTTCTAGAGGGCTTCATCTTCTAGAGCAGAAGCTGTTGATGACTACTCTCATACTTCATCTGTGCAAGTCACAGCAGCTTTTGTACCCATTACACCTTCTGTCCATTAATAGCCTGATCATCCTCCTGCTGAAGCTTAGCAGGAAGTTGTGCTGGATTCCAGCAGAGCTGAAATGTGCTGTAAGTGAGAGATGGTGATGAAGGAACAAAAACAAATGTGATGATGAGTCATCTTTATTTGCAGAGGCATAACGGTTGCACATCAGACCATAAGTTCTTCTGATTGCTAAAGTGTTCTTTCTATGCTGCCTTTCTAGCAGTTGTTCAGAACAGACATGAGAGGATGCTAAGTCTTTCAGTCCCTCACCTGCTTTCCCTAGAAGAACAGTGAAAATGGAATATCCAGTGGGGTATTAACTGATTCTTGGAATCAGCTTTTTAACTAAGTGGTAGCCAAGTTCACCCCTCTCTTTCCCTTGCCTTACCACAGACTTACACTTAAGAAGGACTCATAAAAGCTGAGGCTTTTACTCTGAGGACATTCTCTAATTCTGGAGGCTTCTGCTGGGGAAATTATTTTCCTCCTCAGTTCTTGAACCTAATAAGCACTAAAAGAAGAAGCAGAGAAAAGTAATGCTGTGATCCAAGCCAAAAATAATACAGAGCAAGTGTGTTGTCAGAGATTAACTATATCAGAAGAGTAGTTAATAAGTTTATAACTTAGAGGGAGCATAAAATGTGTGAGATACTTTTTACATTTCATCCAACAACCTTCCAACAATGTCATGTGACAAATTAGTACCTATCAGATAAGATGACTATAAAGACTGTAGTAAAGGTATAATATTTGTGTGGAGTAGATGGCTCTTGTGTTTGTGCATGAGGCAAAATTAGGGCATGTTTTATGTCCTAGCAAGAGCTCTGTTCCCTCAATTAGCCTGGAATGTTTACAGCCCTTTCTGGGATGATACTGTTGCTGCAAGTTCATGGACAATACCAAATACGTATGTGACAGTTTGCATCAAAACCAGATAAACTGCCTGTGATCCAAAATTTTTACCAAGGACAGATTAGAAGGAAAGTGTAGGTGATTTAGCAGGCAGTTTCCTATTCCAAATTCTGGAATTTTGCAAATATAGCTATTATTGCTTCATAGCTTAATAATCTTAAACATTAATTTCAGATGAAAAGTTAATAGCTTTTAAATTAAGCAACACAAGATTGTTTATTGGCACTGTGTTAATGGACTAGAAGCATAAAAATAAACCTACTGTGAAGTTTAAAGCCCTGGAAAGGTGACTTCTGTTACCAATGCCTCCTAAAGCCATGCTTTCATCATCAAGACATTTCATGTCTTCTGTGTGAATATTTAATATATTCAGTAAAAGACTTATACGTGGGGCCATGGTTAGAGCAGGCCATAGGCTGGGCTTGGACAGTGGTCAGGAATTGCTTATGTCTGCAGTATCTACCTGTAAAATGTGACGCTCATGAGAAATGTTCTGCCTGTGCAGCTGGATCCCAGGCTTCCAGGGAGTTTGACATGAGCTGCTCAGGGACAAGAGGCAGCCAGCTTTCTGGAGAAAGTTTAATAAAAATAGCCTTGTGGATTTAACCTTCTTCAAATCTGTGGATGGGGAAAAAAAAAGTCTTAAAAAATAAGTGAACAAACCAAAAATCACAAAATCACAATGCTAGACCTCACATGATTGCTATTCTAGGACATGAAAGTAGTGCACTTGTTTTCTGAAGTCTGCGTTAGAAAATCAGGTGTTTATTTTTATGAGTTTAAACTACTTCCAAGTGAATTATCCTAATGATAATAATTAATAATTTTTATCATTAATAATGTACTTTACTAATGCATAAAATAGACAAAACCAAGCTACAAAAGGCACATGGAGCATGAAGTTTTCCTTTGCTTCTCCCAGATGTGGAGGTGCTGTGCAGTTGTCACCTGAGGGGTCAAGGGCCACATGCCCTAAGACACATAGTAAAATTCCCTTGAGCTTCAGTAAGGCACACAAACAGTGCTTAAAGCATCTGAATCACGTGGCTTATTATTCAACATGTTGTCATGTGCACTTAGAAGTTTAAAGCACATTGTTTTAAGTGCTACTTGAAACGGATTCCTCGCTCTATGTGGCACATGCTGAGTGATGAGCAGATCTGGTCAGCTGGCTGAAGTCTTTTTCATTAAATTAGTTTAGTTGATTAAATCTGCACTTCTAGCTCTCCTGCCTTAATAAGCAGAGTTGTGGCAGGGTACAGGAACACAGGGATGGCTTTGCTTTTTCTTGTTGCTGATGCACTGTCAGGAGCAGCTGTCCAAGGACATCCTTGCTGGGCTGTTTGGGATTCTTTACAACACAGAGTGAAGCTGTGGGCCCTGCCCTGAAGAGGTCCTAGGAATCACACTCTGCTTTCTCTGCAGGGCTGTGAGTGATGTGCAAGTATGCAGGTGACCTCAGACTGCCAGGTTGTACTTCCCTCTGCTTTGTGAGGAAAAGCTGGGTAAAGTTCAATGACCTGTGTTAGAGTCAGGCAGATAAATACTGGCTAATTCACTACAAACATGACTCAAGCTAAGAATGGGGGTTGTTGGCTGGTTTTGCCTAGATGTCAAGTGATGATGCTGTAGCAAAAACTGCCGTGGCAGCAGAGTTGAATTCAGCTGCAATTAACCATTTCTGCCTTCCTTCTCCAGCTAGGATAAACAGTTAGGGGGCTTGAAGCGTGTGGCCATGGCGATTTACAGCCAGATGTTTAACCACTGCTGCTGAGGAGAATGGCAGGTTGTTAGCTTGGGTGAGGCTGCAGAGGGACACACGGGGGTGGGAAGGAGGCCAGGGGTTAGAAATAACCTGCTGGTGGGGATCATTAGAGCCTTTATGTAAACATGGCAGGAATGAAAACAAGGTGGGTTGTTTTTTTTTTTTCCTTTGGAGACCTGTATAGCATCCAAGCACAACATTGCAGGCCGAGCTGCACGCTCTCTTTCAGAAAGGCACCACAGTGCAGGAGATTGGGTCCACAAGGCTGATTCAGTGCTGGCTTTGTGCACAGCAGCCCCTCTCTACATCTGTTGTATTATTGCACTGGGGCTATGAAGTGTGGCCAAAAAAAAAAAGGATAGTGGTCATCAAGGGACAAAATACCTGGTATGACAGCAGTGAACTAGAGTGACAGTATTTATTTTTAATGGAAATGATAGGGCCTTAGGTGTACTAGAAAGTAATAATAAACACACTTAAGGTCTTCTGTGCTTTTTGATTTCTAGAAAAAATCCTCTTAAAATAGAACCATCCTCTCTTCTTAATCTGAAAATAAATTTAAATCAATCAGCCTGCTTTTGTTTTAGGAAGAGTCGTATTGACCCATCTCCATGTTGAACAGGAGTCTGCACGCTTATATGTCTTGTAGAGAAAACTACATAGCAGCATGTAATTTTAAAAAATTTGAAGTTCTCTGACTTACACAGTTCTTGCATGAAGTATAAATGTAGTGACAGACTTTTTTTGTTTGAGGATGTTCATTTCATCTTCATGGGCCAGCACCTTCATGAATGTGTGCCACATGTAGGAGACTTGTTGCAGCAGTGCTGTCTGGTGCCAGCACACACTGGTTACCAGGAAACCCTGCCCAGAAAGGCAGAAATTCCTGCAATTCACTCTGTACATCACAATGCTCCATTCATCTCTGTACACGACGTCAAGTCCCAGCACAGGGCAGGGTCAGACTGCGCAGTCCTTTTACCACTTGTTGTGCCATGTTGTTCAAGGCCATGGCAATCCTGGCCTGTCTCTGCCTCTCTCTTATTCTGTTCTGGCTTGGGTGAGGCTGCTGGTGGCTCTGGCACACAGCTTTGTAAGATGTTCATGTCCATGCATCTTGCACTGATCCTACCATTGCTTCAGATGGAAATGACTCCTCATACAAGTGCTCCAGTGACCTGGGAAGACTCAGTGCAAGCCAGAGATCTACACACAAGGACTGACTTACAGATCAGCCCTCATTTCATTGTCTTCATCCTTCATCTTTATGTGGGTTTTTTTCCCCTTTTTCCTTTTTTTTTTTTTTTTTTTTTTTTGGTGGGCAGGTAAAGAAGAAAGAGCAGAGCTTTCAGCAGCCTGAGAATCAGTCCTTTCAGAGATAGTGGGGCAGGGGAGGGATGCTACTTTTTGCTTTGCCTCACAAGGAGGGAAGCCCAAAGAGGTTTAAACACAGTGGGCTTTGGCCAGCTCCCTCACCAGCAGTATAACCTGAGGGGCACATGGCATGGTACACCTGCTGCTCACCCAGGAGACACTGGAGGCCTTCTCCCCAGTGCAGAGCTGGGAACTAAAGCAGCCTTCAAATCAGGGAAATGTGTTTTTAAAGGAAGAAGAAAGCTCAAAAGGGTGAGGGGCCTTTGGTTTGAGCATTGTGTTTTCCTACAGTGGGGGGAGATAGGGAGTGAAGACCACAGTGGTGGCCCATGCAGTAGAAGCTAAAAGGGACACCTTAATAAAGAGCCTGAACTGTAGAACCAGAGGTATTCTAAGGGACCAAGGCCCCTTGTGGTTTTGCCTGCATATGCAGCTGAATTCTCAGGGAAGCTTCCTGAAGCATCTGCTCTAATACCTGTTCTAATGTTGCAACAAGCACAATAAGCTTTAGTAGGTTTTACAGAACATTGAACAGGTTAGTGAAGAAAGAAGAAAATCTTCTGGTTTTCCCCCCAGTGAATCTAAGCAAATTATAATGATCAATGTCAATTAGAAACAGATCTTATTCCATTTAGTGTTTAATACTGAATGGAGAGTATCACACAGAATTGTGATGTACCAAGCATGTACAGAAATTACTTGGGAAATGAGATGTGATGTACAGCCTGTATTTCAAAATACATGGGTTCACAAAATGCCCCTGGTGACACTGCTTTACACTTGAACAACTTTACTGAGGATTAAGAAAGACTGACCAGTTGAAAAAGTCAGAATCCTCCATTTTGGTTACTGTCTTTTCTAAGCAGTTATTACCGTATTGGTTTTGCTCATGTTTGAATTTAACAAAATTTCAGCTGCCATAACCACACTAGGTCAGTAGCCAGTTTCTCAGGACTGCTGCTATTGGCATGTGCTCTTGAAAGCTTACTAAGAGAGAAGAGAGCTTGATGCAATTATTACATTTAATGAACACAATCTTTCTGGGATTTTGTGCAAACAGTAGATTGTTGAGAACTACATGAAATCTGTGAGAGATGTGAGAAACAGGTCGTATGGCCCAAAATCAGAGCCACTCTTACAGAATTAGTTTGCTTTTCCTCCAGAGATTAACACTTAGAAAATCTGGGCTAGATTTCAAGAAAAGTGAACTCTAACCTGTGCATTTTCCCTTCGCTTGTTTTTCTTAACCTGAAAACAGCTTTAAGAGTGTTTGCAATAAAATGCCAGGAAAAATAAAACTAAATTAAATAATCTATTTCCAAGCTTTGAGAACTACTCTCTTCAGTTTGTAATGAAAGCTAAAAATACCTCCTACACTCAACAGGCATTTGAAGGCTTGCTCACGCTGAGCTTGTTCCCTATCAGATGTGCCCAGGTATTTTTTGTTTCAGGTGCATGCCCCTGAGAGCTGCCCTTGCCCTCCCCACTGAGTCTGTGCTTGTGTAGCACTTGTGGAACCTGCTCCTGGGTGAGCAAATATTTTTGTTTGCTGTATAGGACAGGAGAGGTCCAGGCTTCTGCTTTTCTCTCCTTCCATCTCCATGAAGGAAGAAGAACTTAGTCCCAATGCAAGTGTGATTCATATTTACCACTCAAAGAGGGTTATTTTTTTTCTTAGGTATGGAACATACAACTTAGAGCACAAAGAATGTCACAGTAATTGCTACATGAGCAGAAAGTAAGGAAAGCCTCAAGATGGTGCATTGTCAAGATTTGGGTGTATTTGGACTCTCGTTGAGCTGAAGGCTAATGCTGTGATACCTTGTAATGAGCTATGTGTGCGCATTTTACTATGGTTCTTGTTGGTTTATGCTTTGAAAGACACACAAACCATTCCAGGGCTTGAGGTCACAATAGGCTGGACCAGAAGTCAAACCCGGGTCCAGAAACCTCCAGGCTTGGATGCCCAGGTGGTCAGGGACTTTACATGTATTCCAGCACACTTTTACTGCAGCTTTGATGCAGTTTTTGATAGTTTTTTGGTAAAAGTAGCAGCACAGTAATTTAAAAGCTGTCAGTTGGCCATACATTTTTAACAGGTGTTCTTGGTTCCCCATCCTTCTGTCTCTTGACTGTTGTTGAGGCGGTGCATACAATTTGTATCTGTGTTTTGAGATGCTGAACGTGCTGAGAAAAGACACGTATCTTAGCAAACTGCTGCTGTCCAAGGGCTAGGAAATACAGTAAACACACGCGCACAGGTTTTCAAATAGCTCATTTTAGTTATTCCTTGTGAAGAAATTCCTGTGGCTCTAAAGATTTACAGCTTCCTGTTAATTTGTATTGTCTTCTCTTGTCAATGCCAAGACTGACTTTTGTTTAAAGTGTGATTTTGTTCTTTAATCAGCCTCAAGTGTTTGTTTATTTTTCTATAGTACGCCATCTTCTAGTGCATAAGAACTTGGAAATGAAATAGTGTAGAAGATCATCATCTAAGCTACAGTGAGGTTCATTTTTCTGCTTTTTATTACCCTCACCGAGAGGATTCTGATTCTGGCATCCTGGACATACAGGATGGAATTGTGTCATCGAATTGTGAGCAACTGAAAAAAATTTGAATTGGATTGGAAGCTAGCATGTCTTCAATTAGAAGAATCTGTTTACTTTTTCTTTTTATCTGTCTTAGAATACATAATTCTTTTTAACCTTCCTTTTTAGTAGTATGAGTCATACTGCACTGCATGGAGAATCCTGTATGCTTCTTGATAACAACCTGCACCAACAAAAGAAGTCTCTTTAGAGCATTAGGACAACAGGGTTCCATGCATAGCAGCAGTGAAGATACTGAGGATACTGCTCCTGGGTACTGGTCCACAGCCACTTTTTTGGTGCCAAAGATTAGATTCTGCCTCATTTCCTCCAAATGTAGGTGCTCATTCTTACTACTGAGCTGCTCCAGTAGTGGATGCAGCTCTGCTGGTGGCATGGAGCTGAGGGTTGGGTGATGGGCAGGAGGTGGGGTGGGGAAGGATGCTCCTCAGTTCCATTTTCGCACTTCAAACCTGGGAAGCACCTGAAATGTTGTCCATATGGACTGCTCACATAGGTATCTGAAAGTCTTTTACTGCACTTCTTGTTTCAAAGGTAGCAATTCTTCTAAATTGGAAAATGCAGCATTTTGCAAGTGAGGTGAGGTTCTCTCTGAAATTTGCCACCACCAGAGAGTGGCAACTCAAGATGTCTAATTTTCCATGTTTTGAGTAAGTGACTTGTGTTGTAGCAGATACATCACCTAAGCACTTATTTCAGGCACTTTTCTTTCTGCCTTGGTATATTACCTGATCATATGGATACAAATCAAACATGAGACGTCTCATCTGGAAAGGTCTGTGACGAAGGCGTGTAGGGACAGCATTTGCAAGTGGTGTAGTTAACACAGCTGGCACTGTGCCAGCTTTCCTTAACTGGGTTTTGGGTGGGAGAGTGTAGGTACACAGTTTGTGGTGATTGGGGTGGGGCTGTGCCCAGCCTCATCCCCATGGGCACAGCTGTGAGCAGCAGGTGAGCAGCACTGACAGCAAAGAGCCATGGAGTGCCCAGGGGCACTGACCCATCCCAAAGGGAACAGAGGGCGCACAGGGGCATGGCATGGACAATGAGGGTATAAAAGGCTGGGCTGAAGGACAAGGGGGGCAGATGCTTGCAACCTTCTGAAGTGGTCTGGTGTTACTCAGTATGAGGAGATGCCTGAAGCCGTCTAATGAGGTATGGTGTTATTCTGTATGGGTGAATGCTTAAAGCCTTCTGAAACTGCATGGCAACACATCATGGCTGTCTCAACTGCCACATATGCTGTGACAGGAGAGAGCTGATTTTAACTTAGGACAATTAGGATATGGTTCTAGCATTTTTACCAACTGCATCCACTCTCCTCCACTCCCACATTTTGATTAAAGAAAGGAATTTATGTTAGAATTTAACCTCTAACTGACCTCTTGGTTATGTACAAGCAAAAAACTTACTTGGAATCTTCTGTTTTAAACAATTATTTCGTTGGGAAGTGTGGTGCTTCTAGCTAGGAGTGCTTCATGTGAGGTGACAGTTGCTAAATGCAGTGGCTCTGAGACCCCTCTGTTCCAAAGAAGAACAAATTTTTACGTTGTAATGTTATAATAAGCGCAAGAAGTCTTCAACACTGTGGGCTGTCTTGTTTGAGAAGGGTACTTGTTTAATGAAGGAATAATTTCATGGACAGCTGCATCAATAGGCAGATGTTACACAACTTGAAAAGATAATCTGAACATGCTTAGCACATAACAGTTAATGTTGCAGGACTTGAGACTATTATTGTCTCCCTAGAGGTATTATTAATTAAGAGGCTAAACCCAAGAACAAGGTCAGACATTATTTCCACTTGGAGAACTTCTGAGAATAAATTGATTATTTGTTAGAATATGTCTTTTATTCATGTATCTTGGTAAGCATATTAAGTTAAAAGTGGCTTGTGAACAGCAAAGCATCTGAATCATTTTTGCTAATTTTTTGTGAGCAATTGGTTGTCTTTGGACAACATAGTGAGCACTTGGACTGCAGTAAAATTATATGTAAAAGGGTAGCCAGTTGTATTCTGTGTATTATTAGCAAAGTCAATTAGTGCTGTTATTTCTCATATTACAAGTACTGTTTTGCCACTTTTCTGTTACTTCTTCCCCATGCTTTCACTTCCCTGGACTTCGGTGGCATTCATTCAGTGTTATTTGCTTAAGAGGAGAAAATTCTTGCAGCATGTCTTTTACCTACCTTTGTCTTAAAGCCCAGTTCTGACCTTTGAAACATAAATAAAATGGATGTGTTCCCTAAAGTTGGGTAATTTCCGCTACCTTCTGAAGGATTCAATAGATAAATAAATTCAGAGGCATTAGTAGAGTGCAGTTCTCCCAAATGTTGAGCATATTTTGTGAGGAATTCTGTGTCTTCAAATTTCATCTAGAACAATTAAATTGGTTAAGTCTTTGCTGAACAGCACATGCCAGAAGAATATATTTGTAATATATGTAGAAAATGTATGGCTGTTTAACTGCTTGCGTATAAGCAGAAAACCTGGCTTCTATCTACTTCATCTCTAATTTTAAAAATAAGAAAAAAGAAATGTTCACTTTTTGTTTTTCTCTCTGAAATTAAGGATGAATAGCATTTTATTCAGGTATTTCTGGATGACTTGGTCTTTACACAATTAAGATGCAAAAAAATTAGTAACAACGGAAGTCTTGTCTACAGAAACAGACTTTGCAAACTTATTGGTTCTGACTTGTGATGGCTGTAATTTTTGGAGTTCCATAATATTTTGTTTTCCTATAGAAACATCTGTCCCCGTATTTCATAAGTATGGCAGCTTTTGCACTGGGAACCATTTATTTTGATGCAAACATCATAACATAAGCATTTAAAATGATGAATTTTGTTAAAACAGTATTTAGGACACAGTTGTTCATGGCAGGAGGTCCTCTTTAATATGTGAATTATAAACTGGGAGGTCTCTTTTCTGCTCGAGTTTTTTTCCCAAACATATTTAATCCACAGGATTAGAAGGTGAAAATGAATTCTTTGTGCATAGCTGAAACTTGAGAGCACTGTGAAGGAGTGAAATTATCCAGAGTTTTGTCAGTATCTTGCATTTAATAATATGCTTTTTGTAAAGCATTTTTACAGATTCTCTTCATATTTAGTGTTTCCTCACAAGAGATTTCAGATTTGGATGTGTATTTTTTCGTGTGATTTATGCCAAAGCACAAGAACACTACTTCAAGTTTTGGACCAGGGAAATCCTGTAGCGCAGCTGAGGTGAAAGTCAGTTCCCTTTGTGCTCATCCAATGGAGAAACGCTGACAGATTGGACAAGGTGGCTTTTGTAAGGCTCAGTTTGTGCAAGCTGCAGTGAGAGTGAGTGAGCAAACCCCAGCTGGATACAGAGCACACTGAGACAACCAGTGAATGCGTTTCTAGGTTGGAGCCTTGTTTTATGAGATGATGCAGGAAAAGGACAGCTGCCTTTTAAGTATGTAATCCTTGGACTATCCTGGAGCTAACTGAGATGTTATTTGATGGAGTGTAACCATCAAACAGAACTTTTGCTTGAGATCTTCTGTGCCAGTTTCATGTATGCTCTGAATTTATGCACATAGTGATTTTTTTTCCCCACTGGTTTTCCTTGGGTTGATTCTCTTCTAGCATCACGTTTGTCCTGCTGCCAGTCCTGTCCAAAGTACTGTTATTGTATGACATTTTATGTAGACTGTTGACCAAGTTCATATAGTAAAATTTGAGTATGTTTATAAAGAAACATATTGTCTTGGTTTTGTGTGAACCTTTAAGACTGCAAAGTAGTCTGTGGAAAAGAAAAAAAAAGGCAGATTATTACTGAATTCTGGAATTGAAAAGGAATATTCCATCTGCTAAAACATCTAGTGTATGTATAAAGATGATATTTTCACAAAAGAAGTAATTCTCTTTACATGCTGATCTACAGGCTCCTCATGTGTAGTGAACTGTTGTATATAGAGGTAAAAGTGGACCTGGAGGAAATGACTATATACTGCTTGCTCAGTAAAGGTTAGCTATCGACATATATTGCTATAATGACATGAGGGATTGAAGTGATGCAGTCACAGACCACCCAAGTTATTCAAAATCAAAACCATTTTTCAAGACACCTGCACAGGCAATGTTTTCCTCCACCACTGGGATACCAGCTCATCTGACTTCATCAGGTTTTCATAAATAATTTTCTCATTCTTCATGTACTTATTCCTTACAGACTCTCTCCATTACTGGCTGTATCAGAGCTAGTAGTAGCTTATATCTGCATCACACCAGCTGGAAGGGATTTGGCATTTTACTTTGTGCAGGGCAAAGGTCCCACATTTAAGTGTGGCTTCATTGACACTGCAGCTTTTTTGTGGTTTTTGGCAGTAGGTATTTGTTTCAGTGGTTAGTGATGAGGCTGTTACTCTTGTCCTAGAAGATTACATTTTGCTGGTATTTTGAGAGTATTTCCAGCACTTGATGCAGACAGTGCTGTTGAACAAACAGAAGCACAGCAAGATTTGTTTTACTGAGACACCTGCCTGGCAACCTCTTTGTCCTGTATGTGACCCAACAGGCATTGCACAAACTTTGACAAGCCCTGGGTGGTTTTGATAGAAGGCAAAGCAGTGAAGCGCCTCAGCAATTCTGCTCTGACCTTCCTACTTTATCTGGTTGAACAATTTGTTCCTACAGCTAAATTTCTTGAGCCATGCAGTATTTTATTTCTGATCTTTTTCTGTCCAGTACTGGCCTTTCTGCCAGTTTACACTGCCACCTGTCTTCCTGTCTGGTTTTGAGGTCTGATTCACCCTGCTGTTTTTTTCCTTATCAGTACTGCTCCTTTCCTAGCCGTATTTCCAGTCTGTGACTATATAAAGGAATTGAGTAAACTCTCATTTCAGCGCTTACTCATTTGCAAAGATAATCCACTTTGCCTGAGACTTGCATGCTTTTGCTGAGCATATGATTAAATTTGACTTGGATATCGTCCCTCAGATCAATTGCTCATTTTAGCTGTTGTTTTTTCCCTAAGTGTCTTGGGGATTTTTGCTGATGCTGACTTTTTTTTTTTCTCCTCTTCCCCTGGCTTCCTAGCACTCATGTGCTACCAAAGCAAACTTGACAATCAAGTGGGATAATGTTATCAGTTTCATGTTGTACTGTACTGGGCACACTCTACTTTGTTCTCCTCCTATCAGCACCAGCAAGTCAAGCAGTTGGGAAGTATTTGAGACATTGCTGTACATGAAAAAGAAAAATTGTGTGCCTTTTTCTTATTTATTAATATAGTAAAACCTTTTCACTGTTGAGGTGACATTAATGTTAGCTTTCTTTTGCAGAGATTAAAAATAAGCTGTTGCCTTAAGTTCTTACCTTTTTAACTTAAAGACCATTGAGTTTGTTTTGGTTTTTTTTTCATTTGTACAATGAAAGCAAGTAAGACTGAAGAGTTTGTTGAAAAACTTGTCTGATCCTTCTACGTGTCACAGATTATCATACTTCTTGTCTTAACTATGTTAAGACAATAAATTATACGTGATGATTAAAAATTTGTCTTTTGCCATTATATATATATATTCTGGCAAGATTTTTTGATATTTTAGCTCCTGATATCATGAGTTGAAGAATTCAACATTCCTGGCCTTGGTAATTCAGAACACCAAGTAATCATCCTTTCTGGAACATCTGTCCATAGCTGAAGGGTTTTTTTATCCCTTCATCAGCTGAGATAAGACTGGATTTTCTTCCAGTGGAAGCACGTGGGAAACTGAAATCAAGTCTGCTTCTAGAACTTCTCTAAGTTCAAACAGTTTAACTTTTAATTGCTTACTCTAAGTTCTTGTTGTTTTCTCTCTGACTTTGTGATTTAAGGGTGAAACAGCAATTTCTAAGCTGATTTTGGTGTCAGTAATGCTGCGCAGCAGCTCACTTTGTACAGATGTTACTGGTAGAGCCTGGATCTATCCTGGTGATGAATCTCAAATCAGTCAGTCTTTTGAATAGGTGCTTTTTAGTTCTTTTTAGTATCAACCTTTTTGATCAGAATTTTGGATAGTGAAGAGTGAAATGGCACAGAAATATTGACGTTCCCAATGTGTAAACCTGCGCGAGGGCGTAAGCGGCCCTAGATCCGGCTAGCACGAGGGGTGAGAAGGCCAACGCCCCTGCGCATAAGAAGCCAGCCCCCCTCGGCGTCTTGGCCTCAGGCTGGGCTGGAGGAAGAGCTTGGAGTGGCGCACGAGAGACGATAAAGGAGGTGACCACTTGCTGGGGGTGAACAGTTGGTTTATTGGGTGATCCGGAGGCACCAACGAGGAGGGGCACCAACCAGCAAAATGGCCCCGAACAGGGGGAGAGACAAGGTTTTAAAGGGAAGAGGAGGAGAGAGGAGGGGAGCTCAGCTATCCAATGGGGAAACTCAAAGGGAGGTACTGAACATAACTGACATACACCAGAAACCAACGAATACAAAGTAAAGGAGGGGCCCCGGGACCACAGCCAACCACAACCCCCAGAGAGGAGAAGGTTCTCGAAACCTGGGAGGAGTGGGGGGTGATTGACTGGACCCAGGGAGGAGAAAACATCCACTTATAAGGTGGGATGAGGGAGGAGCGGTTCTACAAACTGTAACATTAGCAACTAAAAATAGTATGGTAACCAGGCAACTTAACTGACAAGGAGGCAGTGGCGGGAAAAACTGGGGAGAGAGGAACCATTTACAAAGAACAAAGGAGGGTACAGTACATAAAATGGGGGAGCAAACTGAGAAACTTAAAACACACTACAACATCTCCCCATTTCTTAACAAATAAAATAAAGAAAACAGGAATGTCCGTATAACTCAAAAAGAAGATGTCCGCGGCTGGTCCTGCCAATCTTCGCCTTCTTCGAGCTGGAGTTCGCCAGCCCACAGATGTTCTTGGGGCGGCTCGGTTGACCCCTCCTCGTCCGCAGCTCTTTCGGCCTCTGAGGAGAGGTCCTCTAGCCCGAAAGGTTCCTCCTGGGGAATTGTGACATGATTGGCAGCCATAGTTATGGCTCTGGCTATTAATTTTTGGACCAAACCGCGGATCAACATGAACAGAACTAAAAGTACAATCAAACTCAAAACAATCTTAGAAACTGATTCTAAAACTGAACTGGCCCACCCGCTAAGGCCCCAACCCTTGAAGATGTCTCCCAGCCAGTCTGATGTTTCCTGTTTGACTTGACGGACGAGGTCTTGGAGTCCTTTTATTGAGTGCCTGGCGTCCTCGGCTCTGGAGGACAGGTTCATGCAGCAGAGGCCTTTAAACTCCTCACAGTGATGGTGATGAAGCAGCAATAGAAAATCTATTGCTGCCCTGTTCTGGAGTGTCGCCTGCCTTGTTATTTCCTCGTCTGTGAGGAGGTCGTATAAAGCAGCTGAAGTATAATTGGCTTGCTTAGCCACCCAACACTCTAGGCGGCCCAATTCACCTAGAGATTTTGCCACTGATACCCATGGCAATAGGATGGTAAAAGCGACGGATTTTGAATGAGACCAATGCGTAATTTCGCCATCACAATCTTCGGTGAGATCTTTAAGATCTCTTTTGGATCTGGCCAATTCAGACGTGATGTTAGACTTCTTCCAATTAATAATTTGAGTCATGTTGGGGGTAAACAGCGTCAGCTTGCCGAAAGTGCACGGCCCTCCGACCAGGCGAGAGGGGAGGCCTGCCCACGCTCGGTCAGCGCAGATCAAGAACACTCCTCTAGGAAGGGCGTAAGGGGTCTGCTTAGTCGTGGTGGGGCCAAGGATCTTTACCACGGCCCGACACCACTGATTGGCTTGATATTCTTTCTTTTCCTGCAGAACCACCTCACTGCCCTTCTCTACATGGTCAATAGTGTAATCAAACTGAAAACAAATGGAGGAATTGGTGGAGCCGAGAAGATATAGTTCTGTGGGCTCGGAGGGCGCAGGATCTAGCTTTGCCACTCCGTCTCTGCAGGCGTGAGTAGGTTCAAAACCAGGAAGGAAAGTAAGGCTCCGGGCCAAAATAGGGGAAAGGGCAGACTGAAAGGCGGGGGGAACTCTCCTGGAGAGAAAGAGATGCCCACAAGGCAGGACGACATCGGGTCCTCTGCAGCGCCGGTGTCCAGGCAGATGCTGTCCTGTCCTAGCAATTGAGCCAAGGCACGCCAGACGTTGACTTTTGGCTGGGGAATGACCCACGGCTCCGTAGGTGGCAGAAGGAGTCCGCAGGTCGTCAGCACCATCAACATCAGACAAGGGTTGGGAGCTAGTGTTGTCAATGCGGGGGCTATTCGGGGAGATGCAACTGAAATGAAAAGAGAGCCGTAAAAGTATATGGAATTCACAGAAATGGTTCCTCTCCAAACAACCAATTTAAATAAAACATACGAGGGGTAACGGTTGGAGTTGGGGGGGAATAGGAGGAAAGATGGTGCAAGAGGTCAAGGGGTGGAGGAGAAGCTGGAGGAGAGGGTTCTTCAGAAACAGGGGGAAGCTCAGGAGAAAAGGAAGATGGTTGGTGGTGTTGCTTCCTCCGCCAACGCCAACATGCTTGCCGGACCTGTGGTACTGCCTCTGTCTTGGTCCTCTGCTTTGGGACGAAGGGCCTGACCCACTTAGACGGGACCCACTTGGGGCCTGAGGGAGTGGACACGCAAGCGTATCCCCTCCCCCAGGTCACCAGGTCAAAGGGGCCCTCTGTCCGCCAGGTCTCCGGATCCTTTACAAGAACCGGCGGCCTGGCTTTGGGCTGCAGCTGCTGGTGACTGCCGAAATGCCGGACCACTGGAGGATTTTGGCTGTCAAAAGAGCAATTTAGAAAATTGAGAGTGTACAGAGCTCTTGACAGCCGGACGTGGGGGGTCTCCACCTTCATTGCCGGTTGTTGTCAGGACAGGATCTTTTTGAGGCTCTGGTAGGCCCTTTCCACCATGGCTTGGCCTGTCGGGGAATAGGGGATGCCGGTTTTATGGACTATTCCCCATTGTTCAGGAAGCTCCGCAGCTCCTTGGAAGTATACGCAGGGCCGTTATCTGTTTTTAGGGCCCTAGGGATGCCCAAGACAGCGAATGCTTGAAGCAGATGCTTCTGAACATCCGCTGCCTTTTCACCTGTGTGGGCAGAAGCGTAGATAGCCCCGGAGAAGGTATCGACTGAGACATGGACGTAACACAATCGACCGAAAGATGGGATGTGTGTTACGTCCATCTGCCACACCTCACAGCTTGCCAGCCCTCGGGGGTTAACCCCCGAGGCCACGGTAGGCATTTGGTCATGCTGGCATTGGGGACATGTGGCCACAATCGCCTTGGCCTGCTCCTGCGTCAGATTGAATTGACGAACCAGGCCAGGCGCATTTTGATGGAACAGTTGGTGGCTGATCTTAGCCTGACCGAACACATCTGGGAGAGGGGCCTGCGAAACAGCAGCCGCGGCCAAAGAATCGGCACGACGGTTGCCTTCCGCAATGAAACCGGGCAGGTCTGTGTGTGATCTCACATGCATGACATAAAATGGATGCTCGTGGTGGGAGACTAACTTGACGAGCCTATTCAACAATTCAAATAATCTTTTGTTGGTGACCTCTTGAAGAACTGCGGACTCAGCTCGGGACACTACACCTGCAACATACGCAGAATCTGTGACCAGATTGAAAGGTCCAGGGAATCTCTGGAATGACCTGACGACTGCGTCCAACTCAGCAATCTGTGGAGAGCCCTCCACAACAGCAACATCGGTCTCCCACTGCTGAGTTTGAGGATCCTTCCAAGTCATCACAGACTTGTGGGATGCTCCAGACGCGTCCGTAAAAACTGTCAAAGCATCCAGCGGCTCCCTGCTCTGAACCTTCTTCAACGATAATTTGAACTCCGAATTGAATAATTTGTGGGCCGGCCGATCTACTGCGATGCGCCCAGTGTAGCGGTCAAGTGCAAACTGAAGATATTCATTAGTTTGCAGCAGTTCTTCAAAGGTCTTTAATTTTAATTGGCCCGATTCCAATTCAATTGGAATATGGATGCATGAGAAATCACACCCTGCAAGCTCCCAGATCCTCGATCTCGCCTTGAGGATCAGTTCGGCTACCAACTCCTGTGGCCGTGTCATTCTTTTGGACCGATGGTGGCTCAGGAAGACCCACTCTATGATTAAGAGCTTCTCTCCTGAGCCTTGGTCCTTCGGACTGTCGTCCCACTGGTGGATGATGCCATGGAGGTGTGGCAATTTTCCCAGTACTATAAATTTGAATGGCAGTCCCGGATGGTAACGATGGGCCTGCCTGGTCGAAATAGCTTTTTGTACCTTCTCCAAGGCCACCTCCGCCTCTGGGGTGAGAGTCCTAGGGGAACTGAGCCCCTCTCCCCCTTTCAACAAATTGAAAAGGGGGGCTAGGTCTTCGGTTGAAATGCCCAGCCAGGGTCTCACCCAATTCAAAGACCCACACAGTTGATGGACATCTGCTAGGGTCTGGACTTTTGTCCTAATAGCCAATTTTTGCGGAACAATGGTCCGCTTTGTAATTTCAAGGCCCAGGTATTTCCAAGGTGGCATCCGCTGAATTTTGTCCTGCTGGAGCTCGAACCCTGCAGCAACCAACGCATTGGTTGTCAGGTCAAGCGCATGGGCAAGCAGACTGTGGTCGGGCGCACACAGGAGGATGTCGTCCATATAATGGTGAACAATGATGGCATCCCCGAGGGCTGTACGGATGGGTGACAGCAGCGAAGCGACATACCATTGGCAGATCACAGGGCTGTTCTTCATGCCCTGTGGAAGCACCCGCCAATGATAGCGCTTGGCGGGGGACTCACAGTTAACGGACGGAACTGTGAACGCAAAGCGCGGAGCATCGTCAGGGTGAAGGGGAATTTGGAAGAAGCAATCCTTTATGTCGATTACAGCCAAATTCCAATTTTGGGGGAGCATTGCTGGGGAGGGCATCCCTGGCTGAAGAGGACCCATGTCAATTATTAATTCATTAATTTGGCGGAGGTCGGTCAGGAGCCGCCACTTGTCCTTGTTGGGCTTCTTGATGACAAACACTGGGGAGTTCCAAGGTGACATGGTCTCCTCCAGGTTGCCTTTCAGTAGCTGCTCCTGAACGAGCTCGTTGAGCGCCTTTAATTTTTGCTTATTGAGTGGCCACTGCCTGACCTGTACTGGTTTATCAGAAAGCCAATTCAGCTTCCAGGTCCGGCGCTCCTCAGTGGCCACTGCCCGAAAAACCTGGGGAGCCTTCGGGAGGTCAATTTTGGCTCCCCACTGGGCCAGTAGGTCTCTTCCCCAGAGAGGCTCTGTATAATCCAAAACGAACGGGCGTATCGAGGCCAATTGCCCGTCGGGCCCCTTAATTTGTACAATGCTCTTGGATTGGTTTGCCAATTGAAGGCCCCCAACACCAGAGATCGTGCCCGCAGCGCTTTGCAAGCCCCAATGTGACGGCCACTCCCGGGAGGGAATGATCGTCACATCTGCACCTGTGTCCAAAAGACCCCTCACTATCTTCTTGTCTCCGCCCAACGAAAGTTGACAGGTCAGGTGGGGCTTTTCCCTCCCCACTAGCTGTGCCCAGGCCACGGTCGGAGGTGATGTCTTCTCCGTCGAAATCGTCCAGTGATCTTCTTCTGGCACAGGAATGGCCTGGGCAATGACCTGTCCCTTGGGGAGGAAAAGTGGGGGTCGGACACAGTACAGCCCTACCGCGAAACGGTCCCGGTCGGTAGTTACCAGACCAGGGACGATGTGGATGTCTCGCGGTGTGTGCTTGGTGTCCCCAACAACGGTCCACCTGCAACGTCCCAGTTTCCTCCAGCGACCCGGATGTTGCAGGTCGACAGACACCAGCTGGATGTTACTGCTAGGGAGGTATAGGTCCCTAGTCAGCTGCAGCCTGTATGGAGAAGCAGAGGACATGGTGTTAATTGCAGGTACAGCACCACAGGTAGATAAGGTCACTTCTGAGAAATATGTCAAATCCGGCAAAGCGTATGTCGGCGGTCCTCTCCCGTCTCCTCCCTCCCCGCAGGTTGTTGAACAGCCCACCGTACTTTTGTCATCGCGCAGGGAGGGGCTGCGCTCCAAGCTTAGTTTTTTGCCTCTTTGTTCTCCTCCCTTTCCCGCTTCCGCCTGTACTCTAGGTAATCAAGGCCCATCGGGCACTGGGGCATCCAATGCCCGACTTTGCCACAAAGATGGCAGGGGTGGGTGGTTGATGACCTTCTGCCGGACCCAGGTGTTAGGGGTCCGGCAACGGGGGCAGCTTCTGCTTCCATGAAGTCCGGCTCGGGGCATTCAGCAAGAGCTACAGATGTTCTCTTAGGCCGTGATGCCAGGGAGACCTGACGCACCACGACCTCAATCATGGCCTCTATCGTGGGCCGGGGACTTCGAGGGAGAGTTTTTATAGCCTTGCGGCACTCAGCGTTGGCAATGCTGAATGCCATCCGCTGAAGCATCCTCTCCCTGTCACCATCCCCGAGCGCCTGCGCCTCCACATATCGGTAGAGGCGCTCAATAAAGGCCATGTACGGCTCCTGCGCTCCCTGCCGGACCTCATCATCCTCCCATTGGGAGGTTACCACCTCCAGCTTGAAGAAGGCCCGCTCAGCTGCCCGAGCGGTCTCCACAAGCTGGGAGGGGAATAAGGCCTTCGCCTGAGCTGCCCCCTCTGCCCACTGTCCCTCACCCATAAGGTGTTCCTGGGTGACTGCCAGACCATCCACGTCATGGGACATTGCAGGATTCCCCCAAAGACTTGGGAGAACCTCCAATATCTCCCTCCTCCATTCCCCCACCCAGACCCTAAATTCCATGGGCCTAACAAGGCTGGAGAAGAGGGCCCTCAGGTCAGCTGGCACCAGATCTCCCTGTGCAAGGGCATTGCGGAGCATACCCCGGAAGTACTCTGACCCCCGGGAGTAGTCCTTCTGCGCCTTGCACAGTTCCTTGATCCGGGCCTGTGCTAAAGGCACCCACTGGGCCTGAGGGGTCCCCTCCCCACTTAGGTGGTAGGTAACTGGAGCGGCTTCCAACAAGGGCGCCTGCTCCGGCTTCCGGTTTTCCCCCTTCCCCCCCGGAACACAAAGCGTGGGAACCGGAAGGAGGAGCGTGGGAACCGGAACTGGAGGAGGTTGAGGCGGGGTCCGGCAATAACACAGGGTGAGGGAGTGGGTGTGACCAACCACCTCTCTCCGCCCCCTGGGTGACGCTCGGAGGCGGAGGGAAGTACAAAGGCGGAGCGGGGGAGGAGCGAATGGGGGGCTGAGCCGGGGGAGGAGTTTGGGGAGGAGCTGATGGAGGGGCGGAGGACGGAGGAATGGGTGGGACGGAGGGAGGATATGAGGGAGGGGTAACCGAAAAGGAGGTGGGGTCTGGAGGAAGGAAGGGGTTGGCGCAAGGGAGGAAGGGGTTGACTGAAGAAGAAGGAGCCCTGGCGGAAACGACCACGTGGCCACCGCCATCTTGGGCTCCCAGGGAGCCATTTTTGAATCCTCAACAAACCGAACAAACTTGGGCTTTTCAACTGGGGATTTGGGAACTGGGGTAGAGGGTGAGGAAAGAAGAGGAACCTGGCCAGGGCTCCTCGAAGGGGGAGGCCGAGCAGGTCGAGGGGGAGCAGGGGAAGGATGGACCCCCTGCCTCTTGTCGGCCTTCAAAATCCCCCTCGAGGGCTCCTGCCTAAGGGGAGAGGGAAGGGATTGAGGGGTAAGGGCAACAGAACGAGGGGAACAGGGGGATAAACCAAAACTTGCGGGCCTTTTCTTAGGTTCCCCTGACGAGCGGAGTGTCGCAAGCACTCTGCCTGCCCAGAATGCCACGGTTGCTAATTTCATCTCCCCGGAATTAACAGCTACTTTCAATTTGGCCAAAACGGCTGCCCAAAACCGTGGCTGCTTGGCAAGTTCCGGGGAGACCTCGGGGAACTTTGAAAAGACTCACGTAACTAAAAACTTTAACTCTTGCTTGGGGGCCTTCTGACCACCCCCAAGCAACAAACCTTTTACAACATAATATACCTCCTTTTGGGATTTTCCCAAGCCAGCACCCATGGCACCTTTCTAGTGCAGGAACTGCTGTCACTAGAAAGGGGGAAAATCCACTGGTGGTACAACCACCCGCCTGAAAAATAACAAAAACTAAAACAACAAGCTACTCGCCACCAGCCCCTGCTCCCCCCACTGTCCCCAAGTCTGGGGTTTCAGCAAAGGGAAAAAGGATTTGGGTGGTGGGTCCAGGCCCCAAGTCTGGGGATACCGACCCCACAGGAAAGATAAAACAAAAAAGGCGCGGGGGTGAGGAAGAGCCTCAGGGGAAAAGGGTGGGGGGTAGGTCCCCAATGCAGGGCATGTACCCCTAGGGGAAGGTTAAAAAGGCAGGAGGGAAGTCGGAAAGGTCCCCAGAGCGGGGCCCAATCTTACCAGCCTGGTGGCGACAGCAAAAGAAAAATCAGGTGGGGGTCTTCGTCTCCGGGGTCGTCCTCTCTGGGTGCGAGGGGTCTCGATCCCGATCCCCAGGGAGCGCTGCCCCTAAAACAGGGCCTGCTACTACCTGGGGTAGTGCGGCGTCCAAAGGAACGAAATGTCCAACTCCGAAGGGTCCGGTGGTCAGCTGTCCAGGTGGTCCACTTCAGGCCCCACGTTGGGCGCCACACTGCGCGAGGGCGTAAGCGGCCCTAGATCCGGCTAGCACGAGGGGTGAGAAGGCCAACGCCCCTGCGCATAAGAAGCCAGCCCCCCTCGGCGTCTTGGCCTCAGGCTGGGCTGGAGGAAGAGCTCGGAGTGGCGCACGAGAGACGATAAAGGAGGTGACCACTTGCTGGGGGTGAACAGTTGGTTTATTGGGTGATCCGGAGGCACCAACGAGGAGGGGCACCAACCAGCAAAATGGCCCCGAACAGGGGGAGAGACAAGGTTTTAAAGGGAAGGGGAGGAGAGAGGAGGGGAGCTCAGCTATCCAATGGGGAAACTCAAAGGGAGGTACTGAACATAACTGACATACACCAGAAACCAACGAATACAAAGTAAAGGAGGGGCCCCGGGACCACAGCCAACCACAACCCCCAGAGAGGAGAAGGTTCTCGAAACCTGGGAGGAGTGGGGGGTGATTGACTGGACCCAGGGAGGAGAAAACATCCACTTATAAGGTGGGATGAGGGAGGAGCGGTTCTACAAACTGTAACATTAGCAACTAAAAATAGTATGGTAACCAGGCAACTTAACTGACAAGGAGGCAGTGGCGGGAAAAACTGGGGAGAGAGGAACCATTTACAAAGAACAAAGGAGGGTACAGTACATAAAATGGGGGAGCAAACTGAGAAACTTAAAACACACTACAACATAAACCCTTATTTAATCTGATGCTATGCTCATCAGAGGATAAAACCAACTTTGTTTCCCTAGATCTATTTTATATAAATCCATGATGTCTGCCATTAATCTAATAACTGTTCCTGGTTTCTGTATCAGTTGAATCCCCTGAAAATATTTCCTTTCCTTGCTTGTATCAATGTTATGCCATGTGCTATCAGCACCTGGTTATTCCCAGTGAGATATGAACAAGTGGAGCTTCATTTTCCCGTGGTAGCCATGTATTCTGTTGATTTTCTGCAACAGTGTACAATTTAAGACTATCACTCTGTGTGAGGGAATGGCCACTTCCATCTTTATGTAACCTGTGAATTACAAACTTAATGCCTAAATGTTGTCAGATCACACCTATCTTGTAATGTTGATAACCACTGTGCCCCCTACCCTTGAAAAAACCAGTAGCATTACTAACCATGGTATTTTTCAGATCTTTAGCTTCACTATTTTTACACTTACTGTAACTCATCTAAGCCTGACATAGAAATCAAGAGAATCAAGGGTGTTTGCCATCCCTGCCCTAGATGTCTAACACTTGGCCCTGTATTTCCTGCCTGGGAATGAAATCAGGCCCTACATCCCAGCCTGTGTGTCTTCCTGGTCATCTGCACCTGGATCAGTTGGGGGAAGGAAGAAGTTGCAACTGCAACATGAAGCACCCTTCCACAGCCAATTAAACTTCTCTCCAATTTACACATTCCTTTGCCCCCACTCTAATTTTCCACTCCTGTAGCAGTCCTACAGAAGTTAATTCTCTCATTTTGTTCGTTCACTTTTAACATCCTCTTTCATTTGACCTTCTGAGAAGTCCTAGCAGCTGATCCAAGCCGTCTGCCAGTACCCTGTGTTGCCACAGGACCTTTTCTCTGTGCGGCTTCAGCTGTGTCTCTCTTTTGCCAGGTGCCAGAAGATCAAATTCCTGATTTGCAAACCGCCAGTAACACAGAGTAATTTAGAAGAGGTAGCAGTGGCTGTCAAGGAGTATCTTGGGAAACAGAAATCTTTACCAGGCCGTGTGGGAACAAAGCTCACGTGGGTACAGGTTTTGCAATTACAGAAAATGGCAACAGTCTATTTCAAGAAAAGTAAGGGGTTTGCATATTGGAACACTTGTCAGTGTGTTTTCCTTTTGACAGTGTGACAGTTTGTCAGTCCCCTTTCTGTCAGTGCTAAATTTCCAGGCATAGAAATTGTGCTTTCTGATGCAGCTTAAGGAAATCTTTGAAGTGAGGTACATTAGCATATAAACTTTGGAACTCTTTGGTTGTTCTTGCGTTGGGATACTAAATGTTTGTTCAGCTGTCTCAGAAGTGAGTGTTTTCTGCCTTGTCTCAACACATTAACTATTGTGCCGTATTTTCATTCAAACACCTGTAGTATTTTTCAAACTTGGGCTAATTTCTAATTTTAAGTTCCTCCAAATTATAAATTTTGCATCTTCTTTTGATCTTGCCTGCTTCGAGTCTGAATGAAAGTGTTTCTTGCATGTTATGAATGTCTCACTCCCTTGGGGTATTCCTCCCTTCCTGGCAGAGAACATGAAACTGGATCAATCATCTGTCATTTAACAGTGTTAAAGATTCCACGGGCTTTATCTCTTATCAGTTCTGATAAAATGCTTGTTCCAGTTTCATGTCAAGCATCCATGTTTGGTAGCTGCTGTCTAATGAGTCATATTTTTGTAGGGCTGACCATATGGACAGTGAATCTGAAGCATTAAGTATTGTAAATTTATTTGGTGTTGATGAACTGTGCACTTGTTTGGTATACACAAAATCGCTTTGAAATGTAGATTTTTTAATTATTATTAATTGCACAGATGTAAGCCATCTGTGTAGTGACTGTGCATTAAGTGAAGGTGCAAGAGCTGTTCTCCAGGACAAATGGGTATTTTATGTTGGTAGGAGAAAAAAAAAAAGTTCTTGGAAACTGAGAACACACTAGCTGGAACATACGATAACCTTGAATTTTGTAAGCAGAAAGGGTGTGAACGGAATGATACTGCATACTAGCAGCAATTTTAAATGTACATTTTCTTAGAGAATCTGCTAGGGAGAGATGATATTTCCTACATATTCTATGTGTGGTTTAACATAAGATTTACTTCTGTGTTTTAGTAAGATTAAATAGCACTGTGAAAAATTAAGTGTAAAAATGGTCCACAATAGGAAGGTCCACATCTGTAGGGTGTGTGCACAGGCCAGAGGAACTCATCATTTGCTTTTTTCTGCATTTAAGCACTCATTTGCAACACTATATTAATGTAGGAGTTTGGAATGAATTATAAAAGGAGTCGATAACAGCTTGTTTTGGCTGTAAAGCTGCACTCTCATTTTTTTGGCAGTAGGTAAAAGGGCTGATTAGAAGAATGCATTTCCTGTATTTTCCAAATATAAACCAGATACTCAGTCATGAAAAAGTTGTTCACTGTCTTCTGAAGACTCTTCTTCTTTTTCTAATGGGAAATTGTAGTTTGGGTGAAAAATGCATCAGTCCTTATGCACAAAACAAATATCAAGAAAAAGTAATTGTATTAGTTTTTTCCTCTCCACACCCTCCTTCACTCCCTCCCTGGATTCTGACTGTTTCTAGCTTTGAACAGATGAGATCCCCTAATGACCACATTAGTGCTTTTAATTCTTCAAAGCAGGAGTGAAATTACAATTTACTGTATGTGAATATCAAAAATACTTCAAACAATGTTCCCGATGGTCCAGATTTCACATAATTTTTAAAAACTAAGATAAATATACAGGTGTAGGTCCCTATTCTAGTTTTTAATGCTTGCAATTTCTAAGATCACCCCTTCGAATACTTAAATTGTTGTTCCTATTTTGATGCGAAGCATCAGAGGTTTTCCAGATGCAGTGTCTAAGAACTTATTTCTAGTGGTGTTCTTCTCTTAACTCACTTAGAGCCACTGCTGTGTTTTCCTCTGGTGGTTGTGGTGGCTTTGAGTAGTTTGGAGAAGCTGGGAAGAATTTCAGTAAACAGGCAAAAAATGTATTCCCTTGATAGTCATGTTCTGCCAGTGATGCTGTGCTGGTAAGATTTGTAAGGAAATTTTGGATGATGTGGTAGATAAAACGTCATAAGCAGAGGCCTACATATCCATGGAATCTCTGTTTCCTAATGAGGCTCCTTGAAGCAGAAATTCCTTGGTCTTCCTTGAGGTCCTGCACCCTCTTTTCCAGACTGGTACCTCGATTATCCAGTGTAGCTGACTAGCACATCCCTGTATGGCAGAGCAGCTGCATCCCACATCAGAGGCCCGGCAGCACAGGAGCAAAGTTAAGAGTCAGAGTGCTTGATAGCCACAGGCAGAGCTGCTGCATTCATCCCCATTCATACTTCCTAAGTGCTCTTTTAGAATGGGCGTCCTGCCCTCCCCTTGTTTTGGGAATAGCAAATACTTGACACTGCAGGTAACACTGGCAGAAATCTGCAAAGATTTTGCTTAAAGAAAAGAATTATTGCATTTTTTTCTAATAGAAAAAAGAAGAAAGACTCTCAGCGTTACGCTCCTCCTCAGGATGGCTTTGGACTGCCTTCCACCTAGACTGAGTTGAAATTTTAAGTGCTTTTAGTGCTTTATCTGAGAATAACTTACCACATGCTGTAACCCAGTGGAATGTGGGCTAACTCTGGACACTCTAGTAGCCACAGCAGCCACAACAGGAGCAGGGAACAGCTGGGGACTGGGGTTTGCTCATAGCTGAACCTGAAGAGCAGCAAGCTCTACAGGGCACACTGCTACAACCACAGCAGGGACCAGGCGAAAGACAAAGGAAAAGATTCTTTTGTCTTGAAGTTCCTTAGAGAAAGCCTATACCACGTGAAGGAAAAACGAAAAAATAACCCCAAACACCGCAATACACAGGGTTAAGTACAGTAATAAACCAGGGGGCAGATACAGGAAAATCAACCAATAGGAAAACTGCAAGGGTGGAGCTAGGGCATTGCATCAACACCGTGTGACCAATCAGGATAGGGGGAGGAGAGGGAAGAGGTCACATGGGCCAATGGGGCATCGTGGATTAGGGGATTTCCAAGTGGGTGTTTCAATCAGTGATTGGCCCAGAGGGTGAGTGGCAGGGAATATTCAGGAAAAAGGGGTGGGGTTGCCCTGACAGGCAGGGAAAGAAGGCCAGGGTCGCCTTGATAGACAGGGAAGGGACTAGAACGAAGGGAGAGGAGTAGGTTGAGGTACAGCTTTAAGGGAGAGTACAATTTAGGGAAAAACCAACTTGGGGAAAACGTGGGGAGATAACAGAATGAACCATTTAACAATAACTTAATGAAATAAACACGAACCACAACAATCACAGGGGCATTAAATGGTACTGCCCCAGCCGCTAACGTGTCCCTATAAGATTCAGGCACAGGCAGCTTGCTCAGCAGTCCTCTCTCCCTGCTGGGCTTTTAGCTGGCTAACCATTTCACCTTGCCTCTCATGGGTTGACACAGCAGAGCATCAGAGAAAAAAGTGTTCTGTCATCATCATATCAATGTTTGTTCTATGATGATGATGCACACTTTTTTACAGAAAACAACATCCCAAAGGTTTTGTGAGGTCTAGGGCTATGGGAGCCTGTGTACTGGCGTTTTATGGCAGCAGAAATCTTTATGCTGGTGTACAAATCTCCTTGAAACCTTTTCCAACACAAGCCTGCTGTTTCCATTAAAGGATTTTATGGGGCTCCCTGTACATCATATCTTGCACAGCTTACCATATTGGCTCTTAAAAGTGGCTTTGAATACAATGCCAAGGCCCCCCAGTAGCAGCTTTACAGGCTGCTGGGGAGCTGGGAAGCTGCAGTTGGCTGTCCCTGTGCTAGCCGAGCTCCCTCACTGGCTTCTCCAGCTAAAACGATGATACATCTGTTCTGTCTAGTTTAATTAGATATGACTTCCTTCCTGGATGCAGCAGGGAGCTCTGCAAAGTGCTACCAGCTCTTGTTCCAGAAGTGCCTCCTTCGAAGGAAAAATGGGTTCTAATCTAATGCCAAGGTCTAATCCCCCTCTGTACCTACTCAGTGCCTGTGTAAAGGACTTCTATGTGGGCCCTAAAACTGAAAACAAGCGCTCCAGCATCAAGGTCGTTTCTGTTTCCTTTTAGGAATCCTGGCATAACTTTTTTTTCTTGCTTTCAGTTTTGCAAAGTTGCTAAAAAGCCCTGAATCTCAATACTTTGTGGAGAAATTTGAAAATCATTGTTTATGCATCAGCTTGTATATGAGCACTGCTGAAGAGATCTCCTATACTCATGAGTGCTCCTGAATAATTAGATCTAGGATAATGTGCTAAGCACCTTTATGCAATTATATTAAAGACCCTGGTAGATGCTGCAGGCTGTAGCATGTGATGGCAGCACAGAGGCAGGGTGCTGGAAGGGTTAATTCCACTGTCCCTACCTGCAGAGACAATTTATATCCCAAGTTTTGTCCCAGGTGCTTGCAGGATGCTGTTGAAGTGCAAAGTGACCTCTGGTGGCCTCAGGACGAATCCAGCTCATTTTAATGTGGATATAAGGGCAAGGGTGTCCCACTCAAATGTTGCCACTTAGAAGAAAACTTTTAAGGGGCACATATTGACACATAATGCATCTGTGTCTGTTTTTCTGTGTGATTTCAGTGCAAGGGGAAAACAAGAGTGTAAAGCCTCAGCATGGTATTGCACAGTAATTTTAAAAGTGGTAGAAGGTTGTACAACAACAGGCACTTTAGCAGTGATGGGAACTGAATAATATGTATTTTTGTTCAGGAGGCTAAATGTTAAAATTGGGAAATAAAAAGGATATATAGATGCAAATTATTTTATTATAATTACTCTCAAGAAACACAGAGTTAAAATTTATCTCTTTAGTAAGCCAGAGTTAAAGAGTAGAGCACTGAAGAAACAAACACTAGATAAGCTTTTATTATAACATCATTCTCTGGCTTTTTTTAAAGGAAAAAACACACCTTACAGATTGTATGCAAGTAAGGAACATCCGAGAGAAACTTCTTAAAGGAGGAGTTTGCTGCTCTGGTTAACTTAGATCTGAAGATGAAAAGTCTCAGGGAGATGGGAGAAGTCAAGTAGAAACAATTCTAGATCTAAACAGGCTTCATCACTAAAGAATATTTGAAAATTAATAGTGGAGTTTTGAAGACTCTGCCAAGATAAATTCTTTTCAGTGTAATTAGAAGGAAGGAAGTGTTCACAGTTGTTTGATGCTCACAATGTTGTATTTCTATTTCATAAGGATTTTCTACTTCACATTGTTGTGGTTAATACTTGGAGGGAGAAAAACACAGAAAATAAGTCAGCATTGAATGGGAAGGGTTGAAATTAAGAACAGGGCTACAATGCACGTGGATCCTTTCAAATGGAGAAAAGTAGGAAAAGCCAGGCAGGACTCAGTGGTTTGATTTAGACATAATGCTGTGTTTTGAGGAGTTTGCCTGTCCCAAACTGGTCTGCAATGGTCTCTGCTTTTGGTTACTGCTCGTTGCCTAGACCAGAACAACATGTCATAGTGCACTTCCAGATGTGACTTCCTAGGCTCAAAACACTTCAGTGAGTCATAAAGAAGGGTGTCAGTAGCCACGTTTTTCAAGATTGTTATACTTAGGCAAGAGCCCAGAGAGTAGGATGTAAAAGGCTGCTCCATGGTTGGATTGCAAAACCATTGGCTCCAGGTTCTCATGAAGTCCGTGTATGAATATGGCTGGAGCCTGAAATCTTGCAGCTTTGCACGTCTCCATGTTTTCTGACTTATTTTTTACGCAGAGACTACAGGGAACACCAGCCAACATGTGGCTTGTGTTATTTTTGAATTATTATTGTTAGGATTTTGCATGTTGACTAATGTGTTATTGGTGTGGTGTATCACAGAAATAAAATGTGGCCTTATTTTGACAGGGAAATGCATGTTACAATTTCCTTGTGATATATTGCACTGCCTTGTTCGTTTGATATTTTCCATCGATGTGAAAGCGGAATAAGGGAGTTGAAGAGATGTTCATCTGCCATGCATTTTCCCTCTCTTTGAAAGGCTCTCATGTCCTCTACCAGTTAGTCACCTCCTTCCCTGTAGTGCGTGATGTGCTGCCCACTCAGAGTTTAGCTGGCAGTTCACATGCAGCTTGCTCCCCTGAGAAATCCCTGCAAGCAGAGCAGCTCCACCAGTCTTCCCAGGCTGCCCTGGGAGCCTCTTGGTCGCCTGGCTTGAGAAACTGGAATGTGTTCTTCTGGAAGTAGCCAGGATATAAAGATTCAGGCATTTTCAAGTAAGTTTGATCCTGCCTATTTTCAGATTCAGAAGTTTATTTGAAACAGTTTATATTAATTGCTTCAGATTGTTATGGGGGTTTTTTGTCATGAGTTTTGATGTGTAGACAGTCAAATTTTATGTTCGCTGCCAGGCTTGCTGAGGTTTAATGGTGCAGGTAATTTACAGGCTTTACTAGAGATGGAGATTTATGGAAGGAAAAATGTATGCAATTAGATACATTACTGTATTTCTATTTAAGTTTTAGAGTAATTAACTTCAGAAGTTATTTGAACAGTTGGTAAAAGTTTTATGATGATATGGCTGTATTATGATTTTCCAGTCAGTTTCACTTTCACTGCATTGTTTTTGCTTGGCTGTTCACTTATTGGTCTGATTTTATTCAGTAGGAGCAACAATGATTATAGACATTCATTTTCTATGAAGAGTTTGTTACTCTGTTAAAAACAAAGCCTAACTCCTCAAAAATAGTCTTGTAAAAATTCCTCTTTGAATAGGAAGTTTGAACAGCTGATATTGATAGGTCATAGAGAGCAAATGTATTACTTAAGGGACAAGGTGCCAACATTTTACTTCTACGTCAGAGCAGTGTCTCATGCAGAATAATCCCCAAAATGTGACCGAGACTGCTCATGTTATGGCATTAGACTAGAAGCACACACCATTGCCACTGTGAGGCTGAGGTTTTAGATGGTATTTGGAGTTGTATTTCAGGGGACAGGTGGAAGTAATGATGACAATTAGAATGCCTTTGATGCCGCATTTAGCAAGTGCTCTTTTACTAAAGTGGGCAGATCAAACACCAGGAAGCAGTTTCCTCACTTGTAATACGAAGCTTGGCTTTGCAGCCAGTGCTCTGTCTGAAAATCTGCCTCTCTTTTGGAGGGAGAAACCAAACTGTTGCTTTCCCTGCTGCTTTGTCTCCCCTGGGTTTGCTCCTCTGTACAAGTTTAACACAGGAAATACACATGGAAACAAGCCAGTACTTTGTCACCTGGGGTACATGGACACAGCCACAAGAGCCTGAAAACCTCCTGTCCCTCCTAGGAAGCCTCACCATGGCTGTGCTCAGAGCAAGCAAAATGACTTCTCAAATGAGGGAATTCTGGCTATGAGTTGGGGGCTATTGCATTTTTGTCCCCATGAGAGATTTGATCCAAAACCCTGATAGTTCCCATTATTAATGTAATCAGATGGCACCGAGGGGCACAAAACTGCAAAATTTTGCCGAACACATTTGTCAGAGACAGCAGAAGTGTAACTTAAGTTCATGCTGATCTTTGAGTGGCAGCATTCATTGTCTCAGCTGATGTTTAATAAAGACCATTCTAATAATCTTCCCTTTAATTTAGTGGCTATTAAACACATTAGCTTCATAAAAACTGTGTTTTCTTGTAGCCAAGTTTCTCTAAGATGCTGAAAAGTAAGGACATGTTGCTCATCCAACTGGTTGACTGTTGTCTAGTTAAGATCTACACAGAGTAAATCTATGCTGAGTCACTCAGTTATGTGTCCTTTAAAACAGGGACCCACATGGGAGGTGTCTCTTGCTTCCACCAGCTCATCATTTGCTGGTTTTGCCACATTCTGTGCTGTAAATCTAACTTAAAAAAAGAGAGATGAGAGAGAATACTGATTCTGTAAATTGAACAGAAAGATTGGCTCCATATGCAATACTTTATTTCTTTTGTGTTTGTTGTGACTGAGAAAACAATGGCAGAGGACACAGGAAATGTACCTGAGTTGGGTACATGCAGATGAGCTGATGTTTGCAGTGACTTGGATTTGTGAGCATAAGATGGAATGTGCCATTCAAGCATGAGTCCATGTTCTGTCTTTTCTTCATGCTTTTTGTATTGCAACTATGGTTAGCATATAATGTTTTGGTTGAGGTGCAGCTTTGGAGTTCTGTAATGTGACTTGTTATGCATTCAGAACAACAAGGGTTGGGTTTTGCATTTTTGTTTTATTTCGGACATAGAAAGACATCTGCCAATAAGTCTGAAACTTTCAGGGATCCCCCGCTGTTATTTCTCGGCCATGAACACCTCATTAAAGTTTATTCAAAGTCAGCACTCCATGTTGAGTTGCTGGAACACTGAGTTGTTCTTTCCACTGGGACTTGCTAGATTTGAGTGAAGAGAGCACAGCTCCCTGCCAGTGTGCCCAGCGTACCAGTGACTTGTGATTACAAGTAGTGCAGGGGCTACCAGCAAGCAGCAGTTTGGCACATCACACTCTTCATGCATTTTCTGGTGGCTGCTGTTTTAAATCCTTCTGTCATCCGGGAGGATGTGCACAGGCATTTCACAAATATTTCACATGTAGGAACCCACCAAAGTGATTATTAAGCAGTGCACATTCATGTGACTGCTATAAAGCTTTCAATGCAGAGAGGTGGGACTAAATGACCTTTAAAAGGTCCCTTCTTACTCAAAATGTTCTGTGATTGTATAGTGTTAGGTGCACATATTTGTAATATTTGAATAGCAGAAAATATATTCTCTGCATTTTAATATCTTATTAGCTATTAAAATTCTCCGGTATTTTATATTTTATATACTATGGGTATATTTTTTCTATTTTCCATAGACATGTGGGTAAACATAGTGGAAAGAGCAAATCTAAAGAAATTCCTCTTTAATTATGTAGATAAATCACTGTTTTCAAGCTAGTGGGTGGGAAATGTCAAAAAATATTTTCTGCCAGTAAATTATATTGCAGTTAGCACAACCACATTTGTGTGTGATCCCTTAATTTATGTGTGTGGCAAACTCCAAGGTGAGATGACCCAGATCTGATGGCAGCCTTGTATCAGTGTAAAGCAGATGGGCAGCGACAGCTCCCCAGGCAGCCACAATGCTCTTGTCGGTGGAAGTCAGCCTGAGATCAGAATCTGAAACATTTACATATTCTAGATAAGAAGGTGAAACTTAATATTTCGTGCTGCTAGTTTTGAAGGAACTGTCTCAGCTGGGTTTCTGTTTGTTCTGGTTTTTTTATGTCTCTCTTTCTTGTGCTGTGAAGTACAAGGAAAAATGAAGCCAAGACATTATTGTACAATAAAAGACTATCTGGTACCTAAGAATGGGAAAGGAAACTTATTCTGCACGGTCCGTCTATTGCTAGTGAGACATACAGCTGGATCTCTGCAGTAAATTACTGCAGGTTAACTCAGGTACTCTGAGCAAGAAAAATTTCTGAACTGAGCTTGCAACAGTGTTTTTTGTTGTGCAGAGTCCTCCTCTGTGTTTGAGATAGACAATAAGTAAAGTAATGTGATGGGATTTTGTTCTTTTTGGCCTTTTCAGGATCCTGGTTTATAGCAATGGAGCACTTGCATGAAGTTTTGCCACATAGGCATTTTTTCAGGTGCTGCTGAATAAAAATAGCTTCAAATTGCCAAGAAGTGGCTGCTGGGTTATGAGCATGAATTTCATAAATGTTTTATCTAAATTAAAGCAAAATCAAGAGAAAAGCCAACAAGGTCTTTGTTAAAACAAACAAAACCACACAAAAAAAGTGTGTTAGGCTGTTTAAAAAAAAAGTCTTTGCTTGGCTCTGGTGGGTATCCTCAACCTGAAGTTCATAAGTGCTAGATTTTCTTTCCAAACAGAAGGTGCCTTCTGAATGTGGTCAAGGAATCAGACAAATCAATTAGCCAGAATAAATAATAATATGTTGCTTGGAGGCATAAGGCAAGGCTTCAGTCCAACAGTACTTTGAAGTTATGTAGACTTTAAAAGGAAGATAAGCGGATACAAAAGTTCTGCAGCAGATTGAGTTAGACACCAGATTACAATTCTTTTATGGCTGCAAGCAAGTAACTGAAACTCTAGGCTTCTGTTTGCCATGCATGAGCACAATAAGATAGTGTTTCTTACTTTCAGGAGAGAAGTGAACATTGTTTCTTGAAAATGCCTTGTGTGGCATTTATTCCTATTGTATGGGGTTTTTTAGGTGGTGGGTGGGGGGTTAAGATAGGTCATTTAAAAACATCTTTTTGGAATTGTTCTCATGGCATGAAAGAAAGAAAGAAACAAAGGTCTTTGCTTGAGTCTCAAATTGGAATTCTTTCATTGCACATTTGAGCAACTTTATACTGTCATTTAGTTTAATGGGAAGTTTGCATGGAAAGTTTTAGTTATTTTATAGAGAAACTGAAAATTTTTTTTATATCATATAAGTTATTTCTACATTTAACTGCTGGCACTCCATTACTGTGGATATTATTAATGTCATGTTATGTGAATTTTTCAAATTTCCATAAGCTATATATTTTTTATTGCAAATGGTTAGGATTTGGTTTTGTATTGATGGACTGTATGAAATCTTCCAAATGTGGGAATATATGTTTCTAAAATATTACTGAACAAACGATTGTAATCTCCCTGTCTTCTTTCTAAATATATCTTCCACTTTTACCATAGGTAACAAAAACATTATGCTAAAAGAATTTGAGCTAGTTGAGACCACCTCCCATTTCTAGGTTTGTGTTTATTTTGGTCATATTGAATTTGAAGTGGAGACTCTCTCAGGGAAGGAATGCAGTCCAAGAGCCTGGGTCCAGATGTTATGCTTTCCTTCCACACCAACCTAGGCCTCTGAGGCAGAGATCCCCCTCTCTGAAAACAAGACTTGGACAAAGTGCAAACGCCTCATTTCCTGAAATCTCATTGTTTAGGCCAACAAACAGGCAGGTCAACATGCAGGTTGCAGAACTGAAACTGAACACCACCCCCGTTGCCCTGGATCAATGAAGTGTAATTTGAGGCTTGTGGTTGCCTGTCTAGCTTGGAGAACCAGCACAGAGAACAAAGGCTCAACACTGTGGCCTTCAGATATTTGAGGAGTGGAATAATGTTGCTGCTGTTCTCTTTTGCTGGCTTTTGGCTCAGGGCTGTGCTGTTTAGGTAGGCTAGGCGTTAATTTTTTGTGATGGTTATGCCAGAAAGTTCTCCTAGAGCAGAGGCAACTTACACTGGTCCTAGGTAGGTTAGTTGAAGAAGAAAAACAAAACAGCAACAAAACAAAACCCCAAACCAGGAAAGAAAAACTTATTTGGGTTCTGCAGATGTTCACATCAGCTGTTTCTTATAACAAAACATCTTGATTTGACTCTGTCAGTCTCTCTGTAAAGTCAAGTCAGCAAAGAGCCCTTCGTGAACAATAAATGAAAAACTTGGCACAAGTCTGGCACTAGATGCAAATTAAAAAAACAGTAGATGTAACTGGCTGTGATGCCTGTGGCATTTTCAGCAACTTGTATGAAAGGTTAGAGTCCATAGCTTCTGCCCCTAGTGGGAAATGGCACACACAAAAGTGAGCTGTCTTGGCTGGAATGTTTTTGCACTGTGGCTGCTGCTTTTTGGACAGGGAGCCTTTTTTGGTCAGTAGAAACTCAGGCCCACGGTATTTTGTTTAGCTGCAGTTCAGGGTGTTAATTTATAATTAGGCTTCACTGGGATGTAATCAGATCCATACTTGTAGGGAGTATGGGGGTTTTTTTGCATGTTTTTACTGAAGAGCTCATTAGAAGTTGATGGGAGTTGAGTGCATCTCAGCCCAGTCATGCACCTTTTCCTAAAGCACCTAATTCAATTGATTGGGGTGTTTAGTGACAAGAAATACTGTGTCAGCAGGACCTTAATTATTTAATCTATCTAACCACAGCATGAGTGTTATGAGTAGTGCATGGAGGTAGATAAAACTCTTACATCTTCATGTTTGAGCAGGAACACTGGGAAAGGAAAAAGGTAGTTTTTATTAGTAAGTATAGGCAATATTGTACAATTGCTGCTTGATATTTGCCACATAAAATATATGCCACACCATGAAAATAGAAATTTATCTGTCAGTTTGCTCAAGTGTGACTGAACTCTAATACTAATGTTAAGTGTACAATATCATATGTAATGGTATATTTTTCTGCACTGTTGTAGATTATATCATCTTACTTAAACTGTGAGGCAAGAATACTTCTTGAAAATTAAGAGTTTGACAGGTAAGAACTGAGTTAACTAATTTTATAAAGACCATTGTTGTTCATAACCACCGTGATAAAGTAAACACAGTAGCATTCACTCTTCTTGAACTACACTTTCAAAAGCTGACAAAAAATCACTTGCGATTCTCACAGTGATACAAACAGGATATTTGAGAAAGAGAGATGTCTGAAAGACAGATGTCAAGTGTGAATGATGTTAGTATTTTCAATGCTTAGTATCTTGGATGTCTGTCAGGAAGGGATTTGTAAAGAATTGTCTTCTGACAGAAAAATGGGAGCCGGTTGAGAAAGTGGCTGGAGGTAATGGGCACACAGACACCAGGTGCTGGCAGCACAGCTCTGGTGTGGGCTGCTTGTCATTGCCTATCTCATATTTTCAGATACCCATTGGGAGACCTAAACCTCATGTGCAGGAAATGTCCCTAGTCCCCTTGGGGTTATTGCTAAATAATAGCATGCCTGGCAAGTTAAGTTGTCATTCTTTGACTGATGTCTCCCCTGGGGTAAACAAGAAGTAGATCTGCAGAACAAAAAGTCATCAGCTCTTTGTTTAAACAATCTGCTAAAACTCCTGCCTGGTGCTTAAGAAACAAGGATTTGAGTCTTTTCAGGAGGATTGTTGAAAGATTAAATAATTACTCAGTTCATAAGAGGAAAACTCCCACTTTGCTGGAGATGGTGTTGGAAAGCCTTATAGTCAGAGCTGATGTAAAAAGAAAATGTGAGCAGTTTTACCTTATCCCTTTTACCCTTTATCCCCTTTTACCTTATAATGGGGGGAATTCTATATTTTTTACTTCTAATCAGACTGAGACAATGCAGGTGAGCAATTCACTTGACACCCCCCCCCCCCAATAAAGGATGAAGAAACACAGAAATTTGATAGATCAAAACCTATGATGTGTTTTAAGTTATGAACTGTCAATCCACTTTTCCAGGCCACTGAGAAGGTTGTGAGCTATTTAATTTACAGAACCCTTGCCATCCTTTCAGTTTCTTCCTTTTTGTATACATTTATTTCATCATAGAGCTTATAAACACAATACAGGAAGTTGCTGAAATTGGAGAATTAAACATTTTTCCATACACAGATAGCGCTTCCTGACTGCACCATATTCTGTTACCTTGCCTCAGTATTGTAAAGAGCCTGAAGTTGAGAAATGGTATTGAAGTTCCTTTGGGTTTACATTCTTGGAACTTTTCCTAGAGCAATTTCACGACTTAATTTCCATTTGGTGTCAGAAAATTTATAAGACTCTGGTGCTTTGTTACTTATACCTAGATTTTGAAAGGAAAAAGAATGAATGCCTGTTAAGTTTAAAATAAAGTTGTAGCCTTTTCTTATAAAAATGGATGTGCTAACCTTGAAATGCCAGTAAGTTGCATGGAGGTATTAAAAAATAAAAAGCTATATATTCCAAACATTATATACAAAACAAATGAACTAAGTATAATCTTTTATCTGTTAATCTTTATTTATATAGGAACATGGTATATAAGGATTCTTAAGACTGTTAAAATGCTGTTAATTTTCTGTGTTTTGTCCCAAATCTTTGCTCCCATTCTTGCAGAAAATGAATATTTTTATTATTAGCTGTTCAAGCATGTTTTAAGCTGAGTCTCGAAATATTTCCTTTAACAAAGAATTTTTTAAAAATGCTGGGTTTTGAGACATTTTAAGGTTAGTAACCTATTTACCATATTTAACTACATGATGCTATTCCTGCTTCTACAGTATCCTAGTTAGTTTATCAGCTTGAATCTGAAATGAGTACAAAGATAATAATAGAACCAATTTAATTGTGTGGATGTATACATGGCTTTTGGTTGTACATCTGCATAAATGAAAGTGGCTTTATTGCTTCACACTAAAGACCTTTTGAAGGGTTTTGATTACTCTGTGCTTAAAATGCCTCCCTGGAGAAGGCAATACCTTGGACAGATTATATGATGTTCCTGATCCATTCAGTCATTTTTGGGGGAAAAAAAAATTGCCTTAGTAAATTAAACATAGAAAACCCCATGAGTAGGTCCATGCTTTCACCATGTAGTTCCTGCACTAGTCCTTGCTTTTAGAATTATACTTGTGTAATACAAAGCATTTGATCTGGCATATGCTGCGTTATAAGCATCTGGCTGTAAAATGCTACTGAAGATTGCCCACTCTATTAGCAGTAATTTTTAAACACTTGACCAATTCAAAATGAGCTCTGACATTTTAGTGACTACCTGAATTCTGAATATCCTTCCTTATGTCATGAATGAAGTAATTTCAGTGGGTTGTGCTCATCGTTTCTGCCACTGCTTTACCAATATAAGAAATTGTTGTAATTCAAAGGCTGTATAGAAATATTTAATTTGTATACTTTCACTACCATTTATTACTGGGGAAAAAGAGTGATAGAAAAAAGCAATAATAATTCTGGTGCTTCTTGCATTGCATACCTGACAAACCCATTTGGGCTTGGTTTTACTTCGAGAAGGACTTTCACTTACTTACTGTTATTCCATGAATATTTCTTCCATGGAAAGAAGAAATAATATTATTAATAAGCCATAACATCAAACCTAATAACTTAATCTGAAATAATTTTTGTTAATGTTTCGCATGGAACCAATGCACATGAGAAAAGGGATGGCAGTATACAGAAAAATCTTGCTCTATACCTTGGGCTTGAAACCAGTCAGGTGATTGAGCTGGCTGTTACTTGGGCCCATAGTGAATTGTCTTAGGGAGCACAACCACCTGAGAACTATTTCTTTTGGAGAGCAGGAACCAGGGAGAAAGAAGACAGAGGTTGCTCTCAAGTGGTTTAGTTGTGTAAGGTGGTGTCACAGATGGGGTCATGAAAAAGGCAGCGACAGTCCAGAGGAAATAGGAGGGCAAGGGTGGGATGGACAGAGGAGAGAAGAGCAGTCCTTTCACTGGCCACCTACTCTCCTCTGATCTCAGCTGTCTCATAAAACTTCTCTTCGCAATTTAGTGAGGAATTCTCCAGTCTGATGAGCATGGTAGAATAAAGGGATGAGTGTCTTACTAGTGAGAGGCCCCCAAGAAGCATTTCCATCCCACTAGTTCCTAAGGAAAATATGCCCCAAGCCTTCCTCCAGCTCAGATATCTTTTAAGACTTCTGTTCTTCCTCCTTCTGAATCCTTTTGGCAGATTCAATTTACATCATGCTCTGGGGATTTGATTAATTTCCTATTATTGGCTGAGTCTTGCAAACTCCTGCACTCAAGGTTGGCAATTGTGCTGTTAAATTTTGGTATAAAGGAGTTCTGCTCCTGCACATTCAACCTATGGCATCTTTGCTGTCTGGGACCATCCACCCAAACTGTGTTTGTTTGATGAATAAGTGGCACCATAATGTGAAATCTATCCTATTAGCAGAGTGAATAAATTTACTCAGTATGGAACTTTTAAGTGTCTATTACCATATGCCTTAGGATCATAATTTAAATTAAATTTGCTTAAAATGGAAATCTAGATTCAAGCTGACATCATAACATATGACCTCCACTAGCAATGAAAATTGAAAACATGAGACAAGGACATTAATCACTGAATAGTTTATAAGCTGCTCTGAATGTTCATGTGAAATGTTAATGCTATTTTATTATATGCAATAACAGCTTAAAGTGAAAATTTATGAACACTGTAAGGTGTCTAAGATAAGGCATTCAGACTCATCTTATTGTGCCTTGGCTCAAATATTTTGAGTCTTTAGAGAAGTGCTCAGAGACACTTGTGTGCTTAACCTATTGCTTTTAGTGCAAGCATAACCTCTGCCTTTTAGTGGGACTGGAAATGTGAGCAGGATAGTGGGGATCAGGTTTGGCAGTCAGACTTGTGTGAACTCAAATTTGTTCATGCACACCCATGTGCAGGAGGAGGTGTTTAATGGCCTCAGCGTGGAAGTGTCTGTGAAGTTTGGGTCATTGTTTTCTGGGGTTTTAATTCTGCTTAGCAGTTTGAATTTTGGACTGGAGTCCTGATAGTAAGTTTTGATTTTTTTTTTTTTAATAGACAGCTGTAGTTGTAATGTTGAGTGTAGCTGAATATGGAGTGTAATGGGTGCAGTAGAGCTTACTTATGCAAAACTGACCAGGGCTGTCATCAAACAGATCTCTTCAGATCACCTGATGGAATGATTTTGGGTTTTTGTGTGTGGTATTTTTAATTAGCAAGTACAAAATCTATTTGATGGTTTGAAAAGGATGATATTTAAGAATTTCTTTTTAACTTGATCTCAGATTTATAATGCTTCATCTGTAATATATGCCCTTTACTTGTGAACTCATCAGTGTAACCCAGAATCTTCAAAATTTGATGTCATACATAGTTGACTTGGTGGAGTCTGGAAAAACACAAGCTAAATTGGATTATTAGTTTCCAAACTATTCACTGCTGGTTTTTTGCTGGGAGAGCCTCTTTGTTCCTATGTAGCTTGAGCCACTGATTTAAAAATAGATTTAAATGCTTTTATAGGTGAAAGTGAGCTTAATTGACAGTGAGCTGGTTGTAGCTTTTGTATTTTGCTTTATTGGGTAGTTCTAGTAGTAAACTGAATTTATTGAAGTAAATCTATGAAATTACCTTAATTGCCTGATCTCAATAATATTTTCAAGGAACTCCCCTATTTGTGTGTTTGTATTTTAATGTAAGGTACATAGTGCAGCTTGTGTATGCATATTGTTTAGAGGCTTTGAATGGCTTGCCTGTCTGATCCATTTTAATAGATTCCAGCCTTTTTCCATGACATCATTATTATAACAGACTTCCTAGAAAATATGAACAGCTGCTGTGTATTTTTTTCCTGTGTTTGATATTAAAACTGTAGCAGTTATTCTGTTCTTTACAAATGACAGCAATAGGCTTGTCTGATGTAAAACAAAATGAAAAAAAGTCCAAGTAAGGAGCTGTGATACTGTTAACAGGCCAGTAATGTAACAGGTCTCCTTGTATGAATCATTTCATAATGCAATAAGGGATTACTTATGCTGCTGTCATACTGGTCAAAGGTTGGTCCCATTTCCTTCCCCCCTCCTCCTGAACTAAACTGTGCATCATTAAAGATGATGAAAACAGTACTGTGCTCAGCTTCCTGGCCCAGATGGCAATTTGCATGAAGAATTTTACTGTATTTTTTTCCCTAATATTCTTATGCAGACTGTGCATAGAGGTTTTAAAGTTCTTTCCAGTTCAGATCAAGCAGACTTCTTTCTTGTTTCTCTGCACATCTTGGCATTCAGGGATGGCTTAGAAGCCACTTAACATGGAGTCTGGCGTATTACATACAACTAGGAATTCATCAATTTCATTGTTATGGGTAATTTTCTATTTTGCTTCATCTGTAAATACTGTAAACAGCTGACAGGTGTCAAAGAGGGATGTGGACCTTTAGATTATTGCATTCCATGCTGTCTGAAATACCTTGCTTGGGGTTTTAATTTCTTTTAGACAACTTGTGCAAACCAGCCATGACAAATGGTGTGTTTCATGCCTCAATATCTGCATTTGACACAACAAAAGCAACAGGTATAAAGAAAACCTAACCTTTCAGTGGCTCTGAATAGAAACACACAACACTGTGGCTGACTTAGAGACCAGACAAGTCTTAGGGTGTAATATGGCCATGAGACAACTCATCATCCATTAATGCTGTTATCTCAGTCCTGTGTCTTTTGGAGTGCCTTCTTCCTCCATTTTCAAATAAGTCACCTGTGTGTTTTCTGCTGTGTGTTGGAGGAAAAAAAGCAGCAGTTAATACTGTTCTTCTTCATGAAGCAGGGGGATGGTCTCTGCACCAGGTGAGTGGCTGTGAGCTGATTGAAAAGTGCTTCAGGAAAATCAATACTAACCTTGCAATGAGAAGTTGGATGAGGAATGGCTGCATTGCTCCTGTCTGTGGTGTTCATCAAATGGTGCCTGTTCTGCAGAGCATGTAGAGAAACATTTTCATGAACAGAATAACTGATACCTTTGGCAATTATCAGTTACAAGCCCTTCTTCATCTTTTAAGGACTCCAAGAGAGACTGCTTGACCTCTCCTCCATTAATGTCCTAAAGCAGCCTTGAAGAGCACATAATACATAAATAATATTATTGCAAATTATTATTAGCCCAGATGTGAGAACACATGAAAATTATCTTCTGTTTCACAATCACAGAAGGTTTAAACCAGCACTGACTATATATAATGTGTGATGCCTACAGAAGGTCATTCCTTCAAATATTTGATGCAACATGGTACTGAGCAACTAATGGTTGATATCTGTGGCTTCTGGGCTGTACCACAGCCTGGATGGGAAGACAGCTTCAAACCACATGAGCCCTTTTGAAGGTCAGCTCACACCAGGGTGGCATGGTTAATGAAAATGCAGTTTTATTCCAATGCTAGACAATTTCTGAAGCTCATTTTTTTGTCTTCTCCTTTTTGTTTACATTGCAGTGAGTGTAAAAGTCTGATTTTCAGTGGAACAAAATTTGTGTCTCATTTTCATGTAGTTTTTGCAGACAGTTATAAAGCAAAGTGAAGAAACAGCATGTTATGTATAAAATATTTTGAGACTGTAGTTCTTATCATACCACTTCTGCTTTGAGGAAAAATTGTTACTCATAACTCTAAAATTCCCCAGTGTGGGGAAAGCTGTAGGGACTGAGTGTACAGATTTTAGCTTACTGGTTTTTTTTCTTTTTTGAAGCATGCAGAAATTAATTTCTTCCTCCCCCTTCTCTCAACCTCCATATCGTTTTCAAAATTATAGTTCTCTGCTATTGCATTTCTGGTTAGTCTGGCCTATTTCGGGTGTGTAATCAGGCTGTGGATTGTTTTGTTAGTTCATTTCTGTAAATAAACTTCCTAAAAAATCGTTTTTCCACTTCCTACCCCTAAAAGAAGGTTTGAGAAAGTAACTGATATTTGCATAAATATGTATTAAGAGGTTTTAAATATATGTTAGAGATAAATGTTTGCCAGATCAGCTTATAAAAATTCTGCTTACAAAATAAATTTATTTTTAGCTGTTATTTTTATTTAAAAAATGCAAAACATCAACCATCCTGTAGAGATGAAACACTTTGTGGTGAAAAAACAATTTTGCAGTCATTGATACGTATGAATATATATTATTACAATATAAAAAATGTCAAGTAATTTTATAATAATTACCACATCCATTCAAACTTGTGTGGCAAGGCAAAACTGTAGAGAAATTCCACTGAAATTAATGTGGCTGATCTATAATTACACCACTGAGTCAAACAGTAATATGGATTATTCATTTGTAATTTGAATGCAAACAAATCTGTAATAAAAATTTGTACCATTCTTCAGACAAGTCATGGAAAATGTTTTGCATTTTGCTTCATAGGTATTTGAAATAAAACTCAGAATATGTCTTGATAATAGCATATGTCCACAAAATGTAATTCACTGAAAAATTATTTAACTTTGGCTTTCTTATTGACACCCTTTTTGAATCTGCTCACCTGAGAGAGCAGTGAAGAGTAGCTAAACATCGCCCTTTTTATAATAAATACCAGTGTATTTTAAATTGAGGGCAAGAACTGATTTTTCTCATTTGCAGTACGAATGCTTTTCAATTAGATTTGTGCTAAGCTCAGTGGCAGACTATGGAACAAAAAGTATGTCTCAGTAAGCTGAATGTGATCTTTCAGGTGTCTGTGCATCTCCTGCCTGCAGTGCCTGCCCATGCAGCGGGTCAGACAGCTGCTTCATCCCTTCCACCAGGACTCAGAACATCAAAGTATGTAAGGCTCAAAGACCTATCTTGAGGCCCACAGTGCTTGAAAGGCTTTACTGGTTTCTGTGTTTTTCTCTCTGCTTTTTAAATGTGCATCCTCACGACAAACCCTTTAGAGTGTAGTTCACACGTGAAAGTGTCACTTCCCAAAATGATTGGTAATAACAGGACCTGGAATGGTTTTGGGTGTGGAGATATTTTTTGCCTTCATCACCATCAGCTTTACACTGGCCCATGTTGGCAGTGAGGATAATCTATAATAAGCTATTGCCTTTAAAAATGGTAGCCTTTTCTCTGTGAAATGAGTAGATGCCTGGTAGACCAAATGCAGAAGTCTGTACTGCAAACCATCAGTACTAAAGTAATTGTAATAGTATTGCTGCCACAGCCACAATATTCAAAGACTGGTGAGGGGGGCAGGGTTTGCCCAGAGAGGTAATATCTTTTATTAGATGAACCAATATAGTTGGAAAAAACAGATGCTTCAGACAGACAAATCTTCCTTCAGGAAAGGCTATCTATGCCCAGAGGCTTGTCTGTTTTTTCCAACTGTATCAGTTGGTCTAATAAAAGATATTGCCTCTCCCTGCAAACTTTGCCTAAATGAAACATGGGAATTTCTGTCAGCCCTTCAACAGACAAGCCTGCAGCAGCATGGGCATGGTGCTTTGCTGGATTTCATATGTCATATTTCTACTCCTGCTTTACCTGCCCTGCACTTTTTAATCATGGGGCAGAAAGGGAAAATATGTTCAATTAATAAGATTAATAGACACTGACCTACAAAGCTTATCAGGGTAGTTGGTTTATTCCTTTCCTCAGCTTTAGCTTAAATGTTTGATGGAAAGGAAATTTTGCTCTCTGTGGAGTCTGTTTCTTTCTCCCCACTTGAGAGATGTGGGTCCTGTAGCTCCTGTTAATGCTGATCTTTCCGGTGTGATCTGCCTGTGTATTGGAACAGTTACAGAAGGGAAAATTGTTCCCTGGCCATTGCTCTGCTTTTCTGATGAGTCTGATTTTGTAATGTTCTTAGATCTGTAGTGATAATAGTCACCCAATAGCTGGTCATAAGTCTCTTGCTTAAATTTCAAAAGGGCTCTAGGGCTCTCCTTGCAGAAAATAAAAGACAAAAATATTCGGTGGCTTGATGGGAAGTGTGTCTAAAAGGATCTGCTGTAATGTAAAAACAAAAGGAGCAGTGTTTCCAGCTAGAGCACCAAACATCTTGGAGTCCACTGTGGAAAATGTTTATAGTGTTGTATAGTTTTATTAGCACAGATTGAAGAAAAACAGCTTATTGAATGATTCTGGGAACTAGATTCAGTACCAGTGGACTTATCAAATAGTGGTCAAAGAAAACCCCTCTCTGCTGTGGGGTTGAGAGCGGAGAATCTGTTAGGAGTACTCAGCTTTCTTGTACAATATATAAAGACAAATACTGCTTTCAGACTCACTGAGGGTCCTACATGTGCTGAAGGGAATTGGGTTGCAATGCCAGGAGGCTGTGTGGGTGCCCTTGGGCATGGAGATTATCAGGCTCAAGGTACTCCCAAGTACTTCCACAGGGACACTTTGGAAACAGTGGAGCTGTTGCCTTTCCACTCCTCCACTCACAAGATGCCCCATATAAAACCTGTTTACTTGGGCTGGTTTTTAGCTGACATTCTCTTAGTTGTGTTTTGCTCAGGTGTGGTGGGCAGTAACATGCAGAGCAGTCTCTTGTCTCTGCACTGAACCCTGCGTGATAACTGTAGTGCCTTTACCCATCTTGGAAAGATTTATCTCCTCTCAAGCAATAAGTATTATTAAAGCACCAAAGTTCAGTAGCAACATCATCAATTTGTTTAATTGTCTTAGGCCTCTTTTCTGTTTTTATTGAGCCATGCCAATGCCAGCTGTTGCTGGAGGCTGTAGCTGCAGGGTGAGCCTCGGGCTGCCCTGGAGTCCCAAGACAGTTTGGCTTTTACGCCCCTGCAGCAAGAGAACAAATAGTTCTCTCTGCACATTGCAGAATGAGGTGTGAGTGAGCTGTCGTGTCGTCTCAAAGAACTGGACCAGAGCGCGAGGCTGAAGCCAGGGCTTGAAAAATGTAGCCTGTGCCTAAGCGCTAGAGTGAAAAATAGTTGGTCTGGTGTTCTTCCTGTTGGGTTCAGAGGCAGTGACTGATGAGGACTTGGATTTGAACATGAAAAAAAGACATGCTTCTGTGTTAAATCTACACATGGACCAAAAATGAGAGAGGAAAGAAAGGTGTGAGGGAGAAGTGTGCTTTGTCAGATGCTGCCTTTGTGGCATACGTTGTGTTCCTTACTCTTCTGCCTCCATAGGAAAGGCATGTGCCTTGTTTGGTCTCCATTGGTGTGAGCTGGTCCACTTCATCTTGCATACCACTTAGTAACTTCAAAGCCTTTAGCCTCAACACATGTCACATGTGTCCCTCCAACAGACTGATTTTTCCGAGTCCTTCCCAAGTGTTGTGTGCTGAATTTTTCCTTTCCCACCAGCAAGTACTAGGATTTTTCTGGCTGTGCTGCCACAGGACTGCAATGAGTGCCAGGGTGGGAATATCCTTGATAATCAGCATTCTAATAGGATGTGACAAATTGGCCTGAAAAGAACCTAAACCCTAGTGTTCTGTAGCAAAGAGGAGGAAGGCATCCTTCTGCTTTGAATTCAGCAATGTTTTCATTGCTGCTTCATCCTTGCAGGCATCTGCTTCTTGATGCTCGGTGCATCTTGCGTGGTTCTTACGAGCAGCCGTGAGCTGCTGCAGCTTGGCACACATCTATGCAGCCGAAGAGGTATCCAAAGAATTGTTTACTTGCTTGCAAACATGAGAAGCCAGCTATGATGCTTACTGCCCGTTCGTGTTTGGAAGATCATTTTGCAGCCAAAAGAAAGCTAAGAAATCTGGAGACACTTTGGCATTTGGCTAGCTGAGTGGGTGGAGAGGTTGTTTTCAATCCTTGATTAAAGCACAGTGTGTTGGTGCACAAGGGTGGAGAAGCAAACCAATGTAATTAGAGTATGAAGCATTGCTTAGGAGCTGAAATGCTGATATATATGGTGACATGCCAAAGTATAAGGTGAAGGTCTGATATAAGCAAATGAATGCACCTTTGGCCGAGAAAAGTCAAGGAGAGAAGCAGAAAATGTGACCTGAATCAGCAGAGAGACACTAACACGGGTAGTTATGTGTAAGGTCTGTGTATGTGGGACAAATCAGTGTCATCCAAATCTCTCTTTAAAAAGTAATGAAACACTGAGCTACCACTATAAAAGCTTAATGTGCAAGGTCTGCTGTAAATTACACTGCAGTGTATCATGTACAGGGATTCTGAACGTTGGAACTGGTGCCTCCCTGACATAATTTTAGGCATGTGTGGTAGAAATTCAAAAATATAAATTCTGATATATGTAGCTTGTAGTGTAGTCTTGTTGACTTTTGCCAAATCTAGGCTAATAATAATAAACAATATTCAATATTTTTGGTGATTTAACTAGCTTGAAAGCCAATCTGTTGAATCTGAATAGCTTTGTGATGATAAAATAGCAGCATCAAAATTTAAGGGACCAGTAAGATTGACATGGAATCTGCTTGGTGTGTAAGTACACATGAGTTTTCATGGAACTACTTTGAAGGTTGTGAAGATTGAAATAAAATCCACTGGATTTGTTCTCTTTGATAAAGAAAGGTAAATATAGTTTATATTATTTTAACTTTTTCCAAGAAGAGACTTGCAACATTTATCTCTTGCCCTTGTCTGTATCCTCTTGACAAATGTTTCATTTCTGGGTTTTAGCAGCTATCTTAATTTCTCTACTTTAGCAGAATTCCTTTCTTTTTTCTTCTCCATGTAAGTTAGTAGATACTTCTAGTTGCTGTAAAATGGGAATTCTGGCACATATATGATAATCCATTTTTTTTTAATGTTTACCTTTTGCAAACTCTTCAATGATTTTTTTTTTTCTCCAGAAAACTTAAAAAAATTTTCCTTCTCCTTGAATATTCTTCATCATGTATCCTTGCTCAGTACTACAGGAGCCTCACTCTTTCCCACAGCCATGCACACCTTGTGGTTTGAAAAACTGACCCATTCTTTATGCATGCTTCTCTTTCTTGGCTGGGAATTAAATGCTTTAATCTCTGTTCTCCCATGTTAATTCTAAGTTGATTGATGTTACTCTTTTTCTCTCAGTAAATTCATTCATTCCAAATTCTTCAGCTGCCTCTGAAGAATCTTTGAGCCTCTTCTTCTGAGCAGTTCGCTTCTCTTCCGTCAGGGTGACTAAATCTTTCTCTTCTTTTTCTAGTGTTGATCCTCTCTGTTCTTCTCTTGTCTCCGTTTTTATTTTAGAGGAGATAGAAGTGCTTTTGTCCAGTTAGGCATGTGTTATCTAATCAGTGGCATTTTGTAGAGATTTGAAACCTTCTGGCTCCAGTTAAGTATCTGACATTTTTCCTTTGGGCTCCATATCTTTCCTTAATTGGAAGGAGACATAATAACCCCAAACACCTTTCTATCACAAGATATTATGACTAAAGTTATTTTCCTCTGTCTCAGCTTCTGGTTGCAGAAAACTCTGTTTAAGATATGCTATCTTGTTTTAAAAACACATGACTCCTTGCATACTTGCATACTTATTCCTTAGGAAAAATAAAAACAAAACATTTCCAGACAAAATAGTTAACCTATAAATTGTTACCAGTATGTTTTCATTCAGAATTTTGCTTATTTGTAGCTAATCTTTGAGCTGCTTTATTTTTAATTTAATGATGAAAGTTTGCAGTCAGAAAATAAAGTAGCAATTTATCATGGTCAACCAGAAGTTCAAAAGCCAGCCAGATGCTGGCTTTTACATACTCTGTTCTTGTGTTTTGCAGTAGGTAAAATACCAGCTGAGTGTCAGGCTTGGCTAACTGTGTTAATGCTTTTAAAACCCTCATGACTGCTAAGCAAAGTGTTCTTAGAATAAAGAGTAAAAGGAAAAATATTTCCTAGTCTTGAAAGATTTTTATTATTATATTATTTTTATTCCTCCAGTGTTTTTCTGTTGAAAAATGCCTTCTCTCTTCCTCCCAGCTCAATGTTTTTGTGCTGACACCGTCTTGTCCACTTGGACCAAAGCTGAAAAATGCACATCTGGCTGAGCCATGTGTGTTTGCTGCAGGAGAGATGAGACACCCAGGTTTTTGTCAGAGGTTCTGTGGAGCTGATATATGGCACAACAGATGATGCCATGAATTGTTTTTACGGGCCCTCACTTTTGAGTGCCCAATTTCTTCTGACTCCTACAGCTCGAGCATTTCTCAAATGGTATGTGAGATGTTAGTACAATATTCCTCTGAGACTGCTTTTCCACCAGGATTTTGTGACCACAATGAATATCTGTAAGTCCATCCATTTGTAATGTTCAATTCCAGCCTAACTCCTGTGATGCTTGGAAGCACAAAGACACTATGTTTCTGCAATACAGCTAGAAATTGTCTGAAAAATATACAGAGGGTCAAAATATTGAGTTCTCTTTACATTTACTAGTTGTGGTTTTTTGAGCTGCAGGAAGACTGCACACACATACTTTCCTATGCTGCTGGCTTCCCAGATAGCTGGACAAAATTTGCTTGCTTGTGTTAATCAGCTTTTAATCAGTTACATAACTACAGGGAGGGAGAGATGTGTGATGGCTTTATTTCTTAACCTCATGGGCCATAACTGGCTTTCTTGCCACATGGTCACCCTTGCCATAAAATCAGTTTGCAGCTATGTGAAATGGGACTCAGAATAGCTTTTCCTCTTTTTTTGGCATTCTTTTCAGTTAGTAACCAGTCACTAAAGGTTTGGGAGTGATATAGGTATAATGCAGGGAAATTGTAAACAAAAAATTGTATTTTAAAGGAAATAGGCAATGACTTCTAAAACTTTGAAGTCTCAGTTTTAGTAATTTAACAGAACACATGGATTTGTCTTCATTTCATTTTATCCTTTTGCAAAAAGCGTGTTGGGAAGAGCGATGGAGAATGAGCCAAGACTGTGAATAATTCTGGAAATATCCATACCTGACTGAATAAATTATGATTTGTGGTCAACCAAAAAATTGTGCTACACAGTGAAATTTTTTCCATTCATTTCCTAAGATGTTTCTTCTTTCTGCCTGATTTTCAAATCCATAATTTAGATCAGATGCATTTTTGATGTCTCTAGCATATTTTGGATGATTATGTTGTTGTCAGTCCACCTGCTCTTTTCCATAGCTTTTTGCTTTTTTAGAAGAAAACCCACCAAGATTAAGATTAAAAGATTCCAGCCCTGCAGGATGGCTGCATTAAATTCTCTCCAAGGTGCCTTAAAACCTCAACTGTTGTGTGGTTATATGAAATAATAACTAAATGATTCTGTCTGACTAATGAGAGGAATTTTCACTGGTATGAGGTAACTCACAAACCAGTAAAACTCATATAATCAGCACTGAAGAATAAGCAAAATTGACATAACAGTAACTCAGAGAATAGGAAAGGTTGAGGCAGCAACATAAACGTGAGCCGTCAATGAGCCCTGGTGGCCAGGAGAGCCAAGAGCTTCCTGGGCTGCACTGGGCACTGCTGCCAGCAGGTTCAGGGGGGAATCCTGCACTTTGGTTCAGCACTGCTGAGCCAAGCCACATCTGGGGCTCTTGGGCCAGCGCTGGGTTCTCTCACACAGGAAACATGTGGACATGGTGGAACCAGTCCAGGGAAGGCAGCATGAAGATGTTTGGGGGACCAGAGCATCTGTCCTATGGGAAAGATTGAGAGCTGGGACTGTTCAGCTTGGAGAAGAGGAGGCTCAGGAGGAGGCTCACTGATGTGTAGAATATCTGAAAGGAGAGTGCCAGCAGGATGTAGTCAGGCTCTTCTCAGTGGTGTGCAGTGATGGAGAGAGACAATGGGCTCAAGCTGAAATACAGGAAATTCTGTTTAAACGTAAGGGAGAAGGGGAACTTTTTACTGTGAGGGTGCTCAAACTCTGGCAAAAGTTGCCTAGAGAGGGTGTGGAGTCTCCATCCCTGTAAATGCTCAATATCCAACCAAAGCCCTCAGAAACCTGTTCCAGGTGGCCCTGCAGGATGGCTGCATTAAATTTTCTCCAAGGTGCCTTAAAACATCAACTGTTGTGTGGTTATATGAAATAGTGAATACAATTTGGAGTTTTGTCTTAAAGATTGCTATCTTATTTGTTATCAGAAGTCACCAAACAATTTATTGGGCTGATCTGAAAACATTATAAGAAATTATCCTTTCCATGATAAAGAAATGTATTACTGTTTTCAGACTTGAACCCCAATGATGACAGAGTGGAAAACTTAGTTTAAAAAAACCAAGAGCAGCCTTTCGTTAATTAACACAATGTGCATTCCTAGATAATGTGAATGCTTAAGAGTAATTGAGATAGCATTAAAATTGTTTTTGTTGTTGCCAGTGTAGCTCTTGGAATGTTTCATCAGTTGCTTTCTCATGTTGTGTAGCACTTTGAATTACTTTGTGTTCATATAAATGACAGTCATCTTCTCATTCGAACTCTTTCTTCTCACGGGAGGGTCTGAGAATGTAAAATGAAGAGCAGTAGTGTAATATAAAGCTGATTTGAAACCTATTTCAAAATGGTGGTGGTACTTAATCTCCAGTTTTCATGTGATCTCTTTAAGGGGATCAATGACTAACTGTAGAACAGGTCAAACAGTCTCAGGTAAGACGGCACATCTCAGAGCTCATTCCGATTTCCTGCCAAGGATGATCCCAGTGTGCTCCATGTTCCTCCTGCATTTGGGGTCTTGGCTCTTCAGAAGAAGGAAGCTTGACAGCGTAAAAGGATCAAAACTTGCCATGAAGTCTTGGTGCTGTTGACGTGATTTATGATAAGGTTATAGAAAAAGTTGCTGTTAGATTAGTGTAAACTCTGTGTGGTTCTATAGCTGTCATCAACAGCAGAGTTAGTGTGAGATTTTTTTCTGAATAACATAACCAAGGATAACATCTGTCACAGTAGCACTAAATCTTAAATCAGGGGACTCTGACACATTAGAATATATTGCAATGATGTTTACATTATTACATTCATTGTGGGAAGAGAAGGAAAGTGCGTGGACCAAGTGTAGCTGGGGAAATGAGGATGTAAGTCACAGTGATCAAATCAAAGCTTCCACAATACTTGAAGCATGCCAGACTGCAGTTACCAGCTCTACTAGAAAATTAATTCTATTAGGACTGCAAGAAAGGAATCAATTGCATTTGTCTGAGAAACACTTAGGTAGTTAGTTTGCCTTTCCCATGCATTTGGAGTAATTCTTATTATTTTGTGTTATATTTCTCCTCTTGTCACACGTGTCTGCAATATATATTATAAAAAATTGGACTCTAATCCAAATATTTAGTCTGATTCAAACAAGCCAAATTCACTGCATATCATTACCTCTGTTTTCCTTCTGCCATGAGTAGTGTAGCTGTCCAGCGGCTTGCATCCAGCTGTGAGGGCAGGCATGCAGCTGTTCAGCAAAGTCCAACATCAGAAATAAAATGAGGCACCTATGAGAGATGCATTTCTAGATACGTGGCATAATTTACTCTCACAGTCAATGAAAACAAACCATCAGCACCTTTGAGTCAGTGAGCTGCGCAATGGTGAAGTTCAAAAATAGCTGCACACATTAAGTAATGCAGGCTGAAATGGATGTGGCTTGTTTGCTTTTTGTTGTAGTTGTTTTTTTTAGCCAAAGTGATAAAGTGAAGTCATGATGGACTGCAAAGCCTAAGTAAACTCACTGTTGTTAATGTTCAGCTCATTTGTGCTCACCTGTGCTCCAGTGACACTGCCACACAATGCCATAAAGAAACAGGCACTATTAGAGATGTTTTCCCCTTGTTATTCATATAGGTATTGTTTTACTGTGCTTGAGTACAAGCTCTGCACATGATTTTTTCAGAAGTGCTTTGGAAACATTTGGATATCCTATTGTTTCAGGACTTTTTAATAGTGAAATAGAAGATTACATGTTTGTGATATAGTTGCTTTTATTACAGGTATGGATCACTTCAGTATTAGCTTTTATATATGTCAGGCTTGCAAATTACCTATAATTAACGGCTGAGTATAGTTGGTGCTTATTTAAATTTAACTCTTCAGTCATATGTTTTGAATATTTCTGTCTCTTCCTTCCCAGTTAATCTCTACCTCCTGTACAATATGTTTCTAATCCACTTCTTAATTGTGTGGAATCCTTTTAAGCAATTTAAATTGTGATTGTTTCCCTTCTTGTAGCCATTAAGAGACTGTTAACTTGTGCATCGTTTATTAAGTGTGGTCTTAAAAGCAGTGATTAATTAACAATGATTGAGGGCATAGGTGAAAATATTTATACAGACTGACTTAAGACAAAAGAACTTTCAGTGTGAATATTTTCCTGTTCTAAATGAGATTAGGCTCGTTATAAGAACAAAAAGGGAAGAAGGCGGAATGCTCAGTTGTATGCCTTTTGTGCTGACAACTTGCTGGAGCTTTGCGGCAAAGTGGAGTCTTCACCTTGTTTGTTGTCTTGAGCTTCAGGGCAACATTTATTATTATTGGCTAGGGAGAGCCAAGGCTGCTGTTTTTGCCCAAAGAAGACAGAAATTGTTTTAGGCTCCTTTGTTATAAAGCTACACAAGTGCAGTTATAGTTGACCTCAATGCCTTGTTTCTTGAAAACTTCATTTTAAGGGGTATGTGTACCTGGCTCTACACAAAAATTTTATGGAAGCAGCAGAAATTTTGATGCAGCATTTGTTGATTGTGTTGCAATGAATAGAAAACTGAAACCACATTCTGCAAATTACCTGCTGTGTGATGTCTTTATGATTTTAATGGTCTTCTCCTCAAAAGTCCTCTTACACTATTGCTTCAGTTGGAAGGAACAAATAGGCTATTTATTAAGTGTGCAATCAGCAGCATTTCAGCTAATAATGAATAAGTACTTACAATAATCTATCAACAGTGAAGGATTTTTTGGAGTCATGTATGATCTTCCTGTCTGCTCCCTGGAGTCCAAAATATTTATTGCTTGGAAACAAAGACCCTTAGAGTCAAAGGTAAGCAATGGCATGCTGAAAGAGCAAGAGTATGCCTGTAAACAGGAATATGGTGGAGAGTTAATAATACACCTCCAGAAGGGCCCACTGTGCATTCAGTCTTCTTTTCCCACCCCATCCCTTCTTCTAAGCTAGGAGGCACTTTCCTCTGGCCACATTCATAAATAGTGAGTTCATGCATAATCAAATATTTCACACGCATTCATTAATGCACAAGGAGTGCAATGCTCTTACATATTTGCTTTCACCAAACAAATAGCATTTGGTTCTGCAGTTCAAGTGTATTGTTAATTACTGTGGGTTGATTCAGCATTCAGTGAGGCTGGACCCTTAAATGGTGCTTGGGTGTGAAAACTGTTCTTAAGCACATGAAGCCCTTATGCCAGCATGACCCATCTGTGAGAGTGGCCTCTTTCATGTTGTAATTCTTCAGGTGTGAGAGACATCGTGGATGGAAGTATCTAAGAAAATAACAGAAATTAAAAATTAAATTGGTCTGTGTTCCATCAACTTCATGAGCATGTCATGGTTTAGGAGTAGTGTTCTCCAATTTAGTAGTCCTGCTGAAATGGTGCTGCCGGTCCCTGAGCCTCCTTCTCCCATTGAAAGCACAGAAGGCAAAGATCATGGGTTGAGGTAAGAAGAATTTACTGGAAACAGCAATGAGATATGAAAACAAACAGTAACAGCAACAATATTAATAACAAAGATCCGATACAAGGAAATTATTTACACATAAAATGAAACAAAAATGGACCATTTTTCCCATCGCCGTTTTTCCTCATGGAGGGAACACCCTTCTCCCTGGGAGTGAGAGTCCCTTACTCCTGACCATGACCATGACTGTGAGGTAGTATCAAATAACATCCCAGCCTTAGACATGCTCCCCTCCTGGCCACTGCAAAAATTAACCCTGTCCTGGCCAAAACTAGGGCAGAGCAAGAGCTAGCAATTGTTATAGTGCAGTGAAACTGCAGCCAACTCGAAAAATCCAAATTTTCGTTTACTTTGAGTTGCCTACAGATAAATTCTTTAAAGCTGAAAAGAATTCACCTTGATGAGTGAAGAGTATTAGAATGGCTCATAATGCAAAGATGAATGAAATATGATAGAGTTTCATTGTGATTTTTGGCACTTGTGGAGAATTTCAAATAGGCATTGTGAAGGAAGAGAAAGAAAATTGGTTGTTTTGTGGTTTTTTACAATGTATTCCTTCTGGCATTTGAAATACTAATTTTTTTCAGGTATGTTTGATTAAAACAATTTTACAGTCACCACTCACAACTCTGTGAGATTATCCGCCTTGCAAACCTAAATAAAAGTGAAATCAGTGCTGCTGTTGAAAATGTGCTTGTCAAACCTGACAAGGAGGAGATGTCATGTTAGCTGAAGAGATCGGAGTGTATAATCACGAACAGTCTAATCACTTTGCTTATGGGGAAAAGAAACTAAAAACCCAGAAGCACATCTGAAGATCAGATTCCACAAAACTTGACTTAGGTTTTTATTTTCCAGAAACAGAACAATGTGTGCAGCCGTGTGTGATTTGCTGTCTGTAGTCTATTTCACCCCAAATTATTTTGCTATTATTATTATAAAAAAATTTTCATTATCATAAAACTTTATTACTTGAAAGAGAATTCTGTGGTCTTTATAAATGAATTGACCTTCTGTGGTTTTAGTATTTCCTCTTTACTTTTGCAAGCCAGTTTTTTATCAGTAACAGTAATTCTGTTCATTCTGTGTTTAATCAGTATCTGAGGTGCTTGTTAAGGATAGTTTAAACTTTATAAGTAACTGGTGATGTTTTAGCTATAACTAAACTCATATTTTTGAGCTTGGGAGGAAAATTTAAGGAAACATTTTTTTAAGGAAGATCACACTTTCATTACAGCTTATAATACAGGTGGAATTAAAACTTTTGAACACATGCTGCACCGAATTTCTAGAAAGAAGATCACCTTTATGGACTTCTATCTGTATTCTAACCAAATTTCTTACATGGATTTGTATTAGGTACATGGATGATTCCACACGTGTGTATGTATGTATCTAAACACTTAAAAGGGCAATTGTCTGCTTTCTTTTGCTGATTTAGACGAAGATGTGCAAAAAAACAAAGGATGTCCTCCAGAATTCCCTTCCATGACAGCAACTCCTTTTCTTATGTTAGCATACATTCTTACAGGAATTCATACAAAGAAATACATGTATTCCTAGAGGAATACATGGAGGAATGTGTCATCTAAATTTAGAATGTTGAAAATTATCTCTGCTAATTAATGACCTCACACATTTGTTCTCCCACTGAAAGTCTACCACAACTCATTCTGCCCTTCTGCCTTTTCTCCCCCACCTTCAGCATTTTTCCAGATGTTTGTTCATGTGGACAGCTTTTAAACCTGCATGAAACATTAGGAAACAGTGACATCTATGAAAAATAAAACTGAAATCATTAACAGGAGCAGTTTGCCTTCGCTGCTCAGTCATTTAATCCTATAAATACTGGCATTATGGACTAGATTAGCTCAGTGAAAAAGAAATGCCACTCAATTTATTTTCAGTGTAAGAACTCACCATCCTCTGCATTATTGAGAAATTAGCCCTTCGTGGTAACAGATATCCTCATTTTACCAGGCAGTCAAAGATGATGTGATGCAGAGAAGTATCAAAGGGGCACGGTACCAGTAACAGTTTTTTTGACTTTACAATAAATGTGACACTGATGCTTAAACTATGTGGTTCAAGTTGTTTACTGACCTTTTATATGAAATAATTCAACAAGAAGGCATTCTGAACAAGTCATCTATAGGTGTGTCTCCTTTGTGTTAGCTGCCTTGTGCTATAGCTGTGCCTTCTGTTGCTTATGGCATTTCTGAATAGGGAAGCACAGTGATACAGCTGAAAGATTACTCTTGATTTACTCTCTGATTAAACAACTAAATTAGTTTTAGATTTTAAAAATGAGTACTGCATATTTTGACTAACTTTGTTTTCAAAGATTGGTGTCTCAAATGAGTGTCAGCTGAGTGAGGAAATGAGAAACATTATTATGCTAAACAACCACCAGGGCATTGGCCTGCAGTTGATCATTTTTCAGAGATGAGGAAGGAATTTTTGTTAAGTGTAAAGAGTTATCATGCTGTAAAGTGTGCTATAAACTGTTCCTTATGCTTGACCTCAGGCCATAAAAGGTCAGGTATGCACTGACATCTTTTCTCACAGTTGACTAAAAAGGTTTTTGATGACCTACAGACATCCTATCTCCTTTACTGAGAATCCTCCTCCTCTGACTTCAGCCCTCCAAGATTTTGTTATTAGTGACCCAAGTGTTGTCTTAACCCTGCTTTCCTTATTCATTAGTGAAGACAAGCATCCAATCCATCACAGCATTTGCATGCCTGTAAGAATAATTCAGTATCTTTAAATTGTAAGAATAATTCAGTGTTTTAAATTCTTTGGATTTCCTAAAAGCACACTGAAGCTGTGTTCATCAGTGTCTGCACAGCTGACAGACTTTCCTGCTGTGCAGAGCAGGGTTCAAGCTCAGAATGACCACAATTTCACGTATATTGCATTTGAAAATGTGCTGGCCTAGATGACAGATGTTGCTGTTCTTGTGTGGTTAATACAGGTTTGTCTAAGCTTTAGCTACATTATGAAAACCCTCAGAGGCACTTATTTTCTTATTTTTCTTGGCTGGAGGAAAGGTAACACTACAGAATGTTATAGAATTTGGTCTTACAGCTTCAGTGATCTGCTCAGTTCACTCAGAGTTTCATTTATTAAGAAGAGAAGACAAGCAAAATTTCTGAAGGATTTCTGTCGTGCCTTAAAGGGGAGTGTAAGACATCTTTTATAGGGTGTGACACAATAGTTGATTCCAATATATACATCTTAACTTTCTTCTTTAAACTAGGAAATATAATTACTGCCTATATAGGTAAAACTTACTTCTGTGATGTTTTTATAGGATGCCTCAAACTTCTAATTTTGGGTGAACTTAAAAGGTTAGGATCAAAAACGATTCAGAGTCAGGAAGTAGAAATAGACTCAAAATAATTCAGATTATCTATCTTCTAATGATTAATTTACATACAATACTGGGATGTTGGATGCTGGCAGTGTGTTTCTGTAATGCAATAGGAGCCTTCAGATGGGTATTTACCACTATTGAAAAACTGGAAGAAAAATATTGTCATGGTGTACCAGTTAGTCTTGTACTTTACACTTCCTTGACAGAGACACTAAATGCTGAAACAAATCTTTCTGAAACAACATTTAAGTCAAATGATTTAAGCTCCTTGTGACTAATATTGAGGGTGTCCTATGTGAAAATGGTCAGCAGAGAGGTAGAAAAACAATTCTACTGTTAGTAAAACTTTGGACAGCTTTAGGTCTGCAAGCTCCACAGGTTTCTTGAACCTGTGGGATGAACTCATAATCTACATTTGGCTTTTAGCATCGACTTTTTTCACTACTTGGCCAGGGGAGAAGTCTTCATTTAATCGAGGATAAAATTCACTTATTCATTATATGGAATAAAACCACAGTGTGCATGAAGACTCAGATGGAGATTTTCATAAAGTAATGAAGTTTTATATAAGGTGTTTGAGTGTTTGTTGAGGCACAATATGTTAAGGTAGTTTTCACAAGATTTAAAAATAATCTTGCAGACCTCTAAAGCTATTTTGTGGTTTTAAAACTTTTGGCTTGATTCACTATATCATAACTGATGTAATGAAAGAAAACAGAATAAGATGCTTTTAAAAATACACAGAATATTTGGAATATTTTTCAGTATTTAAACTGGTTTATAGTTGCAGAAATCCAGGCTTCTGGGCACAATTTGGATTTTAGTGTCTGCTACAATCTTTCAGTTTTATAGCATTACTGGAAATAATTTTTCCTTACTGCTGGATGCATTCCTTTCTTTCCAAATAACTTGAATCTTCACACTACCGGTTTTCTTTTTTCAAGTTACTCATTCAGCAGGTTTTTACTTTCTTTAAGTCAGACTAGGTGATTATGAAACTGCTATTATTCATCTTGCTGAGAGGTCATTTTGGAACTGTGTTGGTCCATAATGTTCAATAACCATTCTGTGTCCCATGGGGGTTATCTTCTATAACTGCAACAGCCTTGTAAGATTTATGATAATGTTGGCGTGTTTCAAGTAAGCCTGTTACTTCTGATTAATATTAGTGTTAGTTGTAGATTTAGGGCTAGCCAGACTGCATTGTAGGTAAGAGTTTGACCTTAAGTGAAGCATTAACAACTGTCTCATTACCAAATTGCAGTTGCTGCCTAGGCAAAAAACCAGCAGTAATAAATTCATATCTTTCTTGAGTTATTCTTTTATAAACTGGGGACTGTGACTGAGCTAAACCTTGCACATGTTTAATTTTGGATGTCATGGTTGGTGCCATTGACTTCAGTGATCAAAGCAGGAAAGGCCCTTCTAGTTTCCTAGTACAAAAGGACCTAAAAATGCACAGTTGGCATTTACTCCAAAGCTCTCCTGTTCCTGAAAATTTTGCTGGAGGATTTCAGAAACTTAGAAAACATTAGGGTGACCTAAATTAGTGTATAATTCTTCTATATTAGGCACACTTCAGCTGTGAGATTTTAATGTAAGTTACTGTTTCTAAGACTGGGATGCTGCCTGTGAATTTTAAGAGGTCCTGTAGACATTTTGTTAAAAAACTAGGCTCTCTTTTTTGAATTTCTGGCTAGTGCTGCTTTTCCTCCTTTTCCTTCCTCCAGAGGTTATCATCTGAGCGCTGTCAGACTTTTCCAGCACACTAAGTTCATGGTTTTTGTCAACACACTATCCTTCTTATCATTTAATGTCATGATGCTGGTCTTTTGTGCTGTCACCTGTGCAGGAAACCCTCTGCATGTGCAATGCCAAATAAACACATGGTTTTAAAACCCAGTCTTCATTAAGAGCCTTAGTTGTGGTATCCTCCTCTCACTCTTTTTTACATGTCTTCTTTTGCTTCTTTTTGTGGGGCATGGTAGTAGTGGGGTATGGTAAAATGATGCTGTATATTTATTTACAGAAGTACAGGAATGCACATGCTTCATTGAAATTATGGGCTTCTCCTGAAAAAAATTAAAAATCTAAGATAATTCCCCCTTTTAAAAATTGAGATGTCCAAAAATAAGTTTTTGACATTATACTACATATAAAGCTATGATAAATACTTCAATTTCTTGCTCAGTTTTATGAAACCACTCTGGTTTCTGTTTTTTGCAGGGATTTATTTGTGGCAGCTTAAAGGTTTGATGGAATGATATTATGAAACTGTCATGTACATGATTGAGGATGAGAGCTATGTGTAGGAGCTTTATGACTGAGAAACTCGTAATGAGCAAATTAGTTACACTTTGCATCTGGCACTTCACCAAGGCTTAGCAATTACCCATGTCATCCAAATGTATTTTCATTTAAATACAAAAGGTTTCTGTGACATCAGTGACAGGCTTCTAAACCACGGTTTTATAAACAGCGTCCATTTAAACAAAGTCAGCTTCAGTAGTGTTACTGTGTTTCAGTGTTACTAAAGATCATCTTCGTTTTTCAAGCTGCGCAGCGAAGATAAATAAATCCTATGAAAGGAGAGCCTTAATGATGTGCACAAGGTACTAAAAGCACTTCCAAGAGCTGTTGTTGATGAAAGTAGTGGGAGTAAAGCAGTAAGACAACATATCTTTCAATATACATGGAGGAGATGAAATGTCTGTTTCGTTCCAAGGTTACTATTAAAACTTCTTCAACTTGGCAGAAAAGGATGAATAAGCACTGGCCAGAATCTCACTGGTAACCTCCAAGGTGTGCAGGGATGCTGGCTGTGGGATTATGCCAGGCTGTGCATTGTCTCATCACACAAGCTTGATGGTTCTGTAAGCCTTGGAACAGACTGGGATTTATGTATAGATATTGTCCTGACAAGGAGAATTTCATGCTCATAAACTACCTTAAAAAGACACTGATTTTAAGATAAACCCCTGTAGCTCTTAGTGTTAATGCAGTTATGCTGTGGTTTACACTTTGCTTGGGCAAACCTCCCAGCTGTGCCATCCAATGTATTGATGAAAGGCAGGGCATTGATCTGCATTTGTGGAGCCTGCCCACTGTGTACACTGAGGGCATGCAGCAAACATGCAGCTATTTGTGCTGATCTTGCCATCTTCATTTCCATTGCCCTCAGTTTTCTGTTTCAGGGTGCCCATCTCTTAACAGCCCAGTTTCTCAGTGGGTTTACAGAGATGTAATTCTGTTTTATGCTTTTTGTGATTTTTAAACTTTTAAACTTATTTATTGCAGGGCAGGATTGTGGGTTCCTCCCACCAGTGATATCTCATGCTTACTGTCATACTGTGCATAATTATTAAATATGAATTGGGATAACTAATATCTGACCACTGATAGAAATTTCAAGACATAGCTTTAGTATTTATTCTTCATCCCTCTTTGAGTACCTATACAATCTTAATGCTCTTGTATGAGTTCTGTGACAGACTCACACTTTATTCAGTTGGAAGAACTCGTTTTATAGAAGACATTTTTCCAGAATTTTTTGACATCCACATTTCCGGTGAATGAAATTTTGTAATCATGGCTGGATGTGCACTGTAAAGGGAGCTGAAACAAAATGCTTCCTCCTCCTTATCTCTTCTTCCATTTTTCCACCTGTTTGCAAAATGCTGGGGGTTTTTTGTGGTTTTTCTTTGTTGGTTTTTTTTTTTGTATGTGAGCCTCATAATTACCCTTCTGTGTCTGATCAGGGCCTGCAAGAAAGGCAGCATCTGTAAAGCTGGCAGCAGGATGGTATTCCCAGGCAGGAGGAGTGGGGAGCTCAGTCATAGCTTTGTCTGAGCAGCTGAGAACTTCATCTGAGCCATTGACACCGACCCGTGCCATGGGCAAGGAGAGCACTGGACAAGTGTTGGGGCCAGTATTTATAGACAGATCTGTAGCAGTCCTGGAGAGAGACAGAGAGGCAGTGTGAGAAAGATCTTGGCTGAAATGAGGGCAATTTTATGTCAGGTTTCTGTTATTGAAGCAATGTTAGATAAAACCCTCATGCCTCCATCTCCTCTCTGAATCCTAGCAGTCCTGCTTCACCTCATGACCAGGTGGAAGCTGGAGATTTGAAACAGGACATTTGAGGGTAAGTAATTGATTTAAGTGTCACTTTTACCTCCAGCATCCCAGCCAGCTCACTGCCCTGCATCAGGAGCTTGGTGTTGGGACTGAAGTGTGACTGCATCGTGGTGCGCCTTGATGGAAGGATGTTCTGCATGTGGGGAGTTTGTATACAGTTACAGAGGAGTGTTGTGCAGTTTCTTCATTTAGCAATATGCTTGGAAAGGTCGGTCAGCATCAGAGAAGGAATACACACACTCCCTATTGCGGATAGCATGGGTCATTTAAAGTGCTGTCTCATAGTAATGTTTAGGTTGGGCTTAAAGCATGTTTCCTGGTGGATAGCTGGTTGCACTTGCTTGGCAAGACTGCTGCCTTATGTGCACTGCTTTTAGCAGCAGAAAACAAGAAAAAAATTTTGACTCAGTCTTCTGTCTTTTGTTGTATTAGCAGAGTCAATACTCAGTCTTTCTCTGAGGAGCAGGACAGTAGTTAATGGATGTTCTTACATACTTCAGCTTAAAAAATGAATAATTTTTTAAAAGTGGGAGTTGAGTGGGTTATTGGGAGAGAAAAATTCCCCTTCCTTCGTGAATTGGTCAAGGTGACATAGAACATGCACCCCTGCAGGATATTCCCTGATAACAGAGGGGAAAAGATTGTTTACAGCAAACTGTTATAACCAAAGTGAGAGATTCTTCCTCTCCTTCCTACCTTCATATAGGCAGCTCCCTGCTTTTGAAAAATGAACCTTTTTCCATTACTAACAGTATCTTTTTCAACATACAGCCTCAACACATACAGGCTGCTGAGTTCATTAGTCTTCTTTGTTTGCGTATTCTAAGTTGTAATTTTAAAAGCCAGGTTACCTAAAAAGGGGATAATTCTTCTAAAACTCTCTCCTGGCAGCAACATGTGAAATCTGTACAATTCAACATTGATGTTTACTATGGTTAGTTCAGAGAAGATTAATGTGTTGCTTAAAGAACACGGCGTTTCCCTGAATGAAATTTATCAGTTGACAGCCCTGGAATTACTTCTTTAAGTTAAGAAAATATAGACTTTGGCACTGGTTGAAGATTTTTGGGGGTGAGTGGGAGGGTGGCTTGCAACTTCAGAGGGTGTTAGACATGTAGTGAATACGTGTTGAAAACAAAAGTCTGTTGAAATAACTTTAAGCTTGAGGCTCAAACTAACAAATAAAAGGAAATGCAAGACAGAGCTCATGTTAGATCCTTAGCTGCACTTGTTAACACCAATGTTTTGCACGCATGGGGTACACAACATAAGCACCTATCCACTCATTTAAGATTTAGCAAGTAAATGACAGGAACAGTGGTGTTTTCCAGTACAGTCTGTACAAGAACCTTTAGAAAACCATGTCTGTATTTAAAGATTATGATGATGGTTATTTCCCATGTGTTCCACTTAGTTCACGTTTTGGGTAGACACTAGAAACATTGGAAAAAAAATGCATTGGGAAATGCAACAGGGGAGACAGCAATGTACATTAAATGGACAATTAACACTAATAAGACTAATCTGCTGGGAAATCCTCTCATTACAGAGCTATTCCAGTACATGGGCATTGAAAAAAAAAAAAAGATAAAGAATCATCTGCCTTATAACTAGTGAATTTCATAGAAAACAGCACTGTCACATCTCTTTGAGGTTTATATATAACTAATAAATGCAAGATAAAATCTCCTATTTTTTCCTCTTCCTTACTCAAATTTATCTGTGCTTCTGTTTGAAGGTTGCATGGATGTTCTTTGTTTAGTACCTTGGCCAAATGCAACTAATAAGGAATAAGAGAAAGGAAAGCTATTGAAAAGTGACTTAGCATAGTGTACTTGGACACAGCAGATTTATAAGGCATCAGTCCACATTCTCATAGTTTCAGTGTTGTGACTGTACATCCCCAGAAGACCACAGCCTGGACAGATTTTACTATTATTGTATTTTACTATTACTGCTACTTTGCTACTATAGGCATAGAATTGATGCCCCATTGCTGAACCTGCATGGTCCTTACAGAGCATTATCTTCCTTCCAGTAGCTGAGGTACTCTGTCTGCACATCTTTACCCTGGGTAAATGTGTCTTACCTGTTGGCAACAGGTAAAAAAGGTCCCTCATTTAAAGCCAGGGACCACAAACTGCAAATGTGAGCAGTATAATTAGTAAATAAAATAATAATAGTACATCATTTGGTAAGATACTTTGTATTTTGCAAATCCAAGGGACATTCAGGGAAAGATGTGGAGAAAGTGTCAGGACTATAGATATTGCTGTTTCAGGGAAGGGAATAGCCTCTGAGCTGAATTTGACCTTTTTATGAGGATCTTGATATAATCATGTGTGAGCTCTGTAGGTATTTTTTGTTCTTTGCCGTGGAGTTTTCTTGACCCTTCCTAAGCCCCACAGAGAGATGCTTTAATGGCGCGTTAACCTACTGATCAGTGAACTCTGTGCTAATGGGTCACGCTGGAGGCAGAGATTTTCTCTCTGATTGCTGGGATTATCCATGGAAAGTCCAATTACCTGCTGGGGCTGGGGTGAGAAAAGTCACACGCTGCCTCTTGAGCATTGTGTCTGCAGGAGTTGGAACAGCATTGGGTGTTTCAGGGGTAACGTCGGGGCTTTTTGACTGTCGGGGACATGCCTGGGAGGGGAGGGCTGTCAGTGCTCACCTGCTGGGATGGGAGGAACTCCCAGGGTCAGTGACGCTGTCTGCCAGAGGTTTTAAAAGGCAGATGGCTAGGAAGGCTTCTCGGGAAAGGACAGTAGCGTGAACACTTTTTATTATGCCACTTTCCCCATTGGAATACGAGCAAAAACATAAAAATACATTTGTGGCCATGGCTGTGTTTCTTTGCAAACATGTTGTGTGTTTGGGGTTGGATGTGGCTTATCTTTGGTTTCTGAATGTCAAAAGTCAGCCTGCCCCTTTTTAAGTTTTTCTGGATCTTGAAACGCATTGTACAATTTCAGCTTTAGGAAGTGCATTTCTAGGGATGGTATAAAGCAGGGTGCTTTCTTTCCTGCCATGCTGCCTTGCTATATATTTTGCTCTCACCTATTTCAGGAGTCTCCATCAGAACTCTGTAACCAAGTTGACACAAAAGCTGTGCTTTGATAGGGGAAATGAGATTATGGCATAATCCAAAAAGGTGTGTGAAAAAAGTAACTCTTTTTCTCAAAAAAAAAAAAAAAAAGGCATGCATATGAACATGTAAAGGTAACTTCATAAAAATAGTTGCATACCTTTGTTGAAGGTAGTCCTTTGGATCCTTTCACTGCACAAATGACAAACGTAGTCCTTGGGGGGGGTTTGGTAATTGATCAGGGCAGGGAGAGGGCTGAGCATGATTTCTGACATTTTCCTAATGATTGTGTGGCAGTATGCGATCTTAGCTTGTAAAACATCAATTTTGAAGAAAATGTGTTTTGGAAAGCTGTCTTGGATCTAGGAATGCTGTTATAGTCTGGACCAGAGTCACAAACACCATTACATTAACAAGTCAATACCTGATGCAGAGAGCACATATGTGGGTTGTGAAGGGTTCAGGTCTAAGCTCATGAGTTTGTCTGACTCAGGTCAGGGATGTGAGGCTTCATTTCCCATGCTGTACATGAGCACTTCAAGCCTCTCCACCTGTGGCTATTTCTTTTTGTGTGTATGCTGAGATGCTCATTGAACTGAGGACTCAGAGCTGGATCTCCCACATTGAAGTGACGCTTCTAGTACCGGGGCTACAGACTCATACTGTGATTTGTGATCTATCTTAAGAAATACTAATTTCCATGAGGAAATTCTACAACTGAGAGCAGGGTATTGGGTATTCTTTTTTTCCCTCTATGATTTTTGAGGAAATCCTTTTGAAATATCTTGGTTTCAAGAGACTGAAGAATAAAACCTATGTTTGGGGTTGGGGGGGATGTTTGTCTGTTTTTTAATATTTCTTTCCATTTAGACATCATCTGGAGCAAAGTCTTTCCTAGTAATAAACATGGATGTTTCCATCTTGAAGCTGGTGTCCTCTTCACTGTTTTGTCCTTTTTTAAATATCTCTGTTCCCATGCAGAAATGGGAAAATCAGCATGAATTTATTTTTTATGTGAGTGTTCCTTAGTTGTGATACTTTTCTGTGTCAGAAGAGTGGTACCTTCCATTTTTTTATTACCATAGCTCGCTGATTATGACTTTGGGAGTTCTTCATGTTTTGTAGCAAACTTGAGAGCAGATTAGCAAAAGCAAAAATGTGCTTATGCAACCAAGGAAACAATTTATGTTTTGGGATTCAGTGCTCTTTCCCTCTTTAAGAGAGTTCCTCCTTGGCTCCCATGTCTCACCAAGTGTCTCTATTCCTTACTACCTTAAAATTTTTGAATAGCCATGTTATTTTCCTAACAAGAAAAACCTTCCCAATCGGAACTTTTGAACCCTGCCTGCAGGTGCCCTGCACAGCAGTGTTCCTGGCACACTGCCGTGAATTTTTAAAAACTGAGCTGGCATCGGAATTTACCCCTTGGATGGGTAATGAATATTGGATTTTTCACTTTGATTTGTGTTTGCATATCACTACCAAGTGCTGCTTAGTACTAGAATTTCGCCTATCACTGAGAAGAACTTGGTTTAGGTGGATACATTGACAACATTCTGCATGGGTACCGTGAGAGTATTTAACATCCAAGGGGAGCATTGCTTAGCCTGAAGGCAGGTGCACATTCACTATCAGGTACATTTACAGAACACTGTACTTGTGGGCACTAACTCCCTTGATCACTGACCTTTATCTTTTTCCCTGCACAGAGGAAGTCCACTCTTATTTCAGCAAGACTTAGCTGCTTAACCAGCGCTCATTTAGGCAAACCAAGAATGCAGAGAATTATGTGTGGTTGCTTGTTAACACTGGTTTAGAAACAGAACTTGCAGTGTGAACAATATTTTCAAGTTTATCCTAGTCTTTGACATGATATGAGAGTACTTAGAGCCTAAGAAAACTCAAGTTTTCATTTCATTTAAAAATTCTTTTTGTGTGTGCTGCTACTGCTTCTATTTTTTTGAAGTTTTTAATGTTTGTGTGAAGAAAAGTGATAGTGCCACTGCCGCACTTCTTTGTGATTCATAGTTAAGACTACTGAATGCTGGTAGTCCCAGACACATCTTAAAATCTGATCTACATTGCCATTCTCATACTTCAGGAGTTACAAATGCACAGAACCTCCTTGACTATACAGAAAGAAGGATTTGGGAAAAGAGCTGGAGCTTTTAGCGTGCTTTTTAGTTAAGATGTTGTCTTTCACATTAAAAAATAGAGGCAGACTTTAACATGGATGCAAAATGGAGAGAGTGGCCACGAAGAGGAGGGACCAGGAGACTACTGTCTTCTAAAGTGCAAATTGAAAGTCTTCAGCCAGTTGTTCCTGTGTCAAACTGGCACTCAAGAATGCATTTCTTGCAGCAGAGAACATGATACTCTGATTTTTCTTTATCCTTGTGGCTTACATTGTTACTTGGCCCACAGACTATATGTTTGAAATCTCTCGCTTAAGGTCAGAATACCCTTTACTTAAACTTTGCACTATGTGCCAGGGCACTGAAGTGGGACCATGGTTTCTATAAAAATTGCAATAAGCTAGTGAATCATAGTTATTTACTGTATTTCATCCCACTTCAGAAAGCATAAGTATAAAGTGTGATTTTTAATTAACAAGCACATTGTCCTAGTGCTTTGACTTGGAAAATTGGATATCAGTATCTAGAGAGTTTAGCAGACCATTCATTTCTCCCTCCAAGAAATAAATAGTATGCTTCAACTTCCCAGGAATGTTTTTCTCCTTGCTTTTAGCAGCATAGGAGCATATGAAGTATTAATGATGAAGGTAAAATAAATGAAGAGTGATAATTGAATAAAACTATGCTATTTGCAAAGCAAAACAAAAACCTCAACCCTTTCCAACACTGCATGTCCTTCATTTCATCACTACAATGGCTCATGGTGACATCCACTAAGAGTCTTGCCTACTAACCTTGAAATGTATCTTTGTGTTTATTGTCAGGGCCATGCTGGCAAATTGAGCTTGACAATGAGATGGTGAAGGCAGGGGGAAGCAGGGTGACCTGGGACACACAGTTCTGCTAAAACCTTTCAAGGTCCGTAGAGTGCCTTTTCCTTTCCAACGAATCAAATTACCAACTGGGCAGCTCCTTCACTTAGCTAATCATTAATGTGGGACCCGTGAATTATGGAGCTTGTAACCCTTTCTCTTGCTAATTAATTTTTTGTGTGTGCTAAAATACTCTTTCTCCTGGTGCTGGGAGAGCCTTTAGCTGGGGCGAGCGCACTGAGCCTGCTCTGGGCTGTCCCAGAGCTGGGTTCCCCAGCTTGCACCCGGAGCGCCGCTGCCGCCTGGGCTCGGAGGAAACCAATTCTGCTGGCACCTGCTCGTGGCCAGCAATCCTGGGAGCGGCCTGTGGTGGGTGCTCGGTGGGCAGCTCATATCAAGAAGCCTTTCAGCTGCCCCAGGGTCCTGGTGCCTGCAGAGGTGAGTGTGAGAGGTGAGATTCTAAGCTGTGCCCTTCACCTGGGGATGATTCTCAATTAGAATTGCTCCTTCCTCCTTTTGCTGAAAAGTGCAGGTTTTATAAGTATGATGCATGTGTTGTGTTGTAGTTGTGGTTGCTTTAGTAGATCTGTGGCCAGTTATCTAGTGCCAGTTAGAGTGAGGCCAGCTTAAATTTCAGCTGAAGTTGGTCTCTATTCCTTCTTCACCCTGCTTATCTCCTCCACACATTATGCACAAGGTCACCATGGGTTTGAGAGCAGCTTTTACATCATGTTTTCTGAGCATAACAGGATGAATTTGAAAGGGTTGTCCTTGCATATATAGTATAAGGATTTTGCTTTATTTTATACCAGTTAGGAAAAAAAAAATTCTTATTTCCTTATAGTAGCACAGGCATTAAGTGGCAGGTGCTGACTCCATTTCTGAAGCCACCAAGAGCAGCTATGCATCTTTCACAAGGCAGTTTTTCTGCAGCCCTTTTCAACATTTTGAGGGAAGGAAATCTCATACCTGCTTGATGTGACTGGAAAAGGATTCTATTTCAAATGGAGACAATTCCCCAGTCTTTAACAAGTCCAGCTAGGATACTGTGCAAAAGGGGATTTGTTTGTAAAGTGCATATATGGTCAGAAAATGACTCTACGAATGCTGTCAGCTTTCTTTACAGATCCAAAATCTGTATTCCAAAGTACTTCTGCTTTCCATGGTGCAAAAATAAATGGTGATTTTTTTTTACTGTTATCTGTTCTATAGTGGTATGAGAAAATGAGCTGGATTTTACTCTGGTTTGTTGATTGTCAACAAAAGTGTTAATTGCTTTCAAATATGAGCCAGAAGCGTACAGCATGGCTTCGGGTGTGGTTTGTAAATCAGGCTGTTGGAAGAAAAAAAATTTGTTGTTTTGTTTCATTTAAACTTGTAGATTGAGAAAATGAACTTTGTAAGACAAACAGTGATTTGTCATTGCATCTCTTCAGTCAAACCACTTCTCATCCTCTACTTGAATTACCAGGTCTTATTTCTCTCATGGAGTTTTTTTAATCTTTCTCGCAGTTATCAACATCCTTACTTTTCTACCCTCAGAGCCCTTTAGAATAAGGTAATATCTGACACTTAAATAGCAATTTGCATCCTGAGAGGATTTTTAAAGTCTCCATTAATGTGTCTTTCCTGAGGCAAACAGCAACATCCATGTTTTTAAAATGAAAGCTGAGAGTGTGCTAAGTAACTTATTCTAAGCATGCAAGAAATTGGTACCATTTAATCTCAGAGTAAGTGACTTGAGCATGTAATTAACTTTCAGCATGAAGGATATGAATGACTGGAAATTAATTATAAAAAGGAAACATGAACTGTAGTGTCGTTACTCCACCTGCACTGAGTAAGCACTTTATAAAACATGCTGGGGAGGAGGGACTGACTCTTGGTCCTGAGGCTGGGCTACACATCTCGGAGATGTCTCAGTAGTATAACATTGAAACAAGCAGTTATTTGCCACGAGCCATCTGCTTAGCTCTCTTACTTGACCGAAGTAAAAATTGGTATCTCTTTTCAGTGCAGTTTTTCCATTAAATACAGGGCATGATGTAAATGACAGAGAGGTTTGCTTCTAGCAGAGAATCCACTGAAGTCAGCTGTAAAACTAACAGCAAAGCAGCAAATCAAGGGATGAGTGGTCATGATGTAGTTCAGTGTGAAGAAGCCACTGAAACCTTTGGTTGATTTCCATGAGCAGTAACTTAATGGTTCAAAAGGATGCAAGACATATCATGCCTTTGTGTTTTTTAACAGACTTTTTCTTATCCAAGCCAGTTAAAAAGATGAATGGTTAAAAAAAAAAAAGCTCTGCTTTCTTTTAAAATCAGGAATGAATTGAGAATGCAATTGAAATCAGGCTTGACAAGCAAATCATGATGTGAGCATAATTTTGAGAACTTCCTTTAAATAATACTGATGATGATGGGTGTGCATGATGCAGTTCATTAATGGCAAAAAGGGAGAGATTTTAACATTAGGTAAAATTGTTAAACCATGTTTGGTATTCATCTATAATCTATTGTTAACGTGTAAGCCCAGATAGAGAACACTGTACGCATGGTCATGGTATATTGAAAAAAAACAACATTTGAACATGAAAGCTGTTCTATGCCTTCTTCTAAGATGAAGCATAGCCACAGAGAAAAAATATAAATCCTGGAAATCTTCCACAAAGGAAAAGAAAAAACATTGAAATGACACTAATCAAGTTGGTTAATTTAAAAAATAATGAATGTCAACATCAGTGAAAGTTCATGCTTATTAAAAATAAACAAATATGCTCAAGTACTTGCTATGTGAAAATATTATGTGGTGTATTTGCTCACAGTTATATTTCTCTATGCCAAGGAGAGATTCTACTCCATAGGAAAGGAGATATTATTAAAATCATGATGTTTGGGGGGATTTTGGTGGCATTGGTCATGGAGAAGGATATTATTGCATATTAGTATGAGTGGTAAAATTTGGGGCCCTGGTGGCTGTCTTTAAAATCCTGAGTTGCACAGGTCCACAAAAGATTTATGAGAAATACTTACATTTCAGTTGTTGACAGTATCATGCCTGCCTTATTTATTGGCCCTGTCATCTCTGTGCTTTTGGAAAAATCACCTCTAATTGTTCTGAATAATTGCAGCAACACCTGCTGGCAAGCCCAGACCTGATATACTGGAAGCTTTCCCATTGCTGACGTCAGCCAACAAACCATTTGTGTCTTTAGCAGATGTTTTTCATTTCTTTTTCACATGGGATTTACTTAGATCTATTCTCTTCCTCCAGTAAAGGCCAGCCACCTCTTTCAGACTGTTTACCATCACAAACTATATTGACTGGGTTACTGGCACCAAACTTGTTTTATTTAGCCTCAATATTGATGCATTTTGTGTTTTATGAATTCACTTCTCCCCTCTTCTCCTGTTTTTCAGAAGTTTCACATTTCGTATTTTTAGCCTTCTAATTTAATCAAAAAAGTCCTCTACACTGTCTGCCTTTAGACTGTAGGACAATCTGATGGTGTTGGCTGTTTTCTGGTCTTACTCTATTACCATCTTGAGACTGTGACTTTGGGTTCCACTTGCTTTTAATACCTAGAGTGCTTTGTTACTTTGGGTTCCACTTGCTTTTAATACCTAGAGTGCTCTTGACTTCCTTACAGTCTGTATAATTTTGCAAATTTCTGATTGCTTCCTCACTGTTCCTTTCAGGGTTGTTTTTTTAAAATTATTTTTATACTGTATGCTACAAAAGCTTTGATTCTCTTTGAAAAGCAAAACAAAAAAAAAGATTAACAAAAAATGAAATATACCCAGATGAATGGCACTACAATGGAAATCAGTAACACCAACCCACCCACCCCCAAAATAAACATTTGTCCTAAAATATACTTTAAATCTTTCTGTTCTTGGGGTGATGTGACATCTAAGTAGGAACAAATAATATCAGTTTCTTTTGACAAGATAGATCTGAATAAGTTAAAAAATTCTCTTTATATGGGACTTTATAAGTTGAACTTTCTGGTTCACAGTTCTTTAGTAGGGTTGCTACGCTCGTGTGTTGTTAACAGATTGGTATTTTGTCAGTGTAAAACATGTGCATGAATGTACATATATATTCAAAGTGTTTCTAAAGCTGGACTGTGATATATAGCAGCAGTGTATTCCCTATCTATTTCCCTCCTTTGCCAAAAAAATTACTCCCTCCTTCTAAAAAAGTGCTAACAAGAAGACTTCAGCTATCACAGAATCCCTGAGGAGCCAAGCAAACCATACTGCTTTATAAAGTGCAGCAGGTAAAAAGGTGTGCATTTTCTCTGTCTTTCTGCAGCAAATGAAGAGCACTAAAATCAGTCCCAGGTTTTGCTGGACACTTTTATAAAATGCAAATCTACAAAGTCGCTGATGTGGGCTATCACTGAACCTTCTGCTGTCAGCAGGGCTGACAGTCTGTCTACATTCTTTCAAGGTATTAACCTTACATACCCAGTGCCAGAAATGCTTCTGGCCTCTTTTACCTAGGCTAGTTATTACCATTTTGTGCCATATTGCAGATATTCTTTCTCTTAATGAAAAACCTCTTACATGAGTTTATTTACAAGTGTTTATTTTTCATGCTGGAGAGCTTTGTTTGTGAGTTAGATGAGTTTTGTACATGATTTTTTTTTTCTTTTTTGCATAGGATGTTTGTCTTCTGTCTTGGAATAAACAGAGAGGTGGCTAAGTAAATGAGGGTATTTCAGTGGCCCAGACTATGTTACTAAATCTTAAATGTATATGCTCTACCAACTTTCATACTGTCTACCAGCTTTTGTGCTGGATAGCAGGCTTCCTCCTATTCTGCTTATTATCCTTAATTGTCCTAAGCTGACAGTTCTGTCCTGTGACTTTGGAATCTTTGTGTGGCTGTTTGTTTCTTGAAAGTAAATTCCATCTTCCACTTCTGTTATGCTCAGGTCTCATCCTAATCAAGAGTTAAAATTCTCTGTGCATGCTGCTCTAGACTGATATATTCCTTAATATGGTAGAGTTTCAGTATCTACATTATCAGTTTGTATTAGCTACAATTAAAGCTGTAAATTATACACTTCTCCCTCATCACTTGTTCCTCAGTGGTAAGTCACCAAGTTTGCATTGATATAATTAACAGTTTACAGCCATTCTTTCTTTTGGCATAATCATCTCCAGGCTCCAATTTGTGCCATACATGGCCATCTATGTGGGTTTTTGTACCCATTCCAACCACCTGGGTCCCATTACTCCCATTTGGTTCCCATTGCACTGACTTCCTGTCTGTATTATGGAATTTATTTTAATTTTTGAACATTTAACATAAACGATCTTGTATGGTCTGTATGTGGAAAAAAAAATAAAATTACCACTCCATGGTCTAAAAGTATAATTTAATTTCTGCATATTCTTACTTACTTGTTGTAATATCAGTCTATAGGAAGACAGTATCAAAGTGTAAGAATGCCTCTTGACAGAGTTTCTCCACAGAGCAAAGAATGTTTTTAAAATACCAGCTTTTAAAATCCCCATAACTGTTTTTACAGTCATAGAAAAATGCTGAAAGAGGTCTCCCAGGGTCATCTGGCTGTATCCCAAGGCAGGATCCTCACATACTTAAGCCACTCTAGAGGGACAGTTTTCTGGCCTTTTGTTAAGTGGATATTATGTCAACTTTACTGGTGTCTCTAGACCACATGGTATGCCACAAGAATTTTTTGTTTTGTAGTGATACCTGATGCTGAGGCTGAATTAGCTATTCTCTTTCTCACTGGGGCTTTATGGGATGCTTTTTTCATTTCCTTAACCTTTTATTTTAATTTTCAAAGCATATATATATATGCTTATATATGTCTGTATATGGATATAAAAGATATTAGAGGATATTTCATAGCTTAAGTGTTTGCATCATAGTGCCCTTCTGGGATTCATAGCAGGTAGACCATTAAAGGCACAGCTTTTTACTTGTAAGCAAGGATGGTGCTATGCAAAAAAATATAAAGTGCCTTGGCCCTTTCTACATGAATTCATAAAGACAGAGGAGGATTTGGACAAGGGAGTAACCGTGTTTTCATTTCTAATGAATTAGAATTTTTTATTGCGTTTTAGTCCTGCAGGTGAACAGAATCCACCTGCTGTGGCAAAGCAGGAGGTAAATGGCATCAGTGGCCAAGCTCTCCATTTCTCCTTTCCTTTACCCCCCCGGCTAATGCCTTCTGCCCCAGCCTCACTGGTATTTTCTTTCCCTGATGCCAGAACCTACACATCATATGCATTAAATAATCCAGGCATAGGCCATCCGGTCCAAATTGGGGATTTTGTACTGCAGTCATGGATGTCTTTTCCAGGTTCTTGGTCATTGACACGGGAAAACCCACTCAGGAATGGGCAGTTACAGCACCCCAGCAGAAATAGGGCCAAACCCCTGCTCCATGCCAGCTGCCCTGCCATTCCAAACAGCAATACCAAATGGCTCAGTACCTATCTCAGAATATCATGGAGGGGATACACAGTGACTAACTCCAATACTTTTGCTGGGTAAGAAAGCAGCTGAGAGCTAGAAAGGAGTTCATTTCCACAGTCACGGTGTCTAGAGGCAGGTCCTTAAGCTGTTGCCACATATTTCTTTCTATTATGTGCCTGTTGGGGTCAAGAAAGCAGAGAAAAAATATGGGTCTGTCCTTCCTTAAACTGAAAAGGCTTATATGTAGAAAGCTATGCCATAAATTCTAGATTTCTGTGAATTTTTAACTTGGTTGGAAGGTGAAAAGACAAAGGCACAGCTGAAAATGCTACCTGATTAGTCTTGTGTATAAAATCCATTTAAGGGGCAATAGCAAACTTCTGTATAAAAATTAATTAGAACATAGCACAGTCAGTTGAGATCAAAGAGCGTACATTTATTGTGAAATATATGGTTGCTGGAGACAATTCATTTTTAATTTATTAGATTCCATAAATTGTTTTCTGATAGGTTAGGAACAGAGATCTATCAAGCTTATTCACATAATGCTGGCTCTGGCAACTGGCTAAGTGAATTATTGTCTTGAAGTATATGCTTAGCCTTTAATGGCAGTAGACACAGCAATGAAACTACATGGAAGTAGTGCTAGTGTGTTTTTAGGATTAAAAAAGCACTTCTAGCACAGTAGAACAAATTGATACTAGGAAAATAAAACTCCACACTTTTCCTGTAAGGGTGACCGAGACAGTAAGCGTTGCTTTCATCTTGCTGGTGTGATGTCTGGCGTTTTTTTCTGAGATGCATATTTGAAAAGGTAGAACCTGAGGTGGCTACACCCAAGGTGCTTTCAGGTTCTTGTATTTGTGGATATGAATTTGTGGCTACACCCAAGGTGCTTTCAGGTCCTTGAATTTGTGGTGGAATTCCTCTGTGCCACTATCTTCTACATTGTCCTTCATTTTTTGCCATGCTCTGAATGGGACAGAACCACTCTATCCCATTCAGAGCATGCCCACCCTTTCACCCACATGGTTTAACTTTGCCTTCAGATTGCTCACATGGGTAGAGTTTGGCCTCAGCCTGCTGCTCCAGCAGCTGCCCCTGGTAAGAGAGATCCATAATGCTTCGGTTATCTCTTGCTTTGTAGTGTTGTTTTGTAAACTACTGGGAAAATGTGCAAAATTCAGGCTTTTTGCTCTCCTTTTTCCTTATTTATTTCCGCTTTCATCCACAATATGATACATGCTGTGCTGAAATCAAGGATGTTGTAAAAATTACAGTGTATATAGAATTAAAACTTCAGTGTCTGACTGATCAGCTTATAGGCACAGAGACAGTAGGAGTGTGGGAATGAGAAAAGGAAGGTGAGCAGTATTCTCATGTTTGCAAACCCTTGACTTTACTGCATATTTTGCCTGCTGTTCTTTCAGAGTAACTATTTAGTTTGACCTGTGCTCATTTTAACTCAGTGCAGGTTTGGATTCCTAAAAAAGAAATCATCTCTGCGGCTGTGGAAACTAACCTTATTTTTATATATTACATTAAAAAGCAGCCTTCATGGGTTTTTTTTCCTTTTTTTGCATTATGTTGTAATTATTTTTAAATACAACTCTTTATGAATTTCAGAGGTGGTCTGATGAAGCAGAACAAGATATTTTAGATTCAGAAGAATCCTAAAACATCTGCTCTGTAAAGAGACCTGATGGCAGAAGGATGGAGAGTGCTTATATATTCTCAGAACTGCATTTGAGTATCCAGTACAAGACATACGCCAAACTCTTCAGGAAAGCAATAGGATATGTTTGTTTTAATATTGTTTTGGTATCTTGGGTCTTTTTTATGTTGTTAAAATATCTGCTGGCAATTTAAATATAATATGCTTGCTCTCCTCTCTTTAATTTACAGAAGGAGTGAGATTCTCAAAAAGAAATTGTCTTTTGGGTATGTCTAGGTGTGCACATCTAAATCCTGTGGAAGGCTGAACAGCATCAGACCATTATTTTCTGAAAAAATAAGCTATTGCAAATCAGCAGGCATGAAGCCAAGTTATAATAGAATAATTTATTATAATTTGATGTAGATGGTGGATAGAATGGATAGATTGTAATTGAAGCTAAGTGAATAATTCCAGTAAATAATTTATTCAATGAATTTATCTTGTTTTCCTGCCCAGAGATTGTTTTTACTCCCCCCTCTCCCTTCCCTCCTTATATTTTATAGTCCCTGGAGTTTTTTTGTCTAACCAGAAGGGTGGGGGCTCTCTTTGTTCCATTATGTGCTGGGCTGTGCTGGCCACTGTGGCAGTGCTGCCATTTCACACCTCTGCATCCCCCGGTGTGCACAGCTGCAACCCCATCCTTGGGGAAGTCTGGTGGGGCTCTGGGTGGGACGTGCCCATCATGGCAACAAGGCTTCCTGAGATGTGGGCAATCCTTCAGGGCAGGAATCAGTTATGAGGTGGGCTTTGAGCTTCACAGATGGGTAGAACCTTCTCAGCAAAGACCTACTCAAGACAGATAACAAGGGGCTTTCTAGAGCATGACAATCCAGATTCACTGGGGTGTCGACATCTTCAGGTTTTGTGTGTGTGCATACAGTGTGGGGGAGGTTTGGGTTTGGTTTTCCAGGGCTTCCAGAAGAGAGTAGAAATATTTGTGCCGTAAAATTCCTTCCAAGAAAATGTCTCCAGTCCAAGGAATTTGTTTATTGAGCAGGAACTGTGCTCCCAAAGCCTTGTGTGGTTTTGTTTCTATTACTGCCTGTGCTAGCATCCTGCTGGTTGGCCAACATGCTGTGTCCTCATCCTGCCTTGTTCTGCCTGTTCTTCTAGGTTTTTTCCCTAGCTTTTAAAACAGTGTTTCTGGGGTTTTGAGCTTTTAATCAAGCTTTGTGTCTCCTCAGCATCCCATCACTTCTTTGTTAGGAGTTTGGACAAAGATTATTAGATTCGTGCGCATTCAACAGAATCATTTTTTCCTGGTTCCCTCACAGATCCAAGCTAAGTCTTCCAACTTTCGTTTAACCTTATATGCAGATTTTTGTAACATTTCATCTCCTTGCTTCGAGCAGTAAAAGAGTTTCATGTCACAAGGACTAATGTTCCTAATTGATATTTGAAGTAGCACTGACTAAAACAAATAGAGCTATGGACATCTCAGACCTATTCTTATTCCAGACAGGTTGCAAACTTAGGTAGGCATCACTTCATCAGGACTATGATGATCAGATTGCTTAGTGCTCAAGTAAATGAAGCACAGACTGAAACAAAATTCCACAAGGAGTGTGAACTTGTGATGTTTGATTTTGGAGCTTTGAGCCACCAGCCTGGGATATAGAAATTAAATCTTTAATGTAGCAGAACATATGTATAGTGGTGAACATGTCCTACTGTGATTTATGGGTTTACCAAGTTCATCCTCACAGTTACTAGGTGTAAAGATTTTAATATTATCATTCTTTCTATATATTATCTCTTTGCCCATCTTGTTTATGTTTATCGTGTTTTAACACAAAACCCCCTTAGACCACAGAATCTACTCTTCCATGACCTGTCTCACTTTCTCCCATAGCTCTAAGGCACCGCCAGTACCTGTGGAAAAGGGCTTTAATCCTACACTGCATCCTCAGCGTGGGTTTGGAGTGATTTCGCGCAAGGTTGTTCACCTCCTCTGTGCTGCTGTGGGCCGGACAGCTTGTCATTGAGCAAAACATCGAGTAGCAGGTTTGATTTCTTTGATTTCTTGAAGGCTTGCATTTTTATTTTGAAAAAAGTAGAATTGTTTGGTTTTGTATAAATAATCCATATATTCTTCAAAGTGACACTATTCCTCTTAACCAATTTCAAAACATTTGACATTAATATTAATTTTTAAAGCAAATTATTTTAATGATAGAATGTATGAACAATAGTTTAATCTGTTCAGCAGTCTGGTGTATTTTTTAATAGATTTCTATATTAATATTGGAGTAGAGACAGTAATTTTTGGTGCTTTTACAGCTGTGAAAACATGCCTATTGCAAAAAGAGACTAAACTGTACCAAAGGGCGCACTGTGCCAGCAATATTTAATACTTCATTGTAGGTCGGCTGTTTTAAACATCTGTCCCTCATTTAGTGTATTTTTAATGCAGAATTTTTAGTGTGGGCAAAAATGTAACTTTTTATAGTAAAATACTTTCTCTGCTACTGAGAAAAAAGCAACTTAGGATTCTATGGCAGAAAGTATTTTTAATGATTTATAGGATTTGGGTCATTGGCCTTCAACTTCCATAAAACAGTAAGTCATTTTTATTGAAACGAACACATTTCTAAGAACATGAATGTGGTTGATAAAGGAAGTTTCGGTGAAATAAATATGGAAGCTGGAAAGGGAAAATTACCCTGTAGCACCCTGTACTCTGCTGCACGTTGTGTGTAAAAAGGAAATAATTCAGGTACTCAGGCTGAGGCAGGTGAGTGCAACTGACTCCTGCAGGAAAAAGGAATAAATAGGAAATGAGCTGTGTGTGAAAGGTACTGAGGTTATGGCCACCTGATGTGATTGCCAGTGTTCTGCAGGCATGGTAGAATGTTCAGGTTGGAAGGGACCTTGGGAAGTCATCTGATCCCAATCCCATCTTCAAATGATGTGAGATGAGAGGGTTGGAAAGATGTGCTGGGGTCTTGCTCTGAGTGAACAGCCCTCAGCTTGAGAAAGGACTTGTCACTGCTGAGGCTGCACCTCAAATCCTGTGTCTGGTTTTGGGCCCCTCATGACAAGAGGGACATTGAGGGGCTGGAGTGAGTGCAGAGAAGGGCAGCAGAGCTGGGGAAGGGTCTGGGGCACAAGTCTGATGTGGAGCAGATGAGGGAGCTGGGGGTGTTTGGCTTGGAGAAGAGGAGGGTCAAGGGAGACCTTGCTGTCTACAAGTACCTGAAAGGAGGCTGTAGCCAGGTGCGGGTCAGGCTCCTCTCCCAGCTAACAAGTGACAGGACAAGAGCACACGGCTTCCAGCTGTGCCAGGAGAGGTACAGACATGAAGAAAAATATCTTCAGTGATCAGGCACTAGAACAGGCTTGACTGGGTGGTCAAGAACTGGAACAGGCTGCCCAGGGAAGTGGTGGAATATACATCCTGAAAGTGTTGAACAATGTGTCGATGTGTTGTTTAGTGACATAGTTCAGTGGTGGCGTTGGCAGTGCTGGGTTAATGGCTGGACTCAATGAACTTAGAAGTCTTTTCCAAACTTAATGACTGGCTACAGAAGAGAGCAGCATTTGTGCAGTGTGATTCTTCCATACTAGTGTAATTTCCACTATCATTTTCTGGAAGAAGACTTGAGTGAATCTTCATAGTTTTTTTTATGCATGTAAAATTAAGAATATCCTTGTCCTTACAGAATATCCTTGTACATTGAACAAGTCCACGCAAAAGCAGAAGCAAACACAGTGGCTATCATGTACTAAATTAAAATACCAAATACATGGCAAGTGCCCATGCTCATCCCATTAAAATATTTATCAGAAGTATATCTTAGATTAATTCCTGCCTTTCACAGGTATGAGACTTCCCCAACTTATTTTTGAAAAGGACTTACATTTTCATCTCTAACAGCACAAAAAAGTCTATGGTTTGTTTGTTTATTTGTTTTTCCTGCAGTAATGATGTTTGGACACCAATCAGCTTGTTTAGATGACATTTTCCTAGATCAGCCTGTTGGAATTAGGGGATGTTTTATCCTGCAAGATGAGAAAACAAACACTAGATTTGCTATTTTGATTTGTAAAAGGAACAGTTTAGGAAGGGAATTCTGCATTAGGACTCAAGAATTTAATGGTGAGACTCAATGACACCCTAGTTACTTTCACCCTAGTTACTACAGCATACTGTCATGGCTGTAGAAGCAGCAAGCATACTCAGGTGATAACACTTAAAAATTTGTCAAAGGCAAAAAAAACCCTATTTTTTTTTAATTTTTGATTTACATACACTCACTACAGTCTGATTAAAAAAATATATCTAAAGGAAAGTATACCTGTGTGTTTTTGAGGATGGCCATTATGGGCAATTTCTTCTCATTGGAATTCTTCAGGAACAAATCCTGAGTCTGGAATCATCAGAATGGTCAAGAGCAAGATCCCAGTTCATAGAGGCATGACCAGGTTTGGGGGACTGCTGAGGTAGGAACTGTGACAGTTCCTGTTATTGGCAATCTGGTCCCCTCTGCCAGGCCTCTGTCCTTGTAGGAATGCCAGGATTAGGCCTGCAGCTGTACAGGCTTAGTCACTAATTAAGAGAACCTGATTTTACTGGAGTTACAGCCAGGATTAAAGCTCTAAGTGAAGCCATTTGAGACATTCAGAGGTACTGACTCAATTCTGGATGCCATTAGGCTCACCAAACTTGTCAATGGTAAGACTTGAATGTCCTTTCTCAAGGATATTTAAAATAAATAAAACCTCTCTGGATTATCTTCTTGGTAAAACTGAAAAACAAAAAATATTTTCCCAGCCCCTGCAACTGTATGCACGGATAACTGTGATTCACGTAAGTTTTTAAAACATTTGAGGAACAAAATAACCCTAAAGTATCTAAGTACTAAAGGCTTCATTTGTACCAGGCTCAGCAATCCATTTTTATTTGACTGTATTGTGAGATAATGTCTGTAAGGCAGCTCCAATGTAATAAAAAGTGCTGATTTCATAGGAGATTGCAAATGACAAGCTCTGTGTCAAATTTAGCTGCTCTTAGGAGATAAAAATGGAAGCACAGAAAACTAAGAGCCCAGTATAATTGAACAGCTTTCTGAACTGTTGCATTTTATATATATAATGTTAGTTTTCTAAGATGAGGGCCAAAATAAATGTTTGGAGTTCACTCTCAGTTCTGTGGTGCAGCAGAGATTGACATGTGTTCACGGTTGCATCATGGACACTGGAAAAACCCCGCTCACCGCTGGGAGGAATGCACTCGGCACCGAGCCAAACGCACAGCATGGAGGCATTCACCTAATTAGTGTTTTAACAGCTGCTTAAGGTTTGTTTCAATGGGAAGAAAATTATTGAGCACAATTTTGTGTAATTAGTAGAGCATAAAACACGTGGTGTGTCTAATTAAATGTTTAAAACTATTGACATTACGTAGCTACTGTTGAGGTAAATGAAGTGGAAAATCGTTATGATTTTTTCGGTTGGTAAATTACTCCACAATATGCTCAAAGGCCCATTTGATAAGATGAACTCAATCCTAATGCAGAATGATGAGCACCAGGGCCTTTTCACACCCCACAGGTATGTGGAGGTCTCACCAATTTAACTGGAGGAGCTGGCTGGTGTTTCAGGGCTTTCAAGTCCTGCCAGCATGTGCTCCACTCTTCAGAGCACACTGCGTTAAGTGCAAGTATGTCCCGCTGCTCTGGTTCACAGCTCCTTTATCCAAAGGGTGACAAACTGTGCATTGTAGAGCTGAAGTCCTTCCTTTCTGATCCCAAAACAATAAAGCCATTGAGTAACGATCCAGCAAGCACTTTAGAAAAGAGCTTGGCGTTGCAAGCAAATTTGCTTATTAAACTTGTTGTATTTCACAGTTTGCATTGTTGAGGTATTCAGACTTTGTTTTGCAGTCTTCAAGACAGATATGGGAGTGCAATTATATATCATGCAACATCAGTAGTGTGATTAATTTAAATCCAGTTGCACTACAGGTGCTTCACTGTATGCTTGTAGCACTCCCTTCTCATATTTATTTACAGGAGTATTGAACAATGTTGACAGTAAAACCCAAACTTCCGAGGTTCATTTTTTCCCCATTTGAGTCAATACAGTTTTTGCCTAGCTGATATTTAATGACATGGTTTGTCATGTAAACCACCTTTTTTTTTCTGTTTCAAATACAATAGAGAAGAAATAGCACAAAGACACGAGTGGGGTTTAATTGCAGATGTGACACTCAAATCCAGCAAAGACAACAGGAAACCACAAAATTTACACTGGGATATATAACTGAGGATTCATCCACCCTTTTTGTATTGAGTTGCTTAGCTCTACAAGCTAAATTTATCAGTCTGTATAATACTTACAGTAGCTGTCAATGTAACTTGAAAATGAGCACGTGCATAGTGGAAAGGCAAACATTCCCTAAAAGAAATTCTATTTTGCAGAAAAAAAAAATTAGAAATGGAGCAGTTACCTCTTCTTGCTTCCATAGCTTTGCATCTCATTGTTCATTTGTTTTTATGGCCTCCAGGAAACCACAAAGCAAGGTTAAGCTGTGATTACAAGATTGCATAAGACATGATAGCACTGCCTGCCCCGAAAGGCAGCAAGTCACTCTTCTGAGGAGGGGAAGTTGAAAGTGTCATTCCTCAGTGTGTTTCCTCTAACAACTGGAAAAAATCCTGAGGCCCCCCACACATAGGGTACTTACTGATTCCTCTTTATGACACAGCTTCAAGTCCATAACTGAGAGTGCAGGTACAGTTTTGAACCTTCTAGAAGGAAGTTCTTCTAAAAGTGATATGGGGTTTATACAGGGCAGGGCAAATGGCAGTAACTCTTCCCTCTCCAGGGCCACCACTAGCCAGCTGTGCAAGCGCTGAGGCAGACTGGACAAAGCAGTGCCTTTGGCAATGGCTCACACTGCATAGATCCAAAGCCTAAAGTTTCATTTCTGGGATACTCTGGTAGACTCTGGACTCCCCAGGAAAACAGATTGCAATTACCTCCTGCTGCTGAGCCTTCCTACTTGCATTCTTTTACTTCTGGAGTTATCCTACCCTAGAGCTTGAAAGAGAAGATTCTTATATGAGGAGGGAGAGAAGGAGTCAAGCTCCTATGAGCAATACCTACTTCCTAAAAAATTAAAACTTCTATCTGTTATCTATCAGTAACTGGAATTCTCATTGTTCTGAACCCGTTGTCTTAAAACCTCTCTGGTATGGCATGGGAAGTGATCTACATTTTCCTGACGTACCTCAAAACGCAGTAAGAAGTCTGTCTTTTGTTTTGAGGAATCTTTTCAATCTTAATAACTTTTCCTGCTATGTAAATTTAGCGACATAAATTTTAAAAGTGCCCTGGGAACTTCATGAAGAGCAGGGGTGGTCATACTTCACAAAACCATGGGAAAGAGGGATCTGGAGAAGCCTGTTGTGTTTTTTCAGTGTGGGGCTTTTGGAGGGCTGTAGCAGCATCAGGGCTGTATGAGGCTGTGGGACTTCAGCTGTGAGCTGAAAGAGTTAATTTTCAAGTTCATCATGAGCTGTGTTTACTGATCCTTTCTTATTCCTTTGTGATAATTGGCACCTCAGATTCTCTGCTAATTAATTGGGCTGCAAGGGGCAGGTGGCGCCATTCTATTTTGATAATCCCTGTCAGCAATGTCTGTATAATCTCTTTGTTTAATTAAAACGAATTTGTAATAGGGGTGCATGAACTTGTAACAGTTTGGGGTTTTTTTCCCTTCTCTTCCTTTCTCTCTCTCTCTCCCTCCCTCTTTCTCCCCCTCTCTGCCTCCCTCCCTCCTGCCTGTGCTTTGCTTCACTTCAGTGGGCGTTCACTGCTGGGGGCAGTTCTGCACTTGTGGAACCACCACAGTCCGTGTGCTGTTGTCACTCTGAGGCTCTTTGGAAATGTCTTACCTCATTAACACTCCCCGAGACAGAAGCCATTTATCTTGAAATGTGGTTTGTTTTTTTTTTTTTGTTTGTTTTTGTTTTTGTTTTTTTTTTCCCTCCTTTAAAACAAAGAACATATCTGTAAAGACATTTCAAAACTTTTTTCCTACTTTAAGTTAAAAACAGTTCAGAAGGTGCATTGAGGATTACAATAATTTTAGTTAAAACCAAAATATTTAACCATTGAAACACATTACTATAATGCTTTATCAATTCATTAATTGTTTATCTCCACGGACATGACAAAAATTTCAAGCAAGCAAACAAAATCCAGTGCCAAAAGCATTTTGTCTTAAGTCAGTTCAGGCGATATGAGCAAGGGTCAACTTTTTAACACTCTCTGAGGACAGATTTCAGAATTAAGAGCTGGCAGTTTAAATTTCTGTTACAACATAAATTCAATGTATGTTTTATTATGATTATTTGAAATTTTTCATGCCAACTGCAAATGCAGAAGTGGATTGCAAGCCTCGTCCTTGAGGAGGCTGCACAGCTTTGAAGGTCCCCTCCTTCTCCAAGTGCCTCCCTGGTGTTTTGTCTAGCTTCTCTTCACATTCCAGAGCACGGGACAGAAAGTCACAGGAGCCGGAACAAAACACAGGATTTGTTTTACAAACATTTTAAAGGGATGCAAAGGTGAAGGAGAGATGACAAAGGCTTCTTGTGCCCTGGAGGACATTTCACATCAAGTGCTCATCTTGTCCAGTGGCCTGACAGCTCACTTCTGCTGGCTGCTGTCCAAGGGGAAAATTATATACTTCACTTTCTTGTTTTTTCTTTTTTCTCTCTCTAGGCGAGCTAGAGCCTAGCAGAAATCAGAATCCCAATTTTGGCCAAAACTTAACTATTGATAGGTTGCTGAAGGAGTCTGTCAAACTTTTGTAGTAATATGAATGCACACAACTCCCTAGAATCTAAAAGCGAAAAAAAAAATGTTTTATAGTAGTTTAATTATATTATTATTCTTTCTGTGTTCAGATGAGGTCACTCAGGAGCTGATAGTGGCACTCGTGGCTCCTTTATGTTTATTTGAAAAGGGTGGCACAAAAGATCACTTGTTCAGTGGCTTCTGTCTCAGCAATTCCACAGATCCCCAGGACTCTCCTGTTGCATGTATTTTTTTCCCTGCTATATTGGTGTGATTACTTGCATTGTGTGCTGAAGCCACACATCCAGCTCATTTTCCTGTGGTGTGTTTGCTAGTGCCATAGATAGGTGTGAGTATCCCTGTTGTACATCCAGAGAACTTGAAAACTGTGAGTTGCCAGCAATGTAGGATGTGTTTGATCCTTTCCTACCCATTCCAGGTGTCCCTGAAGTCCTTCCTTTGTTCCTGCTGTTGGTTCAGTGTGAATAGTTAATGTCAGTACAGCACTCAAGTCATCTGTTTGGGATCCTCACACCCAAGAAGTCAGCTCACATGCAGGAGGTGAGGTCGTGAAATTACAGTGAAGAAAATGTTAGAAAGTTCCATTTGAAAGATTTTTTCTTTTAAATATATGTTAGTGAACTAGCATTTTCAGTGGGATATTGAAGGATAAGATGGTAAACTTGTCAGCATTCCCCTGCAGTGCTCTGAATGGATGCCCAGAGCTGCCAGCATTTGTAACCTCATCATTAGCCTCACAGTCCTTGCTCTTTATCAAATATTCCTGCTGTCCACACTCAAATGGTCACAGGAAACTGTTTTAATGCATAGAGCAAACTAAAGTTTCTAATCCTCATCAAATTAGAGAGAAGTTTGAAAACTTGGACTGGCAGGGGAAAAAAAGAAGAAATCAAGAAATTTTTCTGTTCAAATCATCTGTGTTTTTGAGAGATTATCTAAAGCTATGGCTTTTATTATTAAAACAGACTGAAAACATAAAATGAATGCAGTCATAACCTGTCTTGCTTCTATTTGCCCCTTTGCCATATGGATGCTCTGCAATGCCTATGTGGCAAGGGAGAGGAAATTCCAGTTCTCTTTCCTGGCATTGGATGAGCATCACACTAGGAAGGACTTCTGCAACACAGTGAAAAGCAATCCCCAAACTTTTCAGAAACAAAATACATCCAAGGGTTTGCCAGCATCACAAACATTCTTAGAATTTTCTCTTATAAATTGTATCTTTAAGGTACAAGACTGAAGATGTTTAAAGCAGAAAAATATCTCCATGTACAGTAGCAGAAAAAAAAGCTGAAATCCTGAAAAGCTCAGGAGGTCCAAAGGAATCTTTCCTCTAACTTGTCATTGAACATAACAACTAGGGATCAGCTCAGCAGCACCTAGCTCTTTCTATTGCAAGTTTGACTCCAGTGCCTTTCCTTTTCTTGGTAATTAAGATGCTGTTGTGTAAAGGGGTGACTTCAAAGTTGTGTCTGGGCCCCCCTCTCTTCTGGCTCATTAGCACATTTCCTGGAATAATGATAGCTGCAAGGTTTTGCTGAGCTCTGTTTGTTTGAGAGTCCAAATGAAAACAATGGGAGAGTTAAAACAACTTCTGAGACATGTGAAGAGCTTTCTTATTTGGAGAGTTAATTGGATTTCTGTCTGCCTGGCTTTAGGTGAATGATTCCCAGGTGATTCCATGGTTTCTGTACAAATGTCTCCTGATTGTGACTATTATGGATTTGGGGTGTTAATTAACAGACTCACAATTCAAGCTGTGGTACTGGGTTTTAGAGAGATGTCTGTAATATACACAAAGGATAATAACTGATGTGGCTCTGGCAGTATCTCTAGTCCTCTTGAGTCTCAACTTTCATGGTTTAGTTCAGATCCTTTTGGTTCCAGACCTAGTTACTGCTAGATTGCCATAGGAAAGTATGAACACATTTTTTCCATATTACCCTGTAGACTAGAGGAAGAAACTCCTAAAATGCAGCATTTAATCTGCGAAAATCCAACTCTGAATGTGAATCATCTTATATAGGAATTCCTGTCCAAGTTTTAGTGTGGCAAGACCTGAGTGTCTCCCAAAGTGTTCCTTCTCCCTCTGCTGAGCATCAGCAATAGCAGAATAGCAATTCAATTGTAAAGACTGTTTTGGAATCTTTGAAAGGATTGCTTGCATGCTAGAATAAAACTGAATAAAAATCACTCATGCCAGAGAGGATGAAATGCCTTCTGAGAATGTGGAATTCCACATCTGAAACATGATTCTGTTCTTGCTCAGATGCCTTGAAATGCTAAGTCCATTTCTTTGTTTTCTAGGTGTTTGATGCAGGGTCCAGCTTTGCTGATGTGAAAGCAAGGTGCTAATTCTGTCAAATGGTCCCATTTAATTGAACTACATGTGTTTCATATGTAGATTGTGAATAACAATTTTTAAATTAAGGCTCAAAATGTACAAAGGGACGCTGAGTCATCCAAAACTTCTTTAGGAAGCAATTTTTCCTCCCCCCATCTAGAACATGGGTATGAAAGAAATTCTGGTTTTTCCTGCCTTGTAAATTCAGCGGTTCAGAGGAAAAAAAATGTATCAGTTGGATATCATATAGGAGATCAGTAACTGAACAAGTAAGTGGTAGGGTAAAAAAGACTGAGCAGTAGGAAGAAGTCATACAGTTGTATAGGGAATGAAGAAGCTGCATTAAAAAGTCTACAAATTGCTTCAGAACAATAAAAACGGATAACTTCTCCATTTAACTTATCCATTTACTGACAAAGTTATATGTCACAAATACCGGCCCAACGGATGGACATTAGGTAGCCAGTAAATGTGGCAAATCACATTGTACATTATTAATTTAGATGATTCTTTTTCCAATCCACAGCCAAAAAATGATTATTTGGATCTGGCAAATACAGTGGCACTGTAGATACTGTACTGTTGATAAGAAACAATGTTCTTAACTGTTATCAGGATAAATCCATTTGGGCAACTGTTGCAGAGACTTCTACTATAGAAACTCCACTCTTTCTTGCAAGATTTCTTTGACCATTCAAATGTTAACATTCCTTTTGTACGTGGTGTCCAATGCCAAGCTCTGTGACTTATATTTTCAGTCTAGACCAGTATTTCATGTTGATTTTTGCATGGAGCTGATTCTTGATACGACTTAGATGTGAAAGCTCATGACTTTTTGTGAGGATATTGAGTTGAATCTCTAATACTGCTAGCTATTGACTTTTATTTATTTGTCATCTCTTGCAAGGTTTAAGACCTTTTTTAAGGTCTGACTGTCCTAAAGTCTTACTGGAGATTTAAACTGTTTAAGGTATTGTTAAGTGGCTTCCTTAAATTTATCGTTACCTGTAATGTAATGTTCAGTAATGTTTTTGGAGAAAAAATACCAAAAAAACCTCCTCAGAGTTGTCAAGGCCTTTATGGGTCCATTTATCAAGAATTATGATCAAGACTACCAAGTTAATGAATCAAGATGCTCAATTATGCAACATAGGAGCTTTTAAACAAGAACACATTTTGGAGTTGTTTGGCTCATGGAGTAATAAGTATCTGAAACTGCCAAGGTTTTGAATCCAAATTCTCAGTGTATATAATTTTCGTCCTAGGAGGAGTTGTTTAGTATACTCTTTTTTCTTTTTTTTGTTTTTCCTACTGGTGGCAGGCTGTCGGCACCAACATGTAACCTGAAAATTAAATATCCTTTGTTGCAGTAAAATTTTTAAACATTATGGTGACTATGCTTTAATACTTGAACTCCTATTTTTAAATACTGCTTTTTAAAAACAGTAAACAGTTGCCTCTAAGGAAACATAGAAAAAACATCTTTATTTGGTAACAGTTCTGAGAAACAGCACTTTTTCATTGTGCCTGACTTTAACAAGTTGAACATTTATTTATTCATTCATTCATTTAGTTAGTTATTTAAAAGCAGGATTAGTTACTTCTGGGAGCTTATTGTATACATTAGTGAACTTATTGAATATATTAGTGTTATTGTAGGATTATCCTCTGTGCAATATTTGGCTGGGATTTGAGGTCACGAACACTCTGGCCACTGACAGTGACCACATTTGGTCAGTGGATGGCTCATGTTTCACAGTGGGATGTCAGTGCAGGGCCTCTTCCCTAGCCAGCTTTTCTGTTCCTTTGAGATAGCTCTCTGCTTGCCTCTAGCTTTGAGACAATATTTGCATCCTGTGCAAATAAATTCATTGCATCCATGCATCCAGTCTGTCATTTTAATAATTGTCACATATCAGCCCTGAAGCAAAACACTCTTAGTGGTTTCACAGCCTGTTAGTTACTGGAGAAGGACTTGGGATATTCAAAGAGCTACATGAAATTTTGTCAGTTTTCAGCCTTATGTTATAAATGTGTCCAAACACAGAGGTGTGAAGGAAGCAGGTAGCACCCCCTTCTCTACAATAGCCTGTGTCCTAGCAGAGTGAGAGGACTTTTCAACCCTACACCAGTGATAAATGCCTCACTCAGATCCTCCTTTACAAAGGTGAGTATGATTGGGTAGCTCTGCAGAACAAGAAAGAAAAGATGGGACTAAGCTGTTCATGTCATGCTGCTGCAGCCACTGAAGAGGCTCGTGGTAACTGCTCCATCTATCTGGGGAAAACCCCTTGCAGAGGTTTTAAGGAGACCAGGATCAGCTGTAAGGTGATATGTTAAAAGGACTGCCAAAACCACCCCTAGAAACTTGAAGCACTGAAGAGGCAATTACTGGAGACAGAAAATGCAGACAGCACAGCCATGGTATTGATTTGTTTTTCCTGGAATTACAAACTCATTCTTCACTTAAAATTAGTGAACAGCAGGGGCTGAATCACTCAGTTTGTTATCTAGACCCCAATTTTCTCTCTCCAGAAATTCTGTGTGCTCTTGGGTAGGCCAGATGTGCTGGTGAACAGTGGTCCCTTCCCTGCCATGTTCTCTTCTGGGGGGCTCTCAGAGAGGTGTCCATCCATCCTCTTACTGAAGACAGAATTTCTCCCCATCATGGCAGAGAGGAGTAAATTGCATAAATAACATGACTTCTGGGTGTTCCTGCATGAAGGTGAGGCCTGTTGTGGCCAAAAAAAAACATTAGCATCTCTGGTTTAGGTTGGTTGGTGGCTGAAGCAGCTTTCTAGATCTCTACAGAGGAACTGCCTAATTGATCAACAGAGGAAAAAAAGAAAAGCTGACATTGAAAAAAGCTGTCTTTCATCATGATCAGTCTGACAAACATGACAGACATTCCCCATGACAGGATTACACAAGAAATAAGAAATTTTTTTAATTATATGCCATGGTATTTATGTGTGAGTAGATATTAGTAAAGCTGGTCAAACTGTAGTAAATGTTTGTGGAGATTTGGTGTATGATCACCAATCAATATGTAAACTGAGCCAAGATCAGAAGGATCTGTTAACTTTAGCAGGCTGCTCATTTAATGTTAAATATAAGAAAGAAAATTAGTAATAAAATTGTTATTATTGGCATCCTAGCTTGTATTTGGGGCTTGCAAATTTGGGGCTTGAAAATTATTAGTTTGCCTGATAGACATCATAGGTATTAACACTGAGCTCCCTTACAGTGAGGAACTGCAGCTCCATAGATTGATAAAGTAGAATACAGACAGATGCTTGCTGCTGGTCTTAATCCATTACTGCTTATCTGCTGATGATTACTGCCTGAAGAGAGGTGGGAAGACTGCTGAGTGCTCCTCATCTGCTTTGGTGTAAACTCAGCTATCTTGCTTTAAGCTGCTGTTGAAGGCTGTTTAAGCTAAGCCCAGCTGACTTGTCTGTGAATAGATAGAGGAGGTCTCAGGCAGTTCACTCTGGTTTTGTAACAAGTTTTGTAAGGAGTGATAACATTTCAGAAGAGAGAAATGGATGTGATCACTTTCTGTGTGACTTGAAAAGTAGCAAAATGCATCTTGAAAAAGTTTCCTACCAGGTCAATCTCAAGAAGATAGGAATGGACATAGTTGTTAATGTTTGTACATGGAAAACCACCATTGACTTAAACCCCATATGTCTTCCCAGTTCATAAGCCTTTTTAAAAGTAATTTTAATCAACCCTCAGCATTCCTAGAACCTGGATCTGGTTGAAAATATGCTGTATTTTCTGTGTGCTTGCTTTTGCTAGCAGCATTTACCAAGTATGCAGATCTGTAAAGAAGCTTCCTCTGTTATTTGTGCTGTAGCTCCATAGAAGTAGAGGAGCAGCATCTTGACAACTCAGAAAATAGTGAAGTTAAACAAAACCAATGATTTAAATGTATTCTCTAGATTTCAAACAGACTGTTTCTTTAACACAGACCTGATCTTTGAGCTGGGAGCAGGGCATGCATTTCAAGAGATGCCAGAAATATCTGCTTATGGGAGGCTGCATGATACTGTGGCCAGTGTTTGTGAGAAAAAAATGTAAGCACTTTAAAGATAAAATATTATGTGATGCCTTAAAAAGCCCAGGGTGTTTAACTTGTAATGCTGCAAGTTTAAGTTAATGGAGGTAAGAAAACATTGCTAATTGGCGTGATAAATCAGTGGAACTGACCATCTTTATGTAAAGTTCATGTTTCCTTCAGTTCTACTTCTACATTCTACCCAATGATTTAAAAAAACAATAAACACATGAACATTTAATGAACAAGATTGGACCGTTTCTTAAATAGTCCTTGAACATGCTGTTTCAGCCGTAAGAGTAGCTCAGAATTGCTTCTGCAGGTTTCTTTCTTGCTTTAAGGTTGGGGCATTATGTTCTTGTATTGTGTAGCCTGCCTGCATGAGTTGCTGCAAAGTTCATTATACTGCTAAGGCTGTCAGTGGTATTTATGGATATTCATGTGCAGTGAACCCTTGAACCTGAGCAAGTCATCTGAGCGTTGCTTGTAGTTAGAGTTGTGTTTATGCTTAACATTGGTAGCAGTATTTAATTGCTCCCTAGGAAAAATAATTGCAATTTGAACTCAGTTGAGTAGTAGACAAGGGATTGCAAAAATGCCAGGCCCACAGGAAGGATTGTACTTCTTATACAAGTATTAATTTTTAGACTTCTGTTTTCAACACCCCTTTCCAGAGTTTGGAAATGAATGTGGAACAAGTATATTGTTCAAACTCTGCCATGTCCCACTCCCATTAAAATTAGTAATGGCAAAAACTGTGTTATGGAATTAATCCTATTTCAGAAATATTTTCCAGGCATTTTTCATGTCAGCTGCAAATGGGAGAAAGGGTGATGATGCCATTTTGCAATAGAGAAGCGCGGAGCTCTCGCCTTAGACTCATCTGAAGAATTTCTCATTCAAAGTACTGCAATGTTATCCCTGCTAAAGCTGCAGTTCTCATAACCCAATATCAGATGGGAAAATCCCACGTAATGCCTGGAATGCCAGCAGGACTGTTATGGTCCTGAGGCGGGTGGAGCTGTTCACGTCCTCAGAGCTGCATTTCAGCACTCTCCTGCCACTGGGAAGGGAGTTTATATTTCTGTAACTCTAGTGGGGATTCCTTTGGCTTGACACAATCCTGGGAATGTCTTTCAAACCATGCACATACACAGAACAGATGGCTTTCATGGGAAGCAGGAACTACTGTTTAACATGTAAGAATTTTTTTTTCCATTTCTTGGTAGCTTTCTAACTTGAAATAATCCCTCCACAGATACTGCATAATGGGAACAGTATCTTGATTCTCTCCTCCGCCCCTCCCTTATTTTCATTTTCCTGTCAAGCTCAAGGAAAAACATTTTTTCACATATTCTAAGTGGGTAGGGGTAGAGGTGGGGTTTTTTGAGTTTTAAATTCAGTTACTACTGAATTTTAGCATTTGTAATGAAAGCTGAATTACTGAAGCTATGCCTTAGTGGGGAATTTAACAATACAGTGTACTGTTCCTGTCCCCTCAGGCATCAGTGCCATCTGACCAAAACTCAGGAATGTACTTATTGACAGATATGTAGTGGCATATGGAAAATAATCTTTAGAATTTCATGCATTTTGTTTGCAATTTGATTAAATATGAACATTTTGTGGTACCATGTAGCAATATTAATGAGTGATACATTGTGAGAAAATATAATATGAAGCTACCACATGAGATAATTAAAGATCTTGTTGAATTTAATTTTCATACTCTTGCACTTAGGAGCTTGTCACTGTAAATGGACAGTTAATAAATTGTCTGCCCCCTGCCAACACTGACTCACTAAAGGGCTCTACTTTCATATAACCATGAGTTTGTTTTTCATATCTTGTGGCCTTCTAAAACATGAGCCTTTTTGGGTACAGAATAGCAATAAATAGACCTGCTTTTGTTATGAATAGGTACACTCCTCTTCACTCATCAGTTTGGCAGAGTTTCTCACAGATTTTGTTAATATTTGTCTAACTTGCTAAAATAAGTAAAAATAAGCAACCAGATAATAGAAAAGAGATAATTTCTAAAATTTGGTGTGCAGGTATCTTTCTTAGTAAAAGTATTTGACCTTGAAAACATTTCCCAGTTGCTACCAAGACAAAGAACAGAAGCTGTAGGTTAATATTCAGCTGCCCGTACAATAATGAATTACAACCTAACATTAGAGAGAAAAAATAAGTGTTGTCTATTGTAATTCTTTAATTGAAAATGTATCATCATGGAATTGTTACTTGGATACCACTCGAATTCTTATGGAAATGTGCTTCCTTTCATTAGCAGGTCGATTTATTTGATGATATTACAGAATTGCAGGTTAATTTTCATCTACTATCCTTATGTCATATTGATACTGTCCAGCTACATGTTTTAAATAAGCATGTGACTTCTAGTGTCTAGTTTTTATTTTCCATCTAAATATTTGCAAGTGCTGGGATTAACATACAATCTACAGCCAGGGAACTAAATTAGCACAATTTAAGGAGGTGCATCCAGAGAATATATCAAAAATAGATCAGCCAAAATGAATTAAAAACATGGTGAAACTGAACCTAGATATAAGGAACTTATTCTGTTGGACCTGAGCGAATATAATAGGAATTGAGAGCACAAAACTGTAACATCTGTCTGAATTACTTCTCTTAGAGATAGTGGGAAACTGTTGAAGAAAAGCAGCTGCTGTCACATAAGATTTGGGAATCTCCCATTAATTTCCAGCTTTCATCAGAGTATGAGAATTCCCACAGCTTGGTGATGGTTTAAGGTCATTGAGAGACAGTGATGACACCAGAGTTGCTTCAACACATGAGGTGACCATGTGGGTGTTGCTGAATCATCTCAGCCAAACAAAAATTATCAGCACTATGCTTTAGCTTCTGTCTTGGCTGGATGCTTTGGCTGAGGTGGCTGGAATTGTATTGGAGGCGGGAAAAAAGAATTTGCAACGTGTTTGGATGTTTGTTCTGTGGATGGAGCTGGAGCCTGCAGGCCAGGGCCGTGCCCAGGTGGGGCCCTGCAGCAGAGAAGGTGGTGGCAAGACTTGCAGACTTACAGTGCATGGGGATCTGCAACCAATTCTATCATAAATAAGGTGCTGTGGTTATGTAGAAAGTCCTAATCAGTGAACTCTCAGACATCAGAAATTTCCTCAAGGGTCAATACACAGGTTGTGCTGTTAATATTTGCTCCCTTCTGCACTGAGATATAGGGATAGTTTTCAGTTAAAAAACTCAACTGCTCTAGCAACTCAGACTGCAAACAGCCTATGCTGTGTGCTTTTAAGGGAGTAGGTTTTAGGATAACAAATTCTCTATAACTCTTAAAAACTGTACTTAATGCTTATTCAGAGTACTAGCAGGGCATTCATAAAAAGTTACACATTTATGGCTTAGATAAGATGAACTGTGCTTTGATCCTGAAAAGTTCTAGCATAATGCTCTGATGCTCAGCTTCATTCTTCCCGACAGCATGAGATATCCAGCATTCCCCCCTCAGCCCTTGCTCGTTCTCCTGTGACCCTCAGCAAGGGAGCACCAGTCACTGCTGCTCTGGGTGTGCAACGTGCCCACCAGGGGCCTGGTTTGTGATTACCAGCTAATTTTACATGGGCCACCCTAGAAGCTGTTGGAGAAATAAATCACTGCAGAGCTGTCCTGGATTTGAGCCACTGAAAGGCCTATAAAAATATTTGTTACCCAGATACCTGAGCTGGCCAGCCTTTTCTACAGAACTTAAACTGTCTTACACATTTTGCTTTGCATGTTTTGGGTGGTTTTAGTCAGGCAGGTTGAAAAAGTATTTTTTGGCGGCTGGAGCAGGAAATGTGCATTTGCCATTTAAGTGCATGTAAATAGGGAAAAATCCTGTTAAACTGCTGTTGATGAGACAGCATGCAGTGAAATGAAAACTGACCATTTTGATACGAGTAGTTGATGCTACAGAAGTTTCTCTAAAGCCTAAAAATTGTTCTCCTCTCCTCTTAGAGCTGTTTAGGATGTCCCAGCTTTTCTTGCTCCCAGTGCCTCACTCACATGTGCTCAGCACCCAAGGCTGCTCTGGGGAGGTCCCTCTCCTTGGAAATGCCTTCAGAACACCCACAGCATGGCTTGTATGATCTGATAGAAGGCATATCTATAAAACAGTCAGGCCTCTTTTTGCCTGGTTCTGGTTTCACACTGTCCAGTCTCCCTGGGGAAGTTTGTCCCCGGTCCTTGGGAATGGCACTGATGTGTGAGCAGCCAGCCTGGTCATGGAGCCTCTCCCTGAGAACACAACTCCTTTGCAGTGAGTACTTCCCAGGCTAGCAGAGAGAGGAGCTTTGGACATTTAATCAGAATGATTTACAAGTAGAGGAGCTTGCTTAGCACAAGGTTTGTTTCACATGCAAAAGAAATCAAGGATTACACTTCTAATGTGGTTTCTCAGCTGCAGAGAGAAACAGCAAAGAGCTGCTGCATCTCTGGATTTGTTCCAGTCCCTTGGCTGGGGCTGAGCTTTGGTCCCCTGCCCTCTCCTCTGTGAGGAGGGGTTTGGGTGACTCTTGTTTTTTGTTTTTTTGTTTTTTTCACAGAGATTGGTTAAGTGGCCAATCCTTGTTCCACTCGCCCAGGCGAAGGAAATCCTGTATGAACTGGAAAGTGTTAGAAAGGATTTAATGAGATTATCATGAACTGTTACTTCACAAAAAAAATCTTAAGCCTTCAAGCAGCTGTGCTCTGTAAGTGAGGACAGGTGAAGTAATAGGAAGGGCTAAAGAAGCTCTCTACTTATTTAAAGTGGCAAAGCCAAAACCGTCTTTTAGTGTCTTAATATGCATTTTAGCTAAAAAAACCCAACAAAACAAAACAACAAGCAAGGAAATAATATGGTCCTCCAAAAGGAGGAATATTGTAGAAGTCCAGTGTCTTCAAATTTAGATTTATTTTTAATAATATTGCAGAATTAAGTAATACTGAAACTACTACTTGAAAATTCTGTTGGTCAGTGGACTGTGCAAGCTCCTACTTGCCTTCAAGCTCATCATACCAGTCAGAAGTGCCTCAGTCATGTTGTCTCCACATCACATTTGAGGTTTGACTTGTCTTGTATTGTAATACACAGAATTTAGTAGCAATGGAGTGAAGTTTGATTTGCTTTGGGTATCTTTTCTTTGTTTTGTTTTTGTTTTGGATGATTTTTTCTTATCTTGCACTTGTGATAAATCTGTAAATAAGAATTATGTTGCTGCCAAGTCCCCCTTTCTGGGCTCTCGATGACAATGAAGTCACAAAATGCGTTTACTTTCCAAGTGTTTGGTTGGCTCCTGTGGTCTTTGTGTACGTGTAATGATAGGAAAGTTATGAACAGTGGCTGTATATAATGGAGGTAACCTCCCTGGAGAGATGGGTACCTAGGATGAGTGTGCCACTGTGGTTCCTCAGGGTGATCTGCTTTGCAGTTAAACTTACAGAGCAATGTAGTTGTAAACACAGGAGCAAGTTCTTCTCAGAAAGAAAAGTTATTTCAACTGGAAATTGGTAATGAGTAAAGAGGTATGAGGGGGGGAAAAATACCTTCAACAAGCATTAGAGTAGGATTTATTTTGGCAGATGCCTATCTTGAATGTACAAGATACTTTCCAAATCCATCAGACATGCTTTTGGGCTGGGAGTGGGCTTAATAAATCTCTGTCTTTGTCCGTTTACTGCATGGGAGAATAGCTTGGAGGCTGATTCAAACTGTGCTGAAAGGAACTTCTGAAATATGAAATTATGTACTGATAAGATACTGTACCAAGAGACTCAAGTGTAATGTAATTGCTGAAAACACTTCATGGTATAAAAGTATTATTATTATTTTTATGCACTCATTAGTATAATTTTTCTCAGTTATAAAAGGCCTGAAAATATAGTGTGAAATGATTAAAATAATTTTTGAGGGTAATTACAGCTCTCTTCATGTACTCCTCCCCTCTGTACCCAATCATCTGTCCAGCTCTCTTCATGTACTCCTCCCCTCTGTACCCAATCATCTGTCCTCTTGCAGCTCATTCTTTGGCAAATTGAGGGAAAGGAGAAATGGAGATTTGTGAGACATGCTGCTCCTGCCACCAGGAAGGCAGTAATAAGTTACTTCTCAAAGTGGTTTTGGGTATGTTAGCCTTTCAGGTAAAGTAAAAGTAATTATTTAAATTAGCTTAAATCACTAAGAATTGAGCTAAATTGTAAAAGATTTGCTAAACTTGATAAAAGCATGCAGGTTAAAGTATTTTTGGCAAGTGCACATTGTCAAATACAAAATCCTGGTATATTTCCATAATGTTGAAATAAATACGAGTACAAGAAGTATCCTTCTTTTCATCTTGAACAAGTCAAAGTAATCTTTCTGCAGTGAAGAAAGTGAATAAGACATTTGACTCCAAACAAGAGATAGAGCTGATTTCTGAAAGTGACTGTCAGTGAGTGTCACATCCCTCCAAGAACACTTCATTTGCGTCAGGACACTTCAGCTGATAAAAAGGTGCAGCATGATCGGGTGGGTGATAAAATATGAGGTGAACCATCTCCATGAGGAACAAGCAACTTAAAATTTGGGGGATGGCTAGAGAGGACTTCAATAAGAGGAGACAGAAAACAGAAAATAAAATAATACATATAAAAAGAAGAAGCAAATTGAATTCTTCCATTTAACCTTTTACATAATAAAAGACAGGAGACATCCCAATGAAATTAAAAAGCAATGCATTTAAAAATTAATAAAAAGCAAATACCTTTTATTGGAGACAGGAATATGGACAAACTGAGCTATAGCTCTGATCTGATGTGTCAGCACAGAGATTGCTAAATTATGTGACCTTCTGAGGAAGCCTTTACCTTTTGTAGCTGGGCACAGTTCTGTTTTGCCACAGTCTGAGACACCTGGCCAGAAGCCAGCCCTGGCTCAGCAGTGGGGTGCTGCAGATGCTGATGTGGTAGTTGGGGTAGATACATTGATATCAGGTGGCTGTGTGGCACCCACCTTGTGAGGACAACTTCCAGTTGAAGAATCATGTGCAGGTTCTCATTGCAAGATCAGGCAGCACATGATAAAACCCCTATAAATATTGATTTCTGGTTTATTGGGTCAAAAAAGTGCAAACTCCATTAACTTTTATGATTGGTTCCTTACCCAAATAAAGTCAGCCTAGCAAGGAGCTTTAGTGAAGCTAAAGGTACAATCTTCCCTCACACACTTAGATTTTGAGATCCAGCTTGTCGGAGTAATGGGCTTTTATTAATATAATAGAATAACTCATAGGTAATGACATTTGAAACCAACAAATGAACATCTAAGTGTGTGTGTTTGTGTGTATGCTTATACTGATAGAACAAAAGTAATTTCTTTCCATCAAAATATTATAAGTTTTAAAGGCTGGTTTTTAACCAAGGGAGAAAAAAACCCCATGGACTCAATCATATTAGTCTGGGCAGGCCTTCTTACTGGGATGATTATTTTATTAAATTTTGTGATCTGAATGCTGTGTAGCAGAAATCTTTCAAAGGAACCCTTCAGTTGAGACTGAACACAAGTTTATAGTCTGGACACTTGGACCTGAACCTCAGTCCTTAGTTAGCACACCATATCCTGATCCCCACACGTGATAAGATGGATGGTTGCTGCTGGTATTTTAAAAAGAACATAATGCACAGCCCCAGAAGGTCCTCACTAGGAAATGTACCTCACAAAGGCAGTGAGTGTCTGTGCTACTGCTGTGAATGGCTTCAATGAAATCCCAATAAAACTGATAGTGGATTTCTCCATGCTATCATTTTGGGTATCGTGCCTGAAAACCACATCCTTTTCAACATAGTTTTTCTGTCGTTTAATCCAAAGCTCTTTTCACCTCTTCTGGCAGTGTGCTACTCCTTTTTCTCAAGGGTCAGTCACTTTTGTTATATAACTAAGTGGCCCTACATTGGAAGGAAAAAGCCTCAACAATCTCTGGAAAAGCAGCAGAACCCTCCCCATGATAAGACGCATCATACTGTGAACTGCAGCAACAAACCTTCCATCATTAAAAGCATCTAAAACTGAAAAGAGAAACACACTGAACTCTTCAGGGCATCCTGTCCAAGGCCTTGGTTGATGAGTATTTGCATTTTTAACTTATTTACTTCGAGTCACATGAAAAGAATGCCTTAGCTTACTGTTTCTGATGGAGTAGCCATCTGTAGTAGAAAGTAAGTTTACACAGCCTAAATAAGTTTTGGAGTTAAAACGCATGATCTAGGTAAGCAAATCATACTTAGTTTTGAGAGAAGTAATTTCATGTAGTCTGTGTATATGGGGAATAAAAGGTGTTTGAGAGCTAGGTATGGTGGCTTATTTGGGCAGTTTGTCTGTTTCCATGGAAGTCTGCAGACTGTAGACTTTGGTTTTACATGTAAGGATGATACTGCATAAGAATTTAGACTTTACAAATAAAGAAAGGCCCCACTAGTAAATACATTTTGGAGAAGCACATGAATCACCTGCCTGTGGTCCTATTTCCTCTGAACTCTCACAATTTCAAATGAACATGCAGAAAAAAGCAGGTGGTTTATACAACCAGTTGTAGTTCTTATGAAACTGGAAAAGATGTGTCAGTCATTACAGAGGTATCACTCATTACAACAGATGAACTGTTTTAGTCATCAGTGATGTTTATAGTATATTCTTTATAAAAGTACATGTTAATTTGTGGTAATGAGTATAAGTATTTGCGGTGAACAATAGATTCTTGAGTTCTGAAGGAAGTGATTTGACTGAAGGTATGTTTTGAAAATGCTGTGGTTTTGGGAATAATTTTAAGAACCCCCTTTGGTTTTGTAGATATGGGGCAACTAAGAGACAGAAGAGTTTTGGTTGTTTTGCTTTTATTTAATGGGCCTGGTAAGCCTTTTGTTCACTTCCCCTCCTCCTGACAGTCTGCACACAGTCCGCCCCAATTTGTTAAAGACGAATTGTTGCCCGTGGTAACTGCAGAGAATTTTTTGAAAAGAACACTTTTAGAAGACAATGGGCCCCAAATATACTGTGGCACAGCTTTAAACTTTATTAAGTCTGTCTTGGACTATCCTCTCCTCTCCCGAGTTAAGGGAAGAAAAGTTTGGCAGCCTCCACGCTGTGAGCGTGATTGATGCCCAGAACATCTGAGGGACTTTTGTGTCCACATGCTCTCTGTGAGTGCATAATGTGTGAATACTCAAATAAGGTCAGCCCTTATCAGATGTAATCTAGGCCTGAAAGCAGATCAGCAGTGACAGTCATACCCCATAAGTGAGAACACAAATCATCGTTGCATGATTTGGACCAGTTATGGGATTTTCTCCCTCGCTCCTGTTTTACCCTTTCCAAAGGGGGTGCGTGCACGTCAGAGGGGAGGGGAAACTTTGGCACATCTCCGGAAAAAAAAAAAAAGAGAGACAAAACCCAGAGGAATACGTGCCTGGAATACTGGTTGGGACCCTCAGCTGGGCCACAAGGGCAGGGGCCTGTGCAAGGCAGTGGCTGTCCCTGCACAGGGGCCGGGGGGTGTGGCTCCTCTCAGGCTGCTGGGGAACATCCCCGCTGGTAGAGCTGGGCAAGAAGCGGGAAAATTGGGTAAAAGAGGTTCAATTCACATCTCCAGTACCTTTTAAGAGTCTTTTCAGAGATTTCTAAGCATGTCACAGCTTCTGTTGTCTGCCTGTCCCTGAGATTGAATGCTTCAATTTTTCAAAGTGGAGTGAAAACATCTTTTTTATTTTTTGAGTTTGTGCTCCATGAAGGGGGATGCTGTGTTTCACCACGGAGGGAAAAAAGATGGTAGAGAATAATGCCTTAAAGAATTCATTTCTGCCTGCTTTCCTGGAGAAAGCAGATATAAGTGGGTTTCATCTGAAGGAAGAGCCTCCCATTTGTGAATATTACTGTAGTTTAAGCACTGGATTGCTTTTTATCTAGGAAAACAAAGACAGCAGCAATGAAATGTTGTTAATTTAGACTTTTTGATTTGTGCTTCTGCTTAGAAAAGGATTTTAATGGGCAAAGAGCTTTTACAGAACACAAAATATATAGGGAAATAGCATAATTAGCAGGAAGAAATAAAAGATACCGTTACATCATTGACAACATTAACAACTATGGAAACAATGATGTCATCCTCTAAGATGGGAATTTTTTTTCCCACACTTATGATGACTTGAAAATTTTCTTTTAGCTTTTAGAAATATAATGTCCCTCTCAGAACAATAATTTGCAATATTTTTGCTTTCTCATGCACTCTTTATATGGAAGTGTACAATACTGGTGTATTGCCTGGGATCGAGGGGAAGATCCATGAACACTGACAGCCTGTCTACAGACCTTGTAATTACACCACATTATTGCTTGCTTCATTGATTTATTTTGCTTTGTGCTTTAACAGTAAGAGGAGTGTCCAGCTCCTGATTGAAAAGGCACAACAAAAATAGATCCCTTAGTTGCAGCTCACACCTTGAACTCTGAACAGAAACATGAGCAGGGAGACCTCTTTCTTCCCTTTCCTGTGCTGTCACCTCTTTGCTCTGCTGCATGGGACAGTGTTTTTCACAGTAAGGTGTGAAGCTCTGGAATACTAGACAGGAGATGAAACCTCTTCTGTCATCAAGCTCATGACAATGGTATCCTGAGCTACCATATTATGTTTCCCCACCACCTCGTTTCTCTTCAAAAAGTGATCAATGTGACTGCGGTCACAGGGGTTTTCAGGATGAGAGAGAGACGAGAATGTTGATTCTATGATCAGAAGGCTTGATTTATTATTTTATGATATATATATTACATTATAACTATACTAAAAGGAATAGAAAGAAAAGTTATCAGAAGGCTAGCTAAGAATAGAATAGAAAAGAAAGAATAACAAAGATCTGTGTCTCAGACAGAGAGCGAGAGCAGCTCTGCCATGAATGGTCAGTAAATCCAAACATCCACAGGAGACCAATCACGGATCCACCTGTTGCATTCCACAGCAGCAGATAACCAGTGTTTACATTTTGTTGCTGAAACTTCTCAGCTTCAGCAGGAAAAATCCTAAGAAAGGATTTTAATAAAAGATGTCTGCAACAGATCAAGGTATGTCTTAAAGTAATTTATGCTTTCTTTTTGGCTACTGTCCCAAAGGAGAGTATCACCTGACATCATGTATCCAATATGGATGTGCAAAGAACCACCCAATTTACAGATACACATCATTGACTCTAAAAGACTCCTCCAGCCACCCACATCCTAACAAACACCTGTTGGGCACTGATTTTAAACACTTGCTCCAGTCTGCACAAGAAATTCCTTTCCTTGATGCGTTGATTCTGCTGACATCCTGAAAGCATTTTGGTTGGATTCCCCATACTTTCAATGGCAGTTTTTCAGATTCAGACATTTGCTGCTCTGAATTCATCAAAGTTCTTTAAGGTCACACAGCTAAGGCTTGCGGTGCCCATCCCAAATGTCCAAAAGAGTGATAATCTTCCATCTTGCAGTCAAAAAGGTCATACGAGTGACATCCTGTGTTTGACATGGGAGGAGTGGTCTGCTCTGTGATGTTCAATGCTCTGTGATAAGTGGCAACTTGGGATTTTTATTTTCTTAACAAGAATTTTAAATGGTGTCAGAAGATGACAAAGCATTATTTTAACATGTTTTTGTATGGGACTTTGGGAAGGAAATGCCTAGCATGCTTTTTGAAGACCATGTGTAGATTAAATAGGAATTTTAAAACTAAGGTAGTTTTTACCATGAAAACTAATCTGCATGGAGCAAATCTGTAATTAGGACTCCTTTTAGAAAAGAAATCGTTTAGACACTATTGTGTTGCTTTCTTGCCATATATTGCTGTCATGGTTTGACCGGAAGGAGTGGGAATTCTGGGAAGCTGTGGTCAAACCAATGAAGGTTTTGGGTTTCATACTGACACCTGGTGTAGCCAGTGGGGTTTGGACACACCTCCGAGAATACACAGGGGTTAAAAGCAGGGCACTGCCCTGGCATTTCCTCTTTGGACATCGCCGGCCGAGGAGTTCAGATCTCTCTCCCGCCCGGCCCGCTGCTGCTGGGCGGGGGAGGGGACAGCCATGCGGTGAGGCCTGGGGCCTGGACAGAGGGGGCTTCGGGGGGGCTCCAAGGATGGAAGGGTGGGGGAGCCCCAAGAGACATCGGGCAGCCAGCCCCCTTCCCCCCCCCAGGAGAGCAGCCAGCGAGAAGGGGGAGGAAGACTGCCCGGCCGCAGCGGCAGCGTGTGGGCAGCATGCGTGGGAGCCCGTTCCGGGACCGACAGACAGAGACTGAAAACTTTTAACCCTTTCTTGCATGATTGGGGCCTTGCAAAAAATGCTAATCCTCCTCGAAGCTGAATAAGAAGGGAGATGAGAGATGAGATGAGATGACTTGGCTCGGAGATTGTGGAGATGATTGGATGGGGAGAGATGATTTGGAGTGGCCTTTGGCTGGACTTTTTCTTGTAGCCATGGACTCAGTTGTTCCTGTGACACAGACTGCATTTAGGGGGAGGCAGTGCCTCAAAACCAGGAGGGTTCATTTGTGAGGACCCCCCGGCCCCAGGGGGTTGGAAATATATGGGGGGGACAGTTGTCCCAAAAGCAGAGACTGTGCCTTTTTGGAGTGAGACAAGGCATCCTTGAAAGACCACCCTAAAAGCAGCTCTGGCCATGTCTCGGTGGTGAGAGCACTGAGCATGGAAGGAACATGTCACAAGCGGCAAAATGGACTTTCCGGGCGGTGCCGAAGTGACAAGGAAGCATCCGGGATTTCAGTGTGCTTCCAGAAGCCTATGGAACAAGAAGGACTCCCTTTCCTCTTCATGAACTGATGTTTGAGTATACTAAAGTGTAGTGTCGTGATGGGCTGGGCAGTTGGTGTTTTTTGAGAGAATGTATTGGATTGGGAAAGTCAGGTGGTGGGGAGGAGGAAAATGGTTTTTTTGTAAGGTTTTCAATTTTCTTTTCTTTTCCTTATAGTCTTTCCTATTTTTTCCTGTAGTTTTAGGTAATAAAGTGTTATTTATGTTTAAGTTGGAGCCTGTTTTGCTTATTCCTGGTCACATCTCACAGCAGACACCAGGGTGAGGCATTTTCATGGGGGCACTGGCTCTGTGCCAGGCTCAAACCATGACAATTGCAATGAAAATGTGAGAAAGACTGAGAAATTGACAGAATGACTAAATTCACACAAATTATGTATTCAGTTCATGTGTATAGAAATGAATGTCTGTGTTGCAGTTGCATTGTTAGTCGGTGTAATAATCAAACAGGTAATAAGAGTTTTAAACAAAAGGATGAGAGAAAAAAATTCCACTAATCACTAGCAAGATGAGAGCAATATTCATCATATTTATGATATCTATTGATAGATTTATTTATATTTATAATACCTATTGATATATTTATATTTATCTATATTTATGATACCTATTGATATATTTCTTTATATTTATATTTTGATGTATTTATTATGATTTATGAATGCTGTGGCCAAATTACTCTCAGTCACATGAAAGAGAATTTTATTCTGTTATTACTAATTGTTGTTTGACAGCTGCTAGGTGGCCACTTCAGAGATTTCTATTTTGCTAAACATCATCAAAGATGTTGCTCTTTCCCAGCAAGTTTCACGGGAATTATTCGTTTGAAGGAAAATACCACTTGAAGCAGGTAGTGGAATTTACCCATTGAGATGCCAGGCTTCTATAAGCTACTGCAATCCAGTATCAGTGCCAAACTGACCAAACACCATTGGAGATGACCGGATGACTCTCAAACCCTATTTTTCCCCTTCTTATAGATAAAATTATTAATGCTGTCATTAATTATTACTATATCTTGATACAGAGTTTAATTGTAAATTCCTAGCTTACCTGTGTTCAGGTTTTTGGCGTTTTTTTTCTGCTTAGTGGTAGTTGGGAGCCTCTTTTTATTATGGTACATCAGTTTTTAAAATTTTCCCATCATAATGTGGCGTTTTAAGGATCTCACCTGTGTTTTGCTCAAGAACATAGACCACATACTTCTGCTACTCGATGGCGTAACAGCTGCTTAAAACACTTGTTCCTGTCATAAGGGGCAGATGTGTAGATGGTTCAAAAGCTGTGTGGATGTGGCACTATGAGATGTGGTTTAGTGGTGAACATGGTGGTGCTAAGGTTAACTGTTGGACTTGATTATCCTAGACATCTCTTCAAACTTAAATTGATTCTGTGATTCTGTAAGTTTGCATCGATGACCCGCTGGTGTAGAGGTCTATAAACCCTGGCCATAGATGAGGTGGCTTTGTTTGAGTGCGCCCGGCGGAGGGGCGAAACAGCTGCTGTGCAAGTGTGACTTCGAGGGGTGAGGTTAAATCCCTGTGCGCGGCTGATTCCCTAACAGGCTTACAGGGAAATCCTGCACTTCGCAAGCACCGAAGCGGCTCATTTAGTCCGTGAATAATGACGCCAGCTCAGAAGGTGTCCGCAGCAGCTGCCCGGTGACAAGCCGCAGGGATGGTGCCCGTTCTGAAGCCGCGCCGGGCAGGACCGGAGGTCCCGGTTCCTCCTGGCTCCGGCTGCCACCGGCGGCTCCCGGCGAGCGCTTTCTGCGCGGGCACGGTCGCTGTCCGGAGCGCTCCGCGGCTGCGGCGTCTCCCGGCCAGAGGAAGCGTTTGATGTGCGGAAGCCCGGAGGCGTTTGGCGGGACGGCTCCGGCTTCCTTGCGGGGCTGGGGCTGTGCCGAGCCCGAGGTGCCTCTCCCGCCACAGCGGCAGCGGCCGCCCCGGCAGTGCCTTTGTGCGGCCCGGCGGGTGGGGCTGCCCCCGAGCCCAGCCCCGGCCCTGCCCCGCTGCCCCGAGCCCAGCCCCGGCCCTTCCCCGCTGCCCCCAGTCCAGCCCAGCCCCGGCCCTGCCCCGCCCGGAGGAGCCGCCGGGGGCGGGGGCGCGGCCGGGAGGCGGCGGAGCGGGGCGGAGCGGGGCCGGAGCGCGGCTCTCGCCGGAGCTGGCGCTGGCTGCGCGCCCGAGGTGAGCGAGGGGGAGCGGGAGGCTGGAAGGTGCCGCGGACGGGCGAGGGGGGAGGATTTCAGCTGCGGGCTGCCGGGCTGGCCCGGCGGGGTGAGGGGGATGCTCCGAGGCGCACGGCGTGCGGGGACAGCCGGCCGGAGCTGCCGCTCTCGCTGCTGCTCTCGCTGCTGTGCTCTCGCTGCTGCTCCCTTCCTGATAGCGCAACTTGCACCGCTCCAATGAAAAAGTTTTAAAGATGCGTTGCATTAAACCTGCCCTTAGAAATCTCGAGCGTTTCAGCCTTATGCTTTTTTGTAACTTTTGTCTGGTTACGCCTTTTTAACAGCGAGGGCTTTTTTTATTAGTAGCTGTAGACTTAGGCAACGTAGTGGTGGTTTCGTAGGAAGACTGAATTTGTTCACGTTTAAGTCTTAGCAGGAAAGCTTCACGCTAATTGTAAGGGAAAATGACGTATTTAGTCACCAAGATGCAAAAATTTGACAAGGCTAATAAGAAAAGGAGGCAGTAAACAGATTGCAGTAAGGCAGAATTGTGATTGACAGCAGAATCATAGCAGCTTTATTCATTATAGAGATGAAAATAAGGAGTGTATTAGAGGATTTGAAACGTATCTACAAACCTGCATTTAAAAACAACTTCTGGGCCCAGTAAATGAGCTGATTTTTTTGGGGGACGGTTTTTTTGGAATTTATAAATGTGTTTACAGTAGTGCTTCATTCATGTACTGATGTTCTTTGGAATAGCTATGAAATTACTGTCACTGAAGACTCCTTTTCTGTTAAGCTTGGCGTCTCTTGAAAAGGGATAAATAATTTAATGAAACAGTTCTGGATGTTTTGGCTTAGATGTTTGCAATATGAAGCAGTTAGCTAATAAGCTGGTCATCACATCTGAAGGAGAAAAAAATATGCGTATCAAGGAAGTTTTTTTCTTTTTATCCATAAGTTGGTTCTGTTAACTGACCAGATAAACTCTGTGACTTCACCTGCAGTCCTTCAGCATCAACCATGAGTTTCCTGATACTTGAGAAGGTTTTACTCTGGCTTCCTTAGTAAGATACACTAAAACTAAAGAGCAGAAGAAGCAGCAGTGCCACTCGTGCAGTCCATTTGTCCTGGAAGCTTTCATGTGCTGGGAAGTAGGGGCAGTGTCCATGGGAACAGCTGGGCTTGGGGAGAGCGTGGTGGATGGCAGAGCGGGATCTGAGCAGCAGCTGCTCTGCAGGAGCCCTGAGCAAGTGTAACCGTGTGTGCAGTTCAGATTCAAGCTTGCAGTCCTCGATCAGTCCTCCTCTCCTTGAATCACAAAACTGCTGTACTGTTTTTTTTATCTAGTGTTTGACTTAGTTTTCAACCATCACTGCAGAAGCTGTGTATGAGGCTTAGGAGTGAGAATGCCACACAGTTGGGCATGGGATGGACAAATTTTATGGACTTTGGGCGGTATTGAAAAACGAGTGTGAAACCCTTAACTGGTACTTTTCTCCCTAAGTGATGCTCGTGTGACATGGAGGCTCTGGACAAACTGCAGTCACACCTGACTGGCCAGTCCTGGATAACTTTGCAGGGGCCCTCGGTATTCTGGCAGCACCCTCTGCTGCCGAAGTGCAGAGTGCAGCTGGGGCTGCATCAACTTCCCTGAAACCAGGAGTCAAAAAGGCACCTGAGCCTTATTAGGTTCTCTGTTCCCTTTTAAATTTTGATGGCTGGATGCTTGGACACTTTTCTTTGTGCATGGTCCCTTGAAATCAAGGGGAGTTCTAGATTATCCTCAGATTTATCCATACCAAAATAATGTGCTCCTAAAGATACTGAGAACCTTAGTGCAGTGACCCTCAAGGAAATAGTATGTATTCTGATTTAGGAGCATCTGCAAGCAGAGTAGGCAGATCTGTGGAAGAAATGCAGTAGGCTGCTGAAAGATGTGCACAGAAAACTTAGGTTGTCCAGAAGAAACCAAGATTTTTCCCTGTCTGCAGAATTTCAGGCACAAATATGAGCATGCAAAAATTATGTCAGAAGAAAAAATCCTCAGATACAGTTTCTTATCAACAGTGTAATTACAAGTGTCAGTAGGAGACTCCCAGTAATTTGAAACCTAGCTGCATATGAGTTCACTGTTTGCATCTGAAATGCATTCCCAACTTCTTGGCAGTCAGGAGTCAAAATTCTCCTTGGTTTTTGAGCACTTGTACAAAATTCTTTAGGAAATGCTACTAGTATCTTGTTCAGCGCAGGGTTTTTTCTCTCCCAAAGACTGTGTATTTCTTGTTTGCCAGCCCTTTTCAGATTGAGGCAGGCCTGTGCTGGGGAATCTTTGCCAGGAAGGGCCCAGTGGTTTCCCAAAGGTGCTTTCAGCAGCTCCAGCCCAAAATCTTTCAGCAAATAAAGAAAGACAAAGTGATAGCAATTGAAGCTGAGTGCTTGAGGATAATTTTAGGAGCTAAATCCATGGAAAGAAACCCCTTGGTTAGCTATGCATTGTATAATTGTATTTATTACATTTTAATTTAAAAAATCATGATGACACTTTGCTACCTTCTAACCTTTGGGTTATGGGTCAGTTTCAAGACCAGAAATAGTTATGAAAAGAGAGTTGAAGACGAAATTAAGTGGTCTTCTAAGTAATTCAGATCATGCCTCATGCTGAGAACACAATTTTTTAAAGTTTTATTAATTCTGGCTTTAATTTGCTTAGTAAATATATCTATTCTTTATCCCCTCAAAGCTTCTGTTTCCTTGCAGGATGATCCTAGTGAGGACATGAATTACTCACCTGTGGAGTTTGCCTTTTGCCTGTACATATACCTGGGGAGATCCTGATGGCTCCACATGTTTACTAAAATCAGATATAGTTAGATCATTAATGTAGTGACTGATTTGCACTAGATGCCAAGAGTTTATTTAATCCCTCTGATACACATACATACTTTTACCAACATTTGGCTTCCCTTCAGTGATGAGGAGAACACAGGGTCCTGGAAATCATTTCCAGGATTCTGGAAATGTCCAGAATTTTTTCTGGACATTTTTTCCAGTGTCTCCTTATTTTCACCTCTACAAAAATTAGTCTTAAGTGTACCCTGGTTGTCTTCCTGCTAGTTCAAACCCAATTCTATTCTACTGGTCCTGAGTACCTCCAGTATTACTTTTGCTGAAATTTGCTGTCCATTTTTCAGTCTCTCTGTATGTTCCTCAAAATACGGAACTCAGACCTGAGTATTTCTTCATTTGTGCAATCACTTCTGCGTGTGCATTGTTACAGTGACTGAATATTGTATTATACTGTCTTAATAGCACCCCAGCTTCTCCCAAACATTTCTTCCATTTCTTAAGAACATTTTTGAATGCTAGCCTCATCCTCCAGTTCACATGTGATCTTACTTGTCTTATGTCTACAAGGCCTATGTTTTATCCTGGAGGGAATTGAAATGTTTTTGACATGGTTTGTTTGTGACCAGTGTTGGCTGCTGCTCATGTCTGTCTGTTGCAGTATTTCTGGCTGAATTTAATCTTCTCTAAACTTAAGATCAAAGTGTAAGGAAGAAAAGCAGAGCAGTTCACTCAGACTGAACTGTGGCTCTTACGTTCAGGCTTTTGGGCTGAGCACTGTTTTCTGCTTCTATCCTGCATTGCGGACTTACTGATGGTAATTTTTAGGCTGGAATTCAGACTTAGGAAGATTTTTTCTGAAGGAATTGTTCAAAAATTAGGTCAGAAAAGGTAATGTTTGTTTGAAAACTGAATCATAAATAATGTAGGCCAAAAGCTAATTTAACTGAATGATTAGGAAGAATGCTTACTTGAGCTCAATGATGCAACTTAGAGGGATGTGCTGTCAAGGAAACTGGTGACAAGAGCTCTTCTTAACAGTGCTGCCTCTTTGTTTTAAAAACTCTCTTTTATCCCATAATCGGAGCAAAGGTCATCCCCCCCCCCCTCCCCCCCAAAAAAAAAAGGGAAAGAAAGAAATGTTTCATAAGAGGCTGAGCTTTGGGGCAAAATTGTAGTTTTGGCCTAAATCCTTTGCATCTGTCACTGCATAGCTGTATCAGTCCTATACATGGAATTAAGTGTAAGCCATAACTAACCGTAAAAATGGAGCTTTACAAAAATCCTGAGATTTTCCTGCCCATCTTGCCAGCAGAATATAGATTTGGCAGATTTTTCCATCTTCCTCTACTACCACTGGTGGCGTCCTGAGTTATGCCACAAATGAGCGTCTTTTAAATTGTCAGGAAGTTGACTGTATTGCAGCCTTGTTCTAAAGTGATGTGTGAAAATCATAGAGAAGACTTTCTGAATGAAAGGGTGTAGCACTTGTGAAAAATAGGACAAGAAAGCATGAGAAAACTGAGCAGTTTTGTCTTTAAGGTGAAGCTTCTGCCTCTTGGTGTACCCCAGCCTCACACTGTGGGGTGACATATCAGCCTTTATGATTAATGGATCCAAAGCCACAGAGACTCTGAGCAGAGGTAATTGTCAATTATTTTTGCAGTCTGGAAAATACATAAACTGATGCAACAAAATTTTTGGTATAATTATTTGTTAGTTCACTCACTGCTTAGGGGATTTAGCAGGCAATTCTGTACTTTGGTGTAATGCAAAATAAGTTCATGTTCACCTGCTAGTCTGGTTGTTGTCTGGAGAAGTGCCAGGCCTCCACATCCACCTCTGGTATTTGTTACTCCTTGATGCATTTTTAACACTCAGAGTCTTAGAGGTTAAAATTGTGGGAATCAGGAGATAGGACCTGACGTAGTTTGGCTTGTTGAAAGTTGAAGGATGATGTGGGAAGCATGAGGATAGGTAACCTTTGGGCTGTGTTACTCCAGAGGTAGCTGTGTGGTGTAGTTGTACAGCATGCATTTAAAATAATAATTTTTCAACTGTAAACTGATCCTAGTTACCATACAGGAAAATCCACTTAAAGTTTGAGCCCAGCTGTTAAATGCATAACCACGTCTGTGTTCAGGAGGTTCAGACTGCAGCTGTTGTATGGTACCCCTGGATATTAATCTCTCACTATTAATCAGCAGCAAAAGTAGCTTATGGTGAACATTACAGATGCTTGAAATCTCACCTCTTCAGCATCATACCTGGAGGGAGGATAGCAAATACTTGGGTCTTTCCTTCTTTCCTTCCCTCCTTCCTTGTTTTTCTAGGAGATGTGGTTCAACTCAGGCCATGAGAAATGTACTTTGCACCACTTGTTGTGAATTGGAGTTTATCACCCATCCTCACCTTGCAGAGATACTGGGTTTGAAGGCCTGACATGTCTTGCATTGGCAAGCACTTGACTTGTGTGATTTTTGAAAGCCTGTTGTTCCAGATTCATCACTAGAAAGCAGAATACTTAAGAGGACTGAAACTAGGTGTGCCATGTGTTAGCCCCAGTAGCCGTGAAGTGTTTAAAAGACCTGCATGATTTTAAGCTTAGATGGACTTTTTGAGACTCACAGGACTACTCTCTTCCTTGAGTTATTTGCCGAAATGGAGACTTACTTCATTTAATAAATAAACAAACAGGGCTAGTGTGTTGGTTTAGTTATCCAGACTAAGGACAGTCTTGTCTTTTTACTAACCTGTATTTGAAGCTCTTCTATTTGTTAGCATTTGACACTGAAAACTGACTGTACTGGACATATTTTTTAATGCTGCTGATGTTTATGATGTTTATCAATGGAGTTACTGTGCTATTGCAGTGGTACTGGTCATCTCTCAGCAGATTTTGGGCTGCTGCTGCTTCCGACACAATGTATTCTTGTGTGAAGTCAAAACATGCACACTAAGCAAGTATATTGTTCTTCCTGTGCTGAAATGTGTCTTTGCATTGGCTTGGCAGCAAAAGGTACTTCAGCCATAGCATATAAACATTCCATGAAAAGGAAATAGGGTATTCATTGCTCCTCTTTTGAAAGAGAGTTTGGGAAATGCTGCTTGCTGGGCTTCTTCAAATAAACTCCTGATCTCCTTTGGGACAGCTCTGCTGTCCTGGCTCATCCGGTGCCCCTGTAATGCACTCAGGAGGTGTTTAAGGAGCACAGGGGTGATGGGAAGTGTTAGATTTGTCTCTGTTCCTGCTTTGCTGAAGTTAATGACCTTCTGGTTTCTGTTTTAAAAACATTCAGTGAACTGCACAGAGAAGTGCAGCCCCTTTATTACTAATCTACAGTATAAATATTAGCCTTTTGTACTAATTTTGCTTTGCTAAGAAGATCACATCTGTGAGTATTAGGTCATAGTATTCAAAAGGATATTTGTATCAATCAGGCAGGATTTTGAAGTAATAGAGTGCCAAATGATCACAAAGATTACCTTCTAAAATTTTTTTCCTGCATTTCTCAGTTCCCTAAAGGAGAAAAAAGAGTGTATTGAATGGGAATGCTACCCTTTCCAAGACAGTTGTTTGCCAATGGATGAAATTTAGGAATGGATAGGAAGGGAAAACCTGGTCATGTTCTGTAAAAGAGCTTATTATAGTGATAACAGATCTACTGAGATGGGCAAGAGTGGGACTGTGGGGAGCCAGAGATGTCAGGTGGGTCTTTGCTGATTTTATGCAAGACATTAAACATTGTAAAAGTGGAGTTATTTAGTGTTTCCGTGGCTTCACTTAATTGTAAATATTACCTTAATTTGTTCTTTCTATTCTCTTTTGCCACAATCCTTTTTTTCTCCTCCACTTCTCTTTAGAGGAAGCCAATACAAGTGTGACATTTTGGGGAACAAACAGCCTGATGATGTGTCAGGATGTAGGAATTTGCTTAAGTGTCTGACAGCATTCCCTCGAGTGTTTGTTTGTCCCAGCAGTATTTGGTGTCCAGTACACAGTTTTGTAACCCAGAGTGCTCAGTGGGATTTGACCTTTTTTCCCAGCCTTTGAAATACTGAACTTTTGGTGGATAGGGAGTAAAATGTAGTAATTCATTTGAGCCTGTTGTTTAGGAATGTTTGATCCACTGGTGTCAGAGGCAGTGTCTGCGGCCCCTGGGATAAGTGGTGTGAATAAAAGCTGAGCAGTCTGCATGAAACTTCAGCACCTCAGGAGCTCCATTAATACCAGCACTATAACCCAACCTAAGCTGATTGAGTGAAAAATGTGGTTTCCTGTCTTCACTTGAAAAAAATGTTTTTCAGGCTTACTGACATGCATACTGCAAATTTAATTTTCATAAATATTTCGTCTCTTTCTTATGCTCAATTTAATCTATCAAAGCCACACGGTGCAGGAGACATCTGGGATTGTACTTAAGCAGCTGGGTTTCATTTGCAGGAGGTTTCCAGCAAATTTCTTCCCAAACACAGAATATCTTGGTGGCTGTGCAGAGTACTGGGAAAATCAGCGTGAGTGACATAGCTTCAGGAACAGATGGGCTTACTTTCTTCTTTTACCTGGGTTAGGTACAATCTAAGGCTCTGCATGGGAGGCTTTGTTTTGTATCTGGTCAGCCTAAGCAATAAAAGAATGGGGTTTTTTTTCCTAACTGTGGCACCTTGTATACAGAGTGAAACTTTACCAGCTACATTCTTCTTTAGTGGTAAAAAGCATAGAAATTCTAGTCTGAAATGTCTGAAATTTACAACCTAATTCTATATTGACATATGCTGTGCTCAAGCAATATATATATTAAATAAATAAATTATTAATTGAATATCTCCTATAAAATCTGAATGCATATTAATTAGGCCAGTGTGACATTAAACTAACCTCTTTTCTATTATGGCTAAGTAACAAGTGAAAACTCAATCTTTTGTTTAAATTGTTAAATGTATTCTGTTTAATTAAGGGGCGCCAAGTAGATTTTTTTGAATGAATGATGGCTGCCTGTGGGAAGTCACCAGCTGAAAATACAGCTACAGATGAAGAAATAACATTTTCACCTTCCGAATCTGTCATTACTGACTTCAGTTTTGCAAATAAATTTAGACTTGGGGAGCATTCTTTCAGATTAGTTTTCAAAGAGCTGGAACATCTCATAAAATTTATTATTTTTTAAATGTAGTTTTCTCTTAGCACTTCAGTTGTTAGTAGCTACCTGAAGATGTATTTTATTCATTAGTTTTGTTGCCTTATAATTTGGAAAATAAGTAAATATATACCAGAGGTCATCAGTAAAAAGGTGGAAGGTAAAAGTGTCTGAAGCTATTATGGCCTTTGTAAAATTTTGTATCTGGTTCTGTCTGGATCAGTTGTTATTAACACATCTTCCTGTTAAAAAAGAAGGGAAGATAAAAAAATCTATCTGTGGCTGTCAAGAAGAAGATTTGAGAAGGTTTTGGTGCAAATAGGCACAGCCCAGTGAGGATTAAACTGTCTAGGGAGTGTCTTGTTCATGTGGGAAAATTTGGGCATGGAATTGCTGCTGTGTATGAAATAGAGATGCTGGGATGTGTAATTGTTTCTCCTTGGTAGTGGCTGTATTACATGTACAGAAATTCACATTTCTCTTAGATTACAGTTCCCATGCAAACCCAGATACTGATGTGTAGTGATATTCTTGGCATTTTTCCTGGTCAATTCTCTTTAAAACAGGCTTGTCCAAAATGTTTGTGATTGATCCAGTGCCTTTAGTAGCAGCCAGTGAGAGCTGACACTATCATTGAGGGTGGTTATTTGCAGTACTCTGCAGTGCTTTGGTTTTTGAAGAGTTTTAATGCTTGTCTTAGGCTGATTGTCCTCTGTGGCAGAGGGAGATGCTGTGTTTTCTGCAACCTGAGAAAGATTCAGTCTGGAATATCCGCTGTTATTGTACTTTGTTAATGTTTTTCTATTAAGCACTCTTTCATAACTTTGACATAAATCCCTCAGAAATAATTCTTTTTGGGGACAAAAATATCCTAGACCCTTTCTACATCTGTGGCCATGCTCTTCAGTCATGTATGTATTTTCTGTAATAATAAAATAGTAAAATCAAAGAAAAGCAGACTAAAAATTGTGTGAAAATCTAACCTTTTAAAGCAAGCTTCTTTCCCTTTGAACGTGTTTGTGCAGTCAGCTAGCATCTTGCCACCAAAGAGCTCTAAAATAAACCTAATGTTACAGTCTTCCTTTTGTAACAAATATCTTAAGGTTATTTTAGGTAACAAAGGGAACTAAAGCCTAGCTGATGTAAAAATAAGGGAAAATCTGTCTCTAAAACATCATGGTTTTAATAGGTGAAAAAGCTCTTGTTTTTCTGTCACTTCGGTAAGTGATTTGTTGGCAGAGTCTTCTGTGTGTTTAGAGAGCAAGAAGGGAATTCAGTCTGCAGCTTTTCAGCCTTGGGTGACAGACAGACTGACAGACAGACTGACAACAATTCTGCCACCTGTGTGCTTTCATGTCCTGGCTCTAAGATGACTCTGTTGGCTCTGGAAGCGCCTTCCTGCTCTCAGTGGGCAGTTCTTAGATGGGTGTTGCCCTAAGGGAAGGCTGCAGCCCTGCCATGGACATGCTGGGAAGTGGAGGACAAATAGCGGAGATGGGAATTGCTGAAAAAAATCTCATTTTGGTGCACTGCTCCTGCTTCTCTCCAAGCAAGTTGTTTGTACTTGTGGGAAAACACCTTCCACACTTGGATTGAGGAGCTGGAGGAGTGCTGTGGTCCTGTGGTTAGGTTTACACTTAACACTGGGTTAGGTTAACACTTATGTCTGCACCAGAGGGATTTTTCAGAGCTAAGTAAAGGTTGTGGTATAAATCTTTGTTACATTTTAATATAGATCTAAAAGATGTATGGGAATCTGTGCTTCTGAAACTGTTGGCTAGAATGATAAGACTTTTCTTACTGTGTGACAGCATTAATTATTTTTATATTTTCAGTGTTTATTGGCTACTATTTCTTCCATTTATACAAAAAATAGATAGTATTAGGGGAAAATTCAGTTTTGAGTAGTGTGAAAAAAAGCTATTAAACTCGTCACTGTAAATATTTGGTATAACTCTACCACTCCCCTGCTCCAGTTTCTCTTGACTGTTTAATATTTCAGTGGTAGTAACCACCCCTTTTCTGAAGGAAAGAATACAGCTCAATTTTCTGAAAAAAACTATGTTTAGTTCACTAATGACCTTTCAAAGATACTAAGCTTTGTAGAATAATCCCACCTCGTTTGATTTGTGGATCCAGATCCACAGAAGTTCTGCAGCTGAACCAAGTTTGGCTCGTTTCAGTGGGAGTTATTCACAAAGATACTCTTGTGAATCTGGTCTGTGCTTTTGTTTTACCTTCTCTTCTGTAAAAATGGAAATAGTAATGCAGTCTGACTCCACCGAGCTGTTCAAGAGAGACATTAATTGGAAGTAGCTGTCTCTGCTGGTGACAAAGGCCACAGAAGTATTTGTAGTTACAAGGAACAGTACAAACAGTAACAGACTGCTGCTGTTCCACATGCTGGACCAAGTGGCTTTCAAAATCTGAGTGCCAGCCCACTCAGGCCATGAAGTACTGCCATGTTACATTCTCAATGTTTTTCTCAGGGCAATTTAATCTAAAATAAGGGAGAGTAAATTTCCCTTGCAGAATGGCAGAGAGTTTGTCACCATGTGCCTGACAGGATCTTCACGTGTGAAGGCATCCGTGTTTGGGCCTCCTTGCAAGAAACGTAGGAGGAGGGATGTGGCAGGGGAAGGGTGTGTGTTCCAACCTCAGCACTCCAAAACTGAATCTGTTAATCTGGGCTGCTTCCTGATCTGGACCAAGTAATTCAACCAATCCTTAATGTACGCAAGGTAATACATTTTAAGGAGTTTAAAGTGGCATATAGAGAGAAAATTCATAGATCTTAAATGATGTCAGCTTTTGAGTTTCACATACCAAGTCACTCTACACTGGCCTAAAACAGATGAAAATACCCTTACTAGTGCTACAATCAAATTGTGCTTATATTGTCCATGCAGCCTTTGACTTCTGTGCATATGCATTGCTGTGCAGTCTTCAGCTGCATGATAACACATTAACTTTTCCATTGGACCCCTGATTTCTTCAGTATAAAGGATGAGCAATCCTCACCTAATGAGTCCCTTTTCATTATTTTATTTAGTGTGACCATCACCTTATTTACCACATGCTATTCAAGCCCTGCTGAGGCCGTGATTATTCATTTCCTCATGTTTTTTTTCCCTGAGACACCCATCATTATAGTGTCAATACTGTAACATTACTCTAATTGTACCTGTGAACTGCAAGTTTAGATGTAGAAATCACCAAGGTTAGTTAGACAAAGGGATATCTGTCCCCCCATTTAGCAGATGGAGCATTGAGGCAGAGGACAGTTCAGGCTAGGAGAAGACACTCAGGCTGCAGTTTCACATTTGGGTAAAACCAGCCTAATTTAGCATGTGAGTAGCCCTGTACAACTCCTTGCTGTTGACTCTTCTCTCTGCTTGTCCCTGGGATTTAGGCAGCTGCATGGTGGAGCAGATCACTGATGTGACTGCAAAATAAAGCCACCAAAACAGAAGGAAATTGAATTTTTGGTTGGACTCTCTTTCAAAGGAAGTGTGTCCTGACATGGCTAAATCCCATTGTGACATCCTTGTTTTGCTACATGCTTGGTTTTGAGGCACTCTGGGCTCCATCCTTTAGTATGCACTTATTTGAGGAGTGAAGGACCTTTTTGGCATCAGTGATACCTGTGAGTGCTGACTGTGCTGCGTCATCAGAACTGAGGTTTTCAGGTTGAGCACACAGAGGAGTGGACCAAAGAACTGGGGACTGCTTGGAAAAGAGTGGTTTAGGTGTTTGTTCTGGCTTCACCCCCAGGTACTGCTGGGGGAGACAGGTCACAGCAAAGTATCAAGTGGCATTGCTTGCAGGTCATTCCTTCTCTTTTTTTTTTTTAGAAGTTTTTTTTCTACTTGGGGTTATTTACCTCATCTACTTTTTAAGTGTCTGCCAATAATTAAAAAAGGATTCTACACACTGTGATAAATATCCTTTGTTAAATTTGCAGAAGTAACACTAATTCAGCCATCTCCTTAGTTGGCAGCTGGGTAGGTGAGTTGATGATTTTTTTTAGTGTGCTTCTAACATATTGTGGTTTTATGGGTTATTGTTTAGACTTTGAAAAAGTCAAGTGGAAAACAGAAGTCTTCTCATCTAGCACACCCCCCATTGTGCCAAAGCATGATGCAGCACAATGACCATGCATATCCATGTCACCAAACTTTTCCCTTGAGTGAACAAAGTGGCACAAAGAATAGGTTGCAAATCTCCATGTGTCCAGCACTTGGAAGGGACAGGATGTTTTGCTAGGGCCTTGCTGAAAGGTTTTTCCACAGAGGAGTTATGAGATTGAACAAATCAAAGGGCAGCTCTAAGCTGCAGAGAAATATCCAGCACCTCTTGTTTTCACCCAACTCAATTTTCCCCTACACATTCCCCTCCTTCTGTGACTTTATAAAGTTCCCAGATTTCTCAGCTCACTTCTGCTGCTTACCAGTTTTATGTCTGATGTTTTTTCTCAGCTTTTCAGTCCAGCTTGGTCTATCTCTCAACCCATTCAGTTTCCTCCTCAGTTCCCAAATACTGGGATGAACAGCACCATCCACTGTGCTGTAGCACTGCCTGCCGTAGCCTCTCACAGGCAGGAAACAAGGCTGCTGGAAAAGTCCTGCTGAGCTGGCATATTCCTTTGGAGGTGACATTGTGAGGAAATTCAACTCCTCAGATCCCTGGACTCTGAATTAGTACAGCCAGGGGCGGTTACTGATTTATTGTTGGGCCATTCTAGGTCAGATCTTTGGAGGAGCTGCAACAAATGCACTCCTTCTTCAAACCCTTCTGCTCATGAGTAAAGATTTTGTTTAAGCAAAGCTTCATGGAATGTACTGTAATGCTTCAAATTAGATGTAAAGATTAGACCTTAAAGATCATCTAGTTCCAACTGCCTCCTCTGCTATGGGCTGGGACGCCTTTCACTTGACCAGGTGGCTCAAACCCCATCCAAGCTGGCCTTGAACACTTCCAGGTGTGGGGCATCCACAGCTGCTCTGGCAGCATATTTCCGGTGAATCACCACCCGTGTTCCTTCTCAATACTTTTGAAAATCTCTAGGTTGGTGTGCCACTGATGAAAGTAAAGTTTTAGGAAAAAAAAAATCAATCTATGAACACTTTGAACAATTTTTTTCTTTGGACTCACATTATCAGTATTTTAGGAGTAATGGAAATTTCGTGACAATGTGCGCATCCACGATTGAAACTGCAGTTTAAATCAAAGGGGTTTTTTATCATTTTTTGGCAATATTTCCAATAATGCCCAGTATAGCCCTGGAGTGGCTTATGCTTTGTAGCCTTTGGCATGTGATTCATTGCCCAGGTTACATTGGTAGCACCTCCACACCATTCATTTCAGGAGGGAGGATTTCAGAGTCTCACAGGATCAGGTTGTTCTTTGGATGTTTTTTGTATTCCTGTAATGCCTAATGCCACCTGGCAGAGATTTTTTACTTTGATACATGTTGTCAAAGGGAAAAGGGATGTTTCTGCTGCTGTTAACAGGCAGCTGTTGGGGGTGTTAACTTGGCTGTTTGGGGAGGGTGTTTGCTCTTCCCTGCCACTTTCATCTCCGGATTCTAAGAAAGGAATTTTTTACTTAGGCAAAACATAGTTTTTCCCAGTTGGCAGCTGGGAGAATAAGGATTAAGTTCTCTAAACAAAGCTCAGTGCCCTTGTCAGGTGTCTCTTTTCAGATGGTCTCCAAAGCCATAGTAATCAAAAGGCAGGTTTCAGGCAGAGCATTCCTTCGAAACACCTGCTGGATGGAGCTGAACACAGTATCCTTGGAGTGTATTGTGCTCTAACAGTGTGTCCCTTGTGGAAATTTCCCCTGAAATTCACTGAACACAGACAGACCATAAGGAAATAGAAGACACTTCTGCAACACTGGGAGCACTTGGTGTCTGTTTCCATAACCCTCTTGAGAAGATGCATGAAGGAACTCTTTGCAATGGCATTTTTTCTCCCTGTTTTTAAACATTCTTTTGCCTGTAATGGATCCAGACTCTAAGGAAAATTTCATTCCTGTTAAGAGAGAACTGGTATTGTAAAAGCCTGGCAGCTTGAGTCCAGCTGAGCTGACTGGTGTCTCTTCATCTCCACTCTTGTGCGTGGCCCTTGTTGGCTCTCCTATATATCATCTTCTTTCACACTACACTGCAAATGCTACTTTTCACCTTCCCCTATAAATTAACAATTCAGTTGCATAATGCATGGTAATCCTCTGCTAAATGTGAAGTTCTCCAGCTGTGCACAAAGAACATAAAGCTGTGGAAAGTAAAATTTTACTGCTCTGACAACCAAAACCCCAACTGGCAGAAGCTGCTGTTCACAAGAGATCTCATACATTGAATAGGGGAAGACATGGTAAATTGTGTTATTCATTCCAGTTTCAGTTTGACTCATTTGAAAAATCAAAGCAGTTTATAAAGTAGCCTTATATTTCAAAATATTGATTAACCTTTTGGAAGAGAAAGAAAAAAAAAAGGATTGTGTAGATGAAACTGAACATCTTCCTAGGGAAATAGCATTAAACAATTAAAGGTCTGGAGACAAATGTGATATGGATTTTCTTATTTGAAAGAGATGTTTTCTTGCCTGCCTTAAAAATAATCTCAGAGGAGATTAGGAAACATGGGTAGAGTCAGAGAGTGATTTTTAATGCTTCTTTGTTCTTCTGAGATTAAGCTATTATGATCAAAGAAACACAGTGCAATGTTCAAAGTGTAATAAAAATATGTTTTAATTTAACTTAAAGCTTGTTGCAACTTCTCAATCTCCTGAGTGAAGAAAAACCAAAATACTATAGTCTCCTTATTTCCAAAGATTCAGTGTTTTTTCAAAACAGTTTTTCCCTGAGATCCTTAGCAATTCTTTAGCTGTTGTTTTCCCTTTTTATTCCTAAACCTCTTTTTGAAGAGAATAGTCTGGGATAGAGGGCTTGGAACTAGGTGACCTTTAAGATCTTCATGGTCCCTTAAAATTCAAACCATTTTATGATTCTAGGATTTCAGACTGTCACCAAGACTGATGCTACAACTGATCTAACTTCTATTCATATTCTGATGTGAATACAATAATGGGAACAGTATTGTTGGAATCTTGGAATTCCAGTGATAGAATTATCTTGATAAACACTTTGCAGAGAACAGATCTTTTGGCTTGGTGAGCAATTAACAGTAATATGTAGTCTCTCTAAAACTATAATATGTGTTTTATGAATGTTACATTGAAACATTTTGGGTTTAGGTTATTTTCTTTACTGTTCATTAGGCAAAGTTAGAATTTCAGTGTTATGAAATTAAAAAGTGGAATTACATTAAATTAATTTTTTTGTACTAAAAATTAAGAGATACAGATTCAGTTTTTGAATTAGTTCAATTTGCATTTTGTCAAGAGTGACGGACAGTAAGTGTGCAAAGAACTTTGAATTGTCTAGGCTGTCCCTCCACCTGATAGCCCTGTACCTAAACCATTTCTGACACCTGTTTGTCTAATAATTTTTTAAACCTTTGGGAAGAAATGTTTATTCTTGCACCTCTGTAAACAGTCTGCTTCCCTTCATTGTTAGGGTTTCAAAGAAAAGTTGATGTTCTGGGTGTCTGAGATCTCAGTGTTCAAATTTCAGCCTTTGTTTCTCACCTCGTGCAAGAGCACAAGGAGCAGGGCTACATTTCGTCTGTCTTTGCAGAGAATCTTTACTCATTTCAGAGCTGTTACCATGTGGTCCTTGTCTCTAGACTGAATAAATCTCATAATTGTAGTCTGTCCTCATAATTAATTGTTTTTAAATTGGTGAAGATGCTTTTTGTAACTTTCTGGATTTGTTTTTCACAAGTTTTTCTCCCCTGGGAGCAATGCTGCCCAAAGCGCAACACTGCTCTTGAAGTGAATTTCCTGCCCTGAGCAGGAGGCTTGTTTATCCTTTCTTACACAGAGGAGTCTGTTGATATCTCCTGGTATTGTAACTTCTTTCTCATAAATTATTACACTGATGACTCACATTAAGTCAGTGACCTCCTGTCTAGTGCTGCACATTATTGACTAGCCAGTTGTTCTCCATGTTGTGTTTGTGCGCCAAATGATGACAGTTCATTATTTGGACTTGTCCTTACTGAATTTGTGGTGTATCAGGAATGTCTCTTATGGATTTGTCATCAGTGCACATTGTTCCTGTTGTTAATAATTGCTGCTGTTTTTACAGAGGGTTTGGGAGCAGGTCGAAATTACAGAGTATAATGGTATTGGTGGCAGCACATGGAAATACATCCTCACTGCTGCCAGGGGAGGGAGCTGGAGTTGGCAGGGGGGTATGGGAATGGGGAGAAACTGTCCTGCTGCTTCTTCTGATAGGGAATTAGGAAAAAATTGTATGGGAGGCTGGGACCACTCCTGCTCTTCATCTGGTTGGTCTCTCTGCCCCCATTCCCATGTGAGTAGTTCCAGCAAGTTGGATTTCTGTGGCTCACATGTAGGCATGCAAGAGGGCCAGTGGCTGCTTCCCCCATCAGTGGCCTGCTCCAGTCCTGAAGATGTTCCCTGCAGACCTTCATTGCTGAAAGAGCAGTCCCCTTGGGGGGTAACATGAGTTTTTTTGAAAAAGGCAGGCTGTGCTTGGCCAGGGAAGGAAGAGCAAGGAGACTTGGTGGTTCACCCAAACCTCAACTTTCATTTAAGCTGCTCAAAACGTGGAGCAAGTGTTAACTGCTGCAGTGATGGCCCCCCTTCCTCACGGTGGCTGTGAAGTGATGGATTATTTACTGTCTTACTCACAGCTAGTTCAGTTGTGCTGGAGCTGGGAGCTTGAACTGTAAAACCCCTGAAGGACACCTTTGCATCAAGACATGTCCATCCTAGATATTTGATAAGATTATTTTTCATTTATCTGTGGATATTTATCTCAGCTGTGGGCAGAGAACAGCTCCACTTGGAGAGGCTGATGTGGAACCCCTGCAGCAGCAGCTGCTCTTTGCTCTGCATTCCCAGGGTCAGGTGCTGCTGCCACATCCCTGTTGAGCTCAGGGAGGCACTTCCCCACTGGCACGGAGGGATCCTGCTATCTCTTTCACAGGATGTGGAGGGAGATCAGTGCCGTGGCTGCTTCGTATCATCCACAATTCCACATGTCAGTATTCTTGCTAACCTTTTCAAACAGTACCAAGAATAAATGATTGACATCTGAAACAGCACATTTGTTCTTAGCAGCAAAGACTAGACCCAGAGTGACTTATTGTAAAGCTTCTCTTCCACCAGACAGCCATCTATATTGAAGCTTATTAAAGTCATGTGTTCAATTTTTTCATAATTGCCCCCATTCAAACTGTGGCAGGCTGCCAGGAAAGCACTAAGTGGAAGTTTCTGTCAGTCCACCTGTCTTTCTGCAGCTAACGAAGTGTGCCGGTTTTTGTCTTGTAGACGTTACACAATTCACTGTCAGAGGAACTTGTTATATATAGACTTAAAATAAATTAGTGTGAGACAAGGCCAAAGCCATTCAACTCTACTTCTTTGTACAGCAAGTCATGTATTTATTATACAGAGTGACACATTAATACTTTGTTTGGGTGGAGAGCTTATTCTTAAACAAGAACAGGCAATTCTGGTTCTTGGCCATATCCATCTGTTAAATGTCCTAATTAAAAAGGATGACATCCTGTGTAGCATGGGTTTCATCAAGGGCACCCACCAGTCTGGATTATGGCTCTGCTACTTTCATTTATGGGTTAGTTTGAAGCTCTTCAGGCAAAGAGCAAGGGTTGCCATGTTTTCAGGCCCTTGTCCTCTGCTAAAGCTCAGTTTTCAGCAGAGGTCTCCTTTTGCTACACTTCTAACCATAGGAGAACATCAGCAATTGCCTCCCATCAGCTTTCTTGGAGAAGTGGGAAATTAATTTTACAGTCTTCCAGGAAATAAAGTCTTCTAGGAAATAAAAGGAGTTTTAAGTTTACCACTCCTGATCTCTACAAACAATAGGTATGCAGCTTATCAAACCTGTAATTAATTCACAGTTGGAAGTGCCTCCAGGACAGAAACTTGACTGCAGGAGAAGCAACACTAACAAAGCAAAGGGGAAAAAAAAATCTCCTGTTTTCTATCAGAGCAATTAATCTTGAAAATTTTCTTTGCCTGTGAGGAGATTGGCAAAGACAGCTGTTGCTTCATCCTGGAAATCAGCCCAAAAAAGGTCTGCATAAAAAGATCTCGCAGTGATTTCATTGTAAGCAGTAAGTTTAGCAGCAACTTTCTGGATTTTCCTTTATTCTGCTGTAAGATTCAGGTGTGCTGGCATGTATTCATAGAAGGAAATGAGCAAGCCAGCAACTTGGCTTGCTGGCCATTAGCATTAGCTTCTGGATGAGCTTACACAATTGATCAGTTGAATGATCTCAGAGTAAGGCTGACACCTTCACTTTGGTGATATCCAGCCTGTCAGCACATGTTTTTCTTGTCCAGCCAGCTTGTGAGCAGCCATGTACAGTGTCTGGTCAAGCCTGAGAGGGAATAAAACATAACCTCCCTTGGATAAACTTTAGGCTTCCCCTGATTGCTGTTACAGAGACCCTCTTTTGTCAGCTGCTCTCCTGGAGGACTTTTTCAAATTCATTTCCCCTGTTCACCTTCCTCAGAAAGGTTATGTTAACACAAGCTTCTCCCTGCAGAGTCTTGCCTCTTTTAGGCACTTCGATTAAGAATCTTCAGCAAATCTCAAATTTTTGAAGAATTCATATACAAGGATGCAATTCACCTTCTTTTTATGTATTGCTAGCTCTGTTTTTGTTCCTGGGAAACTTGGGAAAGAGAAGAGAGGAAAGGAAGGCAGTTGAGGAGGTTGCCAATGGTTAAATTTTTGCAGTGGGTTAATTCTTGCTAAGAGGGGTATATGGCTTGTGTCAGGTGACTGGGCATATGACTTGTACTCTGCCTGATGGATTTTCTGGTTCTGGATGTTTTTGCAGGCTGGATTAACTTCTGTGACCTGTTTTTTCAGGGTGAACATAAATGTGATTCAGACAATATTAGACCTAATCAGGATTAGCTCCTTTGTTATTTTGCCTATGAGGATGACTGAGGTGACAGTTTACTGTTCCATAGGTAGGAGAAAACACTGCAGGGTAAATTTACACACAGTTAAACCCAGCTGCTTTTCCCAGCAATGCAGAAATTTGTCTTTTATTCCAGTCTGCAGTGTGCACATTCAGGCAGCATGCAGAAGAAAATGAGATGTAATCTCCCATCTTTGCCCTTGCAAAACATTCGTGCTCCTGTGGAATATCTGGGTCTCAATGGATAGACATTAATTGCATTGGAGGGTTGGAAAAAACATCCTAATATCTTGATGATCTATTAAATAATTTGAAGACTCTTCTAAAATGAAGCACTAACATTTCATCAGTCTATTCAGGACCTGGAGAATGGTCTTCTCTTCGAAATAGTGTGAAAGGGCCTTAGCAATGTATCGCAATTTAACCAGACAAGCATTATTTGTCTAGGGTTTTTCACGCAGCTCTACTATTGGGTTCTTTCGTCACAATAATGCTTCCTAAGATTACTGTGTTGTTTTATACCTTCTGAAGGAAATGCCAGAGCTTAGAGTTTTACCTCTTACCTCTTACCTCCCACAATATTTTCTTACTGTTTTCTATACACTGAATGTGTCTGCTTGCAAATGTGTCCATCAGCATCTATTCAGGGTATGAGTAACAGCACTGGACTTGAAGGCTGCACTTCTGTCAGCACTTAGAAGACTGAGATGAGAACTGGAGTCTCACTTTAAAAGATACAGTGGAGAAATGCACGCCAGTTTAAAGCCCAGGTGGTTAGACTCGGAAGTTTCTCACCCCAAATTGTCATTGGTTCAAACATTTTAAAATTAATTAAATAATAGATGCTATATATTGTACAAAATCTCAGCAAAGGGCAGCATTCTGTCCTCGCACAAAAGCAATCCCAGTGTATTGCAGGAAACAAAAGGCAGTGTTTTGACTGAGAGGATTTCACCTCTCTCTTTCTTCTGGTAAGGAATTAAGGTGAGCTTCTGGGAGACAGGTGATAATGGAGAAAGAATTCAAATAGCTGTTTTGCCTCTGATCTATGGAGCTTGGAAGTAAATCCTGCTGCCAAACACTTGAAACTAACTCCCAACATAAAAAATGGAATCTGTTCTTTTCTGCATCTTCACTGCTGTTCTCCACACAGTTTGCAACAAGACGGTTGAAGTACAGACACATATCCAGTGTAAGCAAGTTTCATTTATAATTCTACTGTAATGGGCATTTTACTTAGAAACACCAGTTTTCAGGTTATAATTTCCATTTAAAGTTACATAAATGAAGGTTAATATCTGAGCTGGTGAATAAAGAGGGGTTTTCTTTTAGGTGGTTTTTGGCAAAGTTTAACTCTAATTCTAGTGAGATTTTCTTCAACCTTCTCGGATTATTCTGTGGGGAACAGCATTCATCCAGTCTTATCCTAGCAGGATATACTAGTGCAAAGTACAGATCTCTGTGGAGAATGAAGATCATTGCATGAGTTGGTCCTATTTTCAGAGGCAAATATTTATGAAGAATAATATATTGCAGCATTCAAAGTAAACCTGTAGATTCCCTTTGCAGCACTACTCTCTGCAGTCGGTAGCAATTAAGATTTGCCCCATAGATTTTACGTGTTCTCTACCTAAATATTTGTTCTGTACTAACAGCAAAATACCCTACACAGTGTTGCTCATGACTGACATTTTGAACACTAACTGTTGAAAGGCAGGGGGAAAAAAAGCTGGGCATCTGATGCATTCTGATCTTGAAAAGGTATTTAATACCCTGAAAATGTTACTGAAAAATGTATTTCTGTTGGTTTAAGTAATGACCCTGCCAGGTGGGCTGGGAGCAGAGGGGACGGGGAAGAAGTGGCTGTTAACAGTAGCGTGCTATGTGAAGTATGCTGAAATTACCCTTAAAAGTCCAAACTGGGAATGAGGCTTGCTGCCAGAACTGGAGAGCTTTTCTTAAGGCTGCCCTGTGGCTTAGTAGAGACTTACACATCAGGACTGCCATGTAATCAGTGCTGAATTTGTCTGATATTTGATGCTGTAGCTTACAGTTGATTTACTAGCAAATGCAGACTGTGTTTGCTTGTAGCTCTGTTGTACAGAGAGCCATGTAGGGTTTGAAAGGCATCTTTAAACCTTCTCCTTCAGTATTAAGCTCAAGCAGCCCTGTGCTAATAGAAGTGAAGCTGTGGTGGAAGTGAAATCGAGCTGCCCTAAGAAGTTTGTATGGTGTGTGACACAGTGCACAATGCAACACAGCAGTGGGAGAAGGGACACAATCCTTAGCCAGCCTTGTTTCTACATCCCACCTGTATTTTATGTTACTTATTTCCTTCTCTCCTTCTTGCTGTCTCTTAATAAATAAATGGAGAGAAGCACAATCAGCCTTCACACAGTAGAATGTTTTGAAAAGGCTTGAGTGAGGTTTGCTACTGAAGGAGAGCTGCTAGACAATTCCCTTCCTCTCAAAATGCCACTTTTCTGGGATTCCGTGGGAAATATGTGCTGTGTCCTATGTGATACTTTTTATCACATACTTTGGGCTGGCCCCAGCTGTGGCTGAAACCCTTCTTTCACCCCTGGGATTTAATCATCAGTGTGAAATAGCAGCCTCCTTACATATTAAAAAACAAAAAAAAGAAAAGAGTGTGGTTTGCATTAAGCCTTATTAAAACGCAGAATTACTTCTAAGTGAATTATTAATACCTTTGTGAGACCAGAGCTCTGAGGTGAATTTGTGGAATGGGTATTTTCCCAAATTTCTGCTGCCTTCTGTGACAAAGTCTTGAATACCAAGACGATGGTAGAATGCTCACTTGTTTTAACTAGGACCCTGCAGATCATTTTATTTTCACATCTAAATAGGGCTTTTGTGAGTTTTTATCATAATTGTAGATATTTGACTGTCTCAGTATGTCATGTGACTGCCTTTAAATTTCCTAAGTGCTGACACTTCAGCATTTCCACTTTTGGGAGAAAATACACTTTACTTGGCTTTATCTTGCATTTCTTTTTTGTCTAATGTGTGATCTTAGCATCCTATTAAAATATGTAGATAGAATAGGAAATTCCCAATAAATTTTTTCATTATTAGTCCGAAATTTTCTCTCAGAAAACTGGGAAGTGATACGATGGATAGAGTTGAAAATTTAAAACAATTAAAAAGCATAAGAAAATAAAGACTAGCAGAAAAATGTTTGGGTTTGGGCCCAAAGTACTCACAAATTTGAGTTACACTTGACTAATAGTTTCAACTAAATAAGTGCAGGATTTTTGAAATGGTGTGAGTACAACTTGTTCTCAGTAAAATGTAAATACTTTTCTTTCAAAATAACATTTCCATGTAAACACTGACCTAGCTCTAAGCAACAAAACCCAGAATACAATGATTTCAACAAGGAGTAAATAATCTAGAAAATAAACTAAATCATGTGATCTGAACAATATGCATTCAAAATTACAGGTTGACTGGAACTGGAGGAAGCTTCAGTAACTTACTTAAACTTATTTCCAATTTTTATTTTTAGTGGTCTCCAAATGTGAAAATTCCTTACACAATCATTCTGAAGGTTTGGCACCCCTGTTTTATTTAAAAAAACTCCTCAAACAAATAAACAGACAAAAGCCCCCCAAAATACATAATGACCAACAAGAGAGACCATCCAGGGAGAATTATTACAGAGGTGAGAGTGAAAAAGAGGGAGGGAGAGAAAGTACCCAGCCTCCATGTGACTCCAGCTCACCCTCATTTTAACTGGGAGATTTTCAAGGTTGCTTTGTGCTTCCATTTGAACTTCTCTGTAGAAGTGTCCTCTGTCACTTGAATGGCAGCATTATTGGTGGCACCGGGTTCTTCGCGGATAATGCACTTGCTGTGCTGCTTTTTGAAGCTATTTTCAAGTTAAACAAAGCATCTCCCCTGCCAGAAATGCAGATCACTCAGTGGCTTTCCTCAAACAGAAACTCCCAGGCGTCTCCTTGCAGGGAAGCGCCTGCCTTATAAACAAACACGGCCCGGGGAGGCTGGCCTGCTGGCTTGCAAAAATAACCTACACCGAGGCAGGGTAAATAGTTTACATCTCCTTCAGCCTCTGGGTTGTGTCACAGAGCTGCTGGTTGAAAGGAGAAAATCCGCTGCAGCCTGAAACACGCATCTTTGGAATGGGAGGATAGAGAAGTTGTACTTTAGATGGGTTTTTGTGGAGGGAAAAAGGCTCTAAACCGGCATCCTGCAGACCACAGCTGGCAAAAGAGCATCACTGTGTCTGGCGTTGGCAAGAGGCATCAAAACAGTACCCAGAGTAAAGTGTTTCAGACATTGTGTCCTAGGGCACATGCAAGAAAAGACTTGCTTCTGACTCATAACTTTAATAAACATGAAGTGCAAAAAACAAAATGAATGCAAACCATGGTAGTAGAGTGTGTCACCTCTCCCTTAGTGCCTGATTGTAAGTGCCAATAGGCAAAGAAGAGTGAAAGATGCTTTAGAAATATTACTCCAAATGTATTTTGGAAGGATGAGTCCAGAAAATGATTCGGTATCATTGTATCTATGTTATGTGGGAGGAAACTTTGTGACTAGGTTTTGATGGCTTAAATAGGAGGAGAGGACACCTGCCCAAATTCTACCAGACACCAGTTTTTCTTTCTTTACAGCCTAAATCGGATTATTTAGGTTTCAATTTCCATCACTTGTTTTTCTTTAACAATAATCTCTGCACCTTGGGGAACTCCCAGCACATGTGATTTGGGACTAGAAGATGAAGAGGTCCCTCAACCAATGGGCTGCAAAATGAGGAGTGGGGAAACACCTGCACATCCCTGCTGGCAGAGGAATTTTGACAGGGGTGTTTCTTTTGGCAAGAACTGCTCCCTAGCTGGTGTTGCTGTGGAAGTGGAGTCCTTTGCTGATACCCTGATTGCTGCAGGGTGGGTTGAGAAGTTCACAAGCAGGGCTAACAGCTTGAGCACCTTGTCCTCCATCTCTTCTCCTTGCATGAACCCCTGGACACCTGTTGTTGAGAGAAAGCTGAGCCTGTTAAAATCTATGGCTGGCTTTATTGAGGAGAGATTGGGTCCTACCGGTCAGACAGACCTGTGATGTCATCTGGAGGATTTTGGATATCCTCTGCTGGGATAAGTGGGAAGGAGTATTGTGCTGACTTTCTCATAGAAAAGGGTGAAAGGGACAGAAAGGAGTCACTGGCAGAATGATCTGTGTCTGCTGTAGGGCAAATTAAGCAACAAATATTGGCATACAGGAAAACTATGAAATTCTTCAGGAATAGGGAGAAGATATTTCTAAAGGAAATTTTCTAGTGCCTCAGTTCTTTAACAGATTCTTCCCCTTTCCCCCCACATCTCTAAGATGTGTGATTTTTGGTTGTTTTTCAGTGGGCTGCCTTTTTTCCCCCCCTTGTTCACATATTTTCATTTGAAAGCTCTCTAAAAGAAGTGTAAAAAGAAAAAAAAAAGAAGAAATAATCTGTTTTACTGAACTTTTTTGAACTTCTGTGAGTAATACAACATACAGGTGGAGTAACATGATTATGCTCATTTCTTGTAAGCATGTTTGAAAAGCATGGGTTCTTTCACCCTTAATTTGGCAGTATTTTGAACTGTTCTAATACCATGATCTATATAAAGTACAGCTGTTCCTTGCTAGAAGTGTGCTGAGCCTCATTTTGCATAATTGTTACAGGCAGAAACTGAATTTACCTTTGGCAGAAGCAAATACTCCTGAGAGTGCTAAGAAGGAGAAACTTTGCAGGAAAAGGAAAAAATGGTCTTAAAACACTTGATTAATATTATTGCTGAATCTGAAACCATTTTATACTAGTGAAGGAAACCAGAAATATGATGCTAGAATACTATTGTTCCTAATCATCTCTTTCTTAATGGGTGTGAGGTTTTTAAGTTCAGGTTAAGGTTTGGGTTCTTCCCAAGGCTCCTTAGTATTTCATGGGTTACAGAACAATGAATGTGAATCCAAGAGGGACCCTGTAAATCTATTGCAATGCATGCTGCTCTTTATTTCACCTTAATTTTTAACATCATAACTCAATTTATTTTCAGTGGGAGCTAAGATACAGGAAAGAAGCAGGGGAATTACTTCACTACATAATTTTTTTAATTGACTTTCTCTAACTGACAGAGACAGGAAGAGGATTTCTCTGCAGGTAATATCTTTCCTTGAATTGCAGGTGATGGCAAAACTAAAAATGCTTGCAGTAAAGTGTGGAATTTCATTCTATAACTTTAGTGTTTTTGAAGGTTTGAAAATTTTAGATTGTTCCCTGTCCTAAAGTTGTACAAACAGAAATCACTGATTCCTTCCTGAAGCAGAGCAAGCTTTGGATTTGAGTCAGCCCAGTGGTAACTCACATCAATGGTACTGATGAGAAGAAGTAGGGTTGTTTCTATCCTGAGTGTGTCACCTACTGAAACTGCAGCCAAGAGGATGTAGAATAAATGATGAAGTTGTAATTCTGTTGGTTTTGTATTTAACTCTTCCTCTTTTTCTCCTTTCTTTAAATGCAGTTTCTTAGGTTTGTTGATTTATTACAATGATTTTCATATAAGAAATTTTATTGCTGAGTAAGAAAAATATGTAGTACAAGATTTTTTTTTTTTTTCTCTCAGAGTGTATTTTAGACAATTCTGAACATAAATTTATTAACCTTAGTCTTTCAAGTAGCTATTAAAAGGTTTGTTCTTACTTGTTTTAGGTGGCTAACATTTAGTGGAGAAGTTGTGTTCAGCCTACCAACACTTCTCCATCCCTAGTCTTGATGTGAGCTTCGTGTTTTTCTCACGTATGGAGTCAAGGTTTTAAGCTCCAGTTCTAAGCTAACTTACAAGACAAAGATAACAGAGAAATGATGACATTTCCTCCCCAGCAGTACTCACTCTGACTTCTCTTGGTAGAGCCCAGCTGATGGAAAGCGTGCCTTGTGGCTCTGCTCCTGGAGAGGCTCTTGCAGCCGTGCCTCACTGTTCCGTTTGGCAAACATCAGTCGTAGTTGCAGCTGAATTTCTGATTGCTGCTCCTGGGTCTGTGCCATGTGTGTTCCACATCCATGTCAGCGGGCAAAGTAGGTGTTTCCAGTGTGGGGCCTGCAGTGTTCTAAAGAAACATTTTTTGGGTAAGATTAGTTAACTGTGGTGTATTTTATAGAAGAAAATAACTAAATCTGACATATTTTCTGATGTCACGCATGTTCGAGTGTTTACATTGATTTTTTTGCTGAATGTGTTGCTAAATCTTTGAAATGTGTTTCCTTAAGCATGGTGGTAATTTAGGGAGAAAAACATGAATTCTGTGTTAGAGTGAATCAAGTGCTGTTTTTGGAAGGGTTTTTCCACTGTCTGGACATACAGATAAATCTGGTTCTTTAACTCACAGAGACTGAACTTCTGTCCACCGGATTCTGTCCAAGGGGAAGTGACTTTGAAAAGGAAAGCACTGTAGAAATACGAAATATTACATGTAGAAAAGTGTGGATGTCTATAATAATCACATTCATCTTTAAAAATGGTTTTTACCCTTTTCCTTCTTTATCTGACTGGAACTCAGTGATAATGGTTTTTCTATCTGGTATGGTCCCCCCTGGGGAAAGGACTTCAGCAAATCATTCCTCTATTGAAATACTGGGTAGGGAATTGATTTAGCAGTGGTGCATTAAAAGAACAGCAATAAGAAATACAAGCTGAGAGGGATAATTTCAGGTAACTTTATTATTTGGGTAAATAATAATCCTTGTGCTTATTTACAGAATATCCAAATACTTTTCCTTATTTCTTAGTTAAGGTTGATCAAACCAATAGTCAGGATGTAGCATGGAAGCAAACTCTTATTTGTGAGACTTGACCACCAACACATTCTTTAAGAATTCTGGTATTTTATGGAAGAAAGCTTATATTTTTATATTCTTTTACCCTATATTTAGCATCTATTTCCTTTCATATTCTGATGGAAAATATTGCACAATTCATGCATTTAGGTATGTTAGCAGTATTTGTAGTGAGCTACAGTGCATTACACTACTGAAGAAGTTTAATTTTACATCTTTACCTAGCTATAAAATACACTATTTTACACAAATGAGAAGTTGAAAGCTTGGGAAAATATTTTTCTTTCTCTCTGAAACTACACAGCATCTCAGCTTGAAACACATATTTGCTGTAGGCCCCTTGTTCTTTTGCCTTGGAGTATTTTTAGAGATTGACTGGAGCTGAAAGAAATGAAACTTAGCTGGATGAAAATTTTAATCTCTTTTAAATAGATTAAAAAAAGAAAAGGGAAAGAAAAAAATTATTTCAGTATTTTAAAACCATATTGGTGAGCATAACTACCTTCTTTCAAAGTGAACTTTCTACAAGACTCACACTGTTGTATTTTGTTAGCATTAGTTAAAACTTCTTTTTGGTTTTTGCTAAAGTCAGAGTTTCTAATTAAATTTTAATGGGTTAATTGAAAAAAGAAATACATTAAAAAAGGAGAAAAATTAAGTCTTTAAAACACTTTGGATGAATTTGGTTGAGGAAAAATGAGAAAGAAGAGTGATTTGAAGAACAGAATAATAAAATATGGGAAACATTGTTTTATCATCATTATTTTATGATTATGTGCCTTATTTTATAATCAAATATATGTGAACAAACTGTTACACCACGGCCTTGTGTTCATTGTGCACATGAGAAAAATGGTTATGAGAACCACAGCTCTCATACTTACATTGCTTGTATTGACATTATCTTATTGAATTCTATTGAAATATTTTCAATTTTCAAATTAGTTCATTTCCACAGTGATTTGTTCAATGGAACTAAGTCTGTGTTTCCTCAGTTTTGAGCCCTAACAGGTTATTATTTATTGATATATGTTGCATTTAGATAGAATATGTGTCTTCTATACATAATATATAAACAATATCTATTTGCTTGTTTATATTCCTTTTGAAATATCCCAGCCTGATGGAATTAAGCTGGTAGAAAGAGCATGGATGCATGGCTTACCTTCCCCCAGTGCTTTTGCCTGCATTTTCTTTTCCTGGTGTCCATATTTCTGGCAGTCTCTCATGGGTGTTCGTATTATGAACAGCAGGCAAAAGAATCACTGGAAAATACAGCACTGTTTGGTCTGCTGTTTTCCTCTGAGCTAGCAACTCGCAGTACAACTGGTTTTATCATTTCAGGATTGTTATTAGCCTGTGTAGGATAGGCAGAAATCCTCTGGCTGCCTTTCTGTTCTGTACTGTGTTATCCTCTGCTGTGTTTCAAGGCCATTCAGGATACTCTGGATGGAGCTTGGAAAGAGGGAATGTCTGCAGATGGCGTTCTTCTGTCAGTCTTGTAAGAAAATTCTCATCTGCTGGGTAGAAATGGTTTTAAAAGAACAGAGTTACATCAGTGACTTGCAGATGGGCAAGGTGCGTCATGGAGCATCTGGGACAAGGTGCCGTGGGTATTCATCACCTTGGGAAGAGGACCCACTTTTGGTTTCAGCATGTCACAGCCTCACTCTTTGGTTTTATTACTTAACAGGGTGCTTGAGTGTAGATCAGCTCTTTTTTTGGCTCCACAATGAAGCTGGGTGATGGCACATTGAAGTTTTTAAATTATTGTAGTGGCAAGGCTGCTCATGTTAACAGGGTCTGTGTGATGTTGCTGAAGACAAAAGGATTTTTCTAGGGAAGGGTAAAAGGCCATTTAAGGAGTGTGAAGAATTGCAGGTTCTGAAAAACACCTGCTTTAGGAATACTGTCCTCTTAATTCATGTGGGCTTGCCTGATTGCTGGGAGGAGTCACTCTTAGAAATCTATAAAATCCTGTTGGGAGAGTGATCTCTTTTTTTATTGGAACAGACTCTCTCTCTCTCATAATCCATGTCATAGTCTTTAGCACATTACTAGCATGTGATGAAACTGAATATTTTTATTGAATCTATTGTGTAGTGCCAGCGGACCTGAGTAGGAGAAACGATACTGGAGAGAACATAAAAGGAGTTTCTCTTCTCTTTGGATGGGCGTAGGAGAGTTCAATATTACCAGAAAAACTGCTTTGAACAATGCTGATAAAGAAGAGGTTTAATGAGGCTGGGGCTGTTAGTGGAAAATTAGTCCGTATTAGGGTATTATTCCTCAGGGAGTGTTTATAATGCTGGCAGGAATGCGGGAAGAGGGGGCAGATCAGATTCCAGCACAACCTTGCAAGCTTTCAGCTGCTGATGCGTGGTGCACCTGTGTGTTCCCCTGTCTGACCTCAGAGCTGGCTCGAAAATCTCTGGCATCTGGAAGTGTGGGGAAAGATCAGGTTTTTAATTTTTGTGTGGGGAGGGGAAAAAAAAAATCCATCTTTCTTTTTTTTTAAGCTTAGAATGCCTTGTATTTTACACCTTTTTAAAGGATACTGGAAACTATTCAGTGGGTAGGCTTTTTTGTGGTTGGAGGTTGGTTTTTTTCTTTTAATTTTTTTAAGCTAGTATCTTAAAGATCGCATAGCGATATGTCCAAAGAGATGAATAATACTCAGTTAAAAAATCTGGTTGGTTGGCAAGACTTGAGAAATTAATTTCATACTTTTGCTTATCTCAGGAAGAATGTTCTCCTTAGCAAGTGCAGATTTCAACATGACAGCTTAGGCATTTATCTCATTTGTGGAGGTCTGGAATAGCATCTCATTTTCAAATTGTAGCGATGTGGAGATAAAATGTAAATACTGCCGTATGAAAATTGTAACCTTGTACACAATCACTGGGCACTGCTGTAGGAACTTGTAAATTGTAAGTGCATGTAATTTACATCGCTTGGATTTAACTGTTTTATAATTACACTTTGATTTGTATTTTTTTTATCAGACATGGTGGGGTGGTTAAGCTGTGCTGCTTATGAACTACCATGTGAGTAATTTCTTGGTATAAAATTGCGCTTATTAAATGCACGGATTTTCTCTTTTGGAGTTTAAAAGTTGTTCGATTTGGCATCTGTAGCTTATTTCTTGCAGTCTACTTAATTGAATAGCTTCTCTGTTTATCTTAAAATGCAGATAAATGGCTTTCAGCGCAGTGTTTATAGCTTAATAGTTCCTGAAATGAGAGTCAACATTATCTCCTAGACTCTACTAGTCATAACTAATGATCCCTCTGCTTACACTGTTGGGCAAGCCCGGAGACACTGAACTCTGCAGAGAGCAAGGGCCCTGTGCAGTGGGAGGATAGTTTGCATGTGATGGCGCCTGCTAGACAAGGCTTTCATGGCTCAGTAGTGTTAATTGGGAACCAAAACTTGTCCTTGGCCACCTCTAACCTCCAACCTCCTGTTACTGAACTCTTCTAGGAATATGGACACAAACCTGAGGGGGAGTTGGCAGCGCACCGTGTTCTCCCTTCCCTCATCTTTTAAGGTGGATAATGTCAGATTGCTCTGATATTTGCTTCAGTTTTGCCCATCAGAGCACATTTTGCAACACAAAGTCTTTGCAGAAATTCAGTGTATTTAAATGTTCCAGTCGCTGGCAGGCAGCCTAACAAAGGCATTGTGTTGAGGCCTGGAAGAGGATGAGAAAATAATTAGCTGGCAATTACTGTATTTTGTTCTAGGCCTTTTTATATCACATTTAAATTTGTTAAATGAAAGAAAGATGATTTTTTTTTTGCATTTTCCTGACCTTTGGTTTAGTTGTGAATGGAGAGTTGTAAGCTTTCCTTTTTAATAGAGTGAAGTGCATGCTCTGGGAAGAGAGAAGGGAAAGAAAGAAAGAGAAGTCAAGTGGATTTACCACCCATCAGTAATGCTTTATTATTATTACCTTGGGAACAAAAGTTCCTTGCTTATGCATCAAACTAAAATAATATGGGGAGGAATGATGGCTTATGGTGTTAGGGGTTAATATTCTTTTACCTTCTGTCAGCTTGTCAATATGACCTTTTCCTGAATTTTTTAACTTGCAAGAGGAGTATTTATTGGAAATTGCAGATGTAGGTGTTGTGAGGTGGATATCACCCTAGAAGTATTTCAGCCAGCACTATGTTCTGGTTTCAAACAGAAACCAGAGCAATCTAGCAGGAAGAAGCAAACCAGGCAATCTAGCAGGAAGCTTTTGGTGGTTTGAGGTGAAGTTCAGCCAGCGATATACAAAACAGTCTGTATCCCCAATTTCTGTCTCCACAGCCATCTAGTCCACTGTTTTGAGAGATAATTAAATTTAAACATCTAGGTGTGTGACTGGTTGTATATGAAAGCTGTTCCTACTTAAAGACACTTTATATCAGTCTTGTTTATGTTCCAGCTCCCATGCTTTTCATTGTTTTTCTGAGTTTTCAGGTTATCTCAGAAGTAGGATTTGAGCTTTGTGTTGGCAGAGCAGCAGGCTGGTACAGAACACAGTCTGGGTAACACCACATGCACTGCAAAGGCCACAGGGTACCAAAAAAGCAAATTCAAAAGCTTTGAAGTCTCAAATTCAAATAAGTAGTTACAACTACTTACAACTCTTACTTAAAACAACTTAAAATTCTGAAGATGATTTTGGTGGATGTTGCCATGAGTGAGCTCCAGGAGACACAAGGCAGAATGAGCAGGATGCTCTCAGAGGGTTAAAAGAGAGGAATGTGATTGCTGCCAGGAGCACTGAGCAGTTTCTAGCAGGACCACGATTCAGCATTGTGTTGGCAGGAATTTAGACATCATCTGTCTCTTTCACTTGGTACATGTGGTCTTGATGGAGTTACAGGTAGTTCTCTAAACTAGGGATGAATCAGGAGCAGATCAGAGTATGGAGGAGGAAAAATTTAGCCATTGCCCCTGCTCATATCAGATAGCTTTAAAAAAGCATGTATAAGGCTCCAAAAAGGAATTAGGTATTTGAAAAAAAAAAAAAAATAAAGCATGCAAATTTTTTGAAAGAGGAAATTGGAGGCAGTTTTTTTATTTTGATTTTTGTTGTATAAAGTCTTGTTTTTTACATTTTACTCTGTGGTCTTATCAAATATCTAAATGTCCTACTTGTTTTAGTCAGAATCTTGAAGAGTTAGCTCTTTATAAGAAACCAGTTGAAAGTTCATATAGATCCAGATAACTTATGAGCATTTTCTCATAGGAATAAAGCTCCTATTTCTTTGGAAATAATCCCATTGGTAAACAGCAGCTGCAATAAACCTTCCACCAAGAAATTTGATATGTAGTTCTGAGTGTGCAGATATCTCTTTTTTTCATCACCAGTTTCCAAACGTGGAATTAGATTAGGGAATGATGGAGCAGAAGCTGAAGTATCATTTTGTAGAGAAGAACATTTCAGTACAAATGCTGGGAGTGTATTGTGACTGTAATGTGTGATGTTTACAGGTCAATATCAGAAAGAAACATTAGTAACAGCATCTGTTGCTCACCTCTGACAGCTGCTTGCTACCATGGAAATGATAGATGTTATATGGAGGAGGTGTGGTATATTATGGCCAAATTATCTGTAATAAATCCTGATTACCAGATTAAGTTAACTAAATTATTTCAAGTATCTGAAATATTAATCTGTGTGGTTTTGTTTTTAAATAATACTGCTTTGTTTTATATAAATATGTGTGGATCACAGTTACAGGGAATTTTGACAGTGGTTAGCCAGCTTGTGCAGCAAATGTCAGGATCATAAAATGCTCTCAATGGCTGTGTACTCTACCTTGAAATGAAAATCTTGCTATTGTTCCTTGGTGGGACCAAATTTTGATGCTGTTTGATGCAGTTTATGAAGTTTCCTGTCTTTTTTGGTTTTAGTTTTAGGTTTGTTTTTTTCTATTTTTTTGGTGTGGGTTTTTTTTTCTTTTTTGTTTGTTTGGGTGTGGTTTTGGGCTTTTTTTTTTGGCTGTTGTTTCTTGGGTTTTTTTTTGTTTTGGTTTTGTGGGAGTTTTCTGGGGTTTTTTTGTGATGTGCTATGATAAAGCCTATGTATCCTGATAGCAACTTCACAACCACTTTTCTGGATCCTTCTCTGAAAAAAAAAAAAATCCCAAATTGCTGGTTGCATGCCATTTCTTTTCATAGTCTGTTCTCAATTGGCATTTTTTGTACCATAAGAAGCCTAAAACCCCATGGAAACCTCCTTGTGATTGCTCTCAGAAGCAAATACGTGTTGGACTGGGTAAATGAGGGCCAGGCCACTGTGGTGTATCCTGTATCACAAGTAGCCCCACTTTAAAGGGAGGTGAGGAGCAGAAGGCTCCAGCTTCCGTGTGCGTTTTATATACTGACCTTGGAAGGCATTGCCAACCATCTGGAATGAGTTAGAAACTCTGTATTGCTCGGGATCTTTGTTTTATTTGTAATTCCAGGATTTTCTTTGCCTTTTGCCTTTTTACTGTCACATCCTATGTAGCCTGAGTACCCCTCTGCGCCGGGCTGGAATAATATTGTTTGCCAGCCTACAATCAAAGCGAGCGCAGAGGGAAACAGCTGAGCCGTATTAAGCAGAGGCAGCCGGGGCTGCATTTCTTTGCTGCTGAATAACACGCCACAGGTGCAGGATTAGCCCGGCCTACGGTGCTGTGTTTGCTTAGCAGAGCCACCCTCTGCCTCCTCACATGACTCCTCATCCTGGGGGAATCTGGCAGCGATGTAGCGAGCGCGCCCAAGCTCTGCGTAAGTAGAAAGCTTCAGCTTTTCAGCTCACAAAGCACTTGTGCTTCCCCCACCTCGTCTTTCCCCTTTTCTTCTTTTTTCTTTCTTTTATATTCTTTATAATTTTTTTTATTTTTTTAAGCCTGGCTTGAGCAGAACACTTATGAGGCTGGGGGAAAAAAAAGTAAAAGAGTGAAGTTTGGTGGGTTCTTCAGAAAGGTCAGAGAGGGACTGAAGAAAGAGCAGTGTTGCTGGGGTGCTGGCAAGATGTGGGGCAGCAGGGAGCCAGCTGCTCGTGGTGCACAGGGTCTTGTGTTTGCAGCTTTGGCTCCTGCAGGGACACATTTACACACATACACACACACTGGAGATTTCCTATTCATTGGCTTGGACTGGGGGTCAGGCTTTGTACAGTGTCAGGAGGCCGATGCAAGCCTTTAGGTGCACTTTGGTTGGTGTAGATTGAAGGAGGAAGGTGGTAGATTTACAGAGAAAATACTGCAGATAAAACAAAAGGCTTCCTGTTACTCTTTTTGGTGAGGATTGAGGAAAAAGAGACTTTTAGAACTAGTACTTGGAAGTCAGCCTGATCTTGAACTTAAAAGGATGTTTCACTTTTTCTTTTTTATATTAATCTTTGGATTTGAAGTTAATTTAAAAATAAGTGTTTTGGCAGTAATAGGCTAATTCTGGTGCCAGGTTTGCATTGTGGGCCTGAATTTCAGAGCTGGGACTGGTTTTAGCCTTAGTGATTGTCACCCTTCTGTCTAACTTTGGTGATAGATAGTGCTTGTGTATGTCAGTAATGCTTATTAAAATGCTGCATCTGTTCTATACATTTTAAATGCTAGTTAATTGGAGAAATAGTCAAATAATAAAACCACATGTACTTCTTCTCCTACTCATTCATATGTTCATATTTTTTCTCCTACTGGCTGGACACTGGAAAAAAAAGGTTTTACATTTTATGAGAATTGTGGAGCAATCTATAGAGAATGAAAGAAAGGTTGACATTTATCTCTTGAAAACTTTTGGTCAATGAGAAGAGCACATGGGATGTGAGCTTGCCAAGGGTATTTGCAGTGCACATTTCTTAGGTTTTGAGGTTGTGTGTGAAGTGTAGCTGTGAAGGTACATGTGTATGACATTGGGAAAAAAGCATAGCAAGCAAACTCAGTGGGGCTGAGCGCTGGTTCCTCCTCTTGCAGAGGCCTGAGTGGGTGGGCAAGCATGGGAGCCTGTTGGTGGGCACTGGCTGATGGGCTGGTGGCACTGTCACTGGCATGGGTGGCACACACTCCCTCCCTGCCCAGACATGATCTCTGGAGCATTCAGAGAGGGAAGTGCATTTAGGCTGCTCAAACACTTCTGGAAAACCGTAGCGCTTATGTCTGCGGTCAGAATTTGCTATTGTTGTTTTATGCGTGCATTTAATTTTGGTTTGCAGTAGAGATGCTTTCCTCCCCCTCTAAATGGATTTGTTTGTTTTCTGTCAAAGTGAGTAAGTCAATGACACTTTCTGTTGCATTCAGCTGTGTTTGCAGAAGATAAGGTTTGTGCCTCGGCCCTCGCTCATGAACACAAAGATCTTCTTCATTGCTTACGGTTTCCACTCATGCAGTTCAAATGCCTGCACAGCGTGTGTGGTGAGGCCAACAGTAGCAGCAGTCAGTTCAATGCAGTCCTGCCTTGGCAGCTTAACAGGGCAGCAATTTATACTGTCACTTGTTCAGTTGCTTAAAACTCTGCTGGGCCTGGTGACCTGTCAGGGTGGCATTTGCCTCCAGGCAGAAAAATTCCTGAAGGTCCCTGAGAACTTCATTCAGCAACAGTTAGTTGCTGAGGGTGTCATAAACACGTGGGATTTTAGGAAGCAGATGGCATTAATCCATGAAAAATTATCAAAATACTAGGTATTTTTTTCTGACACCAAATAATCTGTCCTTCTGGAAGATAAGCACGCACTTGAGGAAAAGTTGGAAGGGGAACAGGTAGGAAGCATCATCATCCCCATGATCTGGGAAGCATGATAAGTTAATCAATAAACCGAGTTTAAAGGAAGTTATAAATCTATGACTACAGAATTTGAAAAAAAACCAAAACAAAACCATTAAAAATATAGCATGCTTATACCAAAATAGCTGTATGACAATTCTGGTTTTGTGAATATCTACATTATTTAATTTATTCTTACAAGAAGAGTGAAAGGGAATGACACCAGTGTAGCAGAAATTAGAAAGGAATTGGTAATTTAGGAAGTAAATGCTCTTTAGGCTGAGCTGGGGTTATGTCACATTTACTCCTGAACAGGTAAACCCAGTCAGTCAGAAGGGCACCAGCACCTCTGAATAGTGTTGGCACTGGTTTCTGCAGGCATGGCATGTGCACATGCTAATTATATTTTAATATCCAGGTGCAGTCTTTGATCTTGAAGTGAGAATGGCTAGCTGGTATTTTTATCTTCCAGGCACTATTTTTGTCTCAGCTGCATGGTGCTCTTGTGTTTCTTCTCTTCTGGAAAGGCAACAGGAGAGACAGTGATTTATTGAACATATCTAAGAGATCCATGAGGTCAAAGCTGTCTCTTGCTGTTTCATTTAAATTCCATTCTCTGAATCCCTCGATCTCAGTATCATCTAAAATGATAATAAGTAAAAATCTGCAGCTTGCCCAGTGCAATCTTTGCTCTTTCCTAAAGATCAGATAGCAAAGCATGGATTAGTAGCAGTGGTATCACATTGCATTGCTTCCCATCTGTGTATTCTTTCCCCTGTTGCTGCTGCTCAGGAGAGTTTTCAAGATCACTTGTAGTGACATTTACATAATCTCTTGGTGATCACATTTGGTGTTTGCTGCTTGGAACTGGAAGAATATGTGGTGATTTGCAGCTTAGAAGCAGAAATGACAGCATAAGGATGTTGACAATAATCTTCCTATATTTTTTAAATTTTTTTTTAATTTAGAGTGTGGCACAGACTCTGCTGTTTGTTGATATCCAAATTGTCTTTTTTTACATACTTGTGCCCTACATTCCATCCCCTGTTTTGACCATAATTCAGCTTTAGTGAATTTATGTTGACTGCTCCTGATCACTCTTTTGTCATTCGTGTTGAGGGAGATGGCCTCCAGAATGAGGTGCTCCATCATTCTTTTTCACAGAATATTCGCATTGGAAGGGATCCTCAAGGATCATCAAGGCCAGCTCTTGAGTGAATGGCCACATGGGACCAAACCCATCACCTTGGTGTTATTAGCACTGTGCTCTATCCAAGTGAGCTGATCTCAGGCATTAAAGTCAGGCTTACTGGCCAGTAGGTCCATGGTTCCTCTCTCCTGCCCTGTTTGAAAACTGGGATGACATTTCCTTTCTTCCAGTTCTCATATATCTCTGTGGATTGCCACAACCTTTCAAAGATGATCACGAGTAGACTCATTCTGGTGTGTGCCTGCTCTCTCACCACTCATGGATGCATCCCGTTAGGGCCTGTGGACTTGTGGATATCAAATTTGTCTAGGTATTCTTTAATCCAATCCTCCTTGACAAAGGGAACATCTTCCTTAAAGTATTCCTTCTGGGTCAGAGATTCCTGGAGTATGGTCTGATGCAAAGATGACCTTCAATATCTCTATTTGTGTCCAGAAGAATCAGTGATTCTCACACTGGACTTTGGATCTCACCTTAGTATTTATGAAGTATTTGCATTTGATTGTTCCAGATGGATAGCTCCAACACATTTACCTTTGCTGTGTAAAATACAGCTCCTGAAAAGGGATTAAAATAAAGAAATTGTGTTGGTATCTTAATGAGAAATGTATGGACTACCTGCTCATTCATCTTTGCAAATATTAAAGACTAACTTATATTTTAAAAGCTTTTATTTTGTCATAGAGAATTTATACATTGAGCCAAAGGATTGTAGAAGATAGAATTAGACAAGGTGTTTGACACAGCTGGGGAATATTTATTAATGGGGAATTACACTGGATAGAGATAGACTTTACTGAGTCCAAGCTAACAGGATAAAACACTTTGCATGCACTTTCCCTTGAAAATTTTAGTTGTCTTTCTGTTCTATTTTTTTTTTAATGTTGTGTTGGTACATGCTATAGAAATGTGCCAACCAATTTCCATTTTCTTCCAAATGAAAAATATGTCAAAGATTAACTGTGGGCACCAGAAATGAGAGGAAAGCAGACAGCAAATTACACGTGCATTTGCCATGGGCTGTGTTAGCAAAGAAGCCTTTGTGTTTGTAAGTTGTGAGTATAGAATGGATATTAGTTTGGAGGGTGTTTTCTCAGTGGCTTTGTCACAGCTTATTACATTACATGCTAAACTTTTTAGCTAATAATTTTGAAAAATAAAGACATCATTTAATGTGGTGCTGGATGCTTGTAGCTATATCGGAAGTCAGTGGCAATTCTATGAATATGTAGAGAAACAGTTTTTAAGAAAACTGCCTTGACAGGTTGTTTAAAAGCACATTTTATTTTAAACCTTATTTGGATTATGAATAGAAACAAAACCACCCCAAATTTTGAAATATAGAGATGAGAAGGAGCAACTTGTAGGTTCTCTGCATTTTGTTGTATAAGAAATCCAGCATAGGTGGGAAATGGTGCAAATCATACATAAGCCCTACAATGTTACATTTTTTGTAGTATGTCAGTTTATTACAGTGGGCGTATATCAAGGTACAGCTGTTTTCAAGCACTCATTGATACTAATCTCACTTTGGGCTCACTAGTGCAATATAGTCACATACTGAAAAGCAAAGTGTGCTGTTTTCTGGTTTTTTTTCTGCTGTGTTAATACCAGATTTTGTTTGCTGTAGTTTTGGATCAAAAATATGAAGATCTCAGCATCTGATATTTCCTTGAATTTTATGATAGCCTTGAATATGCAGCAAAGGGAAATTCATGATCCAGTTTTCCTTCTCTGTTATGTACTTATCACCAATAAAAAAGTGTTTTACTGTTACCTCTTGACTATTTTACACAGTGGATCAGGCTGAGTTAAGAGGTGTAATTTATTTCAAGTCTTTTAACTGTGCTGTGTTTTTATTGCTGACTATTTGCCAAAAAATATCCCATGGAAATTCTTTTATCTGGGAGCAGTAAAGTACAGTGAGTTAGCAGTAACTTATTTCCCTTTCTCCTAAAACAATCATGTTGATGGTATAACCCTGGCCTGGTGGGTAGTCATCAGGCTGTGGTTAATCATATGGCATAGGAAGCTCCAGCAGGATGTTGCAAGATAGTTTTGTATTTTAATAAAAGTCTATTTTGAGGAAAAGCACACTATGTAGATTAGTGCAGAACACTGATGAAATCATCTTGTGGTTTAAAATTTCCATCTTAACTATTTTATCAAGTTGACTGATTTTCTTCTCAGGTTTGCATTGTTTGGGTTTGTTTTCAATTACAGTTCAGACAGTTTTGTATGAATATCCTTAATTTCCATTTTAAAGGAGCAGTTGAAATATGTTGAAACAAGTTGTTCCTTGGTGTGTAGAGCTTCTTTGGTGTGTGCCTACCCTGAAGCTGTAAGCCTTGCTTGCGGTCAGGGGGTGGCCAGATGTTGTTATTAGACTGGGAAAACGTGAATGGATGGTATTGAACTTTTTTTAAATTTTTTTTTTGTCCTTAGCATCTCTTTGGGGAAGGAACAAGTCTGACTTTTACTCCTTACGAACCCCTGCAAGGTCATGACATATTTGCTTTTTTCACTGCATAGACAGCATATAAATCTCACAGCTGTGGCACAGAAATCAATCTGTTAAGATAACTATTGCTAATTCTTCATCCTTCAGGAACAGGATGGCTTAAACTTCAAACCACAGAATACTGAGAAACAGAATAAAGAGCTTTTCACCTCCTGCATTACCAGACTTGTTGAATCGGAGCAGTGCCCAAAAGTCATTACCATCCAATGGCCATGGGCCAGTGTGAAATGAGTCACTGGGCTTTATCCAGATTCTAGCGGAGAAATTTCTGTCCAAATCACATAGCTATGGCTACAGTTGGCAGGGGCTGAAGTACTTATTGGCAGCCATGGCAGAGAGTTTGAGGACTGAATGTACACGGAAAGGCTGGCTCTCTAGATCAGATATTTTTTGAGCCAGTGTTAAGCCTAAATGGGTGATTTTCCTTTTGTGTGTGAGGTACCACTGCCTGCAGACCTGTCAAACCAACAAACAACCACACTGTTTAAAACCAAGTTAGAATTCATCCTTATAGTTTCTTAATTGTCATTGTGGAGTGGGGATCTATGATGCTTCTCACACATGTAAAAAATTACAGCAGAACTCCCTGAAATGCCATGAAAGGGTTTGCCACATGACAAAGTTATTTGCTGCAAATCTTAGTGCTGATAGATGGAAGATTATATCCAAGAAGGTTTATTTGTTGACTCTGGAGGTTAGTAGAGGTTTAAATTAGACATTAACATTATCCTGTATGACCATGAGAATGACTTTCATTTTACAGCGCTTTATTTTCATTGTTTTCCTTCTCCTGAATTCAGGATCTTTGTAGATGTTCCTTTCTGGAAGGGACCCCAAAGCATAGAGGGAGAAACACACTAACACATGGAAAAAACCAAGCAGCAGCATGCTGCACACATCCCCATTCCCAGGTAGAGGTTTGTAACAGAGGCCACCACATCACAGTTTCCAGTGGTCCCAGTCCTAGAGAGGAAAATATTTCTCAGGAGTAGCACTCCAAAGGGACATCAAAGCCCTGGCAGCTGACTTCCAGTCCTTGTGGTGGATGGTGCTTTGTACATGCTGAATTTTAGCGGAAAAGGAAAGTTAAGCTGAGAAACTCAGCTGAACCTGATGAATCTGTACCAGTCTGATGATGAGCTTCAGGTGATCAACAGCTTTGATGAATTCCCTGATGCAGTCAGTGAGTTTCTCATCAGACTAAAATAACCTTATTTTTGATACCACTGTTTTTTGCATTTCTCCTAAGGGATGGGAAGCTGACTGTAAGCAGACTGCAACAGAATAGGTTACAACAAAGAAGCAGCCAAGATTAAATAGCCTGAAATCTCTTGTTTTCAGAGCTCTAGGAGAGATTTCAAAACCCAAAGGGCTTCTAAACCCTAGACAGAGCCAGGTGTGCATGACCAACATGTGCTTGTTACAGAATAGCAGCAAATGCAGGATGAACAAGCTGTTCACCATCCCAAACTGTGCTTTTCACACCTGAAATCAGGAGGAACTTGTTGCCAAGCTGCAAAGTTCTCCCCATTTCTCTTGTGAGTTCCTTCCTGCACGTTTCCTTTAGGGAAGGGACTGCTGGAAAACCTTTCTGTGCTGAAGTCAAGCAGACATAGAAGTCAAGAGACCTTGTTGAAACTCAGCTCTGAGTGGGAGGAGAAGAGTTCTTAGATGCTCCATGGTTATCTGCTGGGTGAGACACCTGAATTTCAGAGGCAAAAGATCTGCCCGTCATTTTAGCTAGCAGCCAGGAAACGAAGGTGTGAAAGGAGCAAGAGAATAGAGTGAGAAGAGTTTTAAATTTTAGAAAACAGAAAAGAGCTTGATTGAAACTGTCTTATTCCTGCCTATTTTTGTTTTATTGGATCTAATATATTTGACATGAACTGGTATGATTTTGCAGCAGTTTTGCTCTGGGCATTATGTGGAAGCAAAATACTAGGCTGCATTCCTAATTTCAACTCTTGGAACGTGTAGATTTGAATGCCATCCCATCTGTCCTAAATTTTCCCATATCCACATTACATCTCTAAATACCCACCTCTGATGATTTGCTGGTACTTCAGATTTTTGATTCCAATTCAGCAGCTTCTGTCTGTCTTATTATATCTGGGAGTGCAACAGGTCTAGGGGTGGAAGCTGTTGTTTATGGCAAGTTTTGCAGAAGCTGTTCATGATCACATCACTGGTGAGTGATGGCCACAGACTGTGTTTAGGTATGACTTCTTTTATGCTTGTTGGAAAAGTGAATGATTTGTGGTTGTATATATTATGAGGATGGCATTTAGCTGCCTAAATTTAACATATTCAGGCACCATCAAATATATAATTAAACCTTCCCCCTTTTTTTGTGCTAGGTATAAGCTTTTGTCTTTACACTCCCTGTTGGAGAAAGATCCCTGCTAAAACTGCAGGTAGCTTGTAGAAAGAGTTGTGGAAATGACAGAGTAAACTGTTACACTTGTGAGCTAGAAGTTCACTTGGTTGCCTCATGAGCTTGAAGTCTGAAAATCCTTGACAGGAATAATAATATGGACATTCCCCATCCAATGGTAACAAAGTACTACTGAAAAAATGGCTGTTTGAAAGGGAATTTAGGTAATCCCTAATCCTGTGACCCAGAGAGCAAATATCTTTTGATATTAATTTGTTATGCACAGGCTCCCTAATCATATTAGAAGAAACAAACAACAGTGCATTGTTTTTCTCTTAATTTAAGCATCTGCTTCATCTTAAGGTACAGCTGTGAGTACACAGCAACACATACACACAATTCACCTTGAGTGAACTCATGCATTCAGTTCTGATTTTGCCAAATCTTACTGAAAAGAGTATGGGACTAGCAGCCAGTTATGTCATGAATCCAGTTTATATCTTAATGCTGGGCACAGGGGTTATGAGCCCATGGTTTGTATATGTTTTGTAACTGGTGATCTGGTTTGACTTTAGAAAGAGGTGAGCTGATCAAGAGGCCAGTTGGTTTCAGTGGCATACAGAGGTACTGAGCAAAGGCCAAGCTGTTTGAGTTTGTGATTCATAGGAGCATTAGTCTGGCATGGTGAACGATTTTCTTTCATGTGTATCACCCTGATATTATTGATATATGTCTTGTGCAAGGAATGTGCAAGGAGTGGAAGAGCTGTGGTGTTAAAAAGGCTAGCACTTCTCTAAATGCAGTGTTCTTATGTGCAAAGTCCCACTTCTCCCAGGGCTAACAGGTTGCAGCTTTTTCCTGACTTTGCTGGGGATAAGCTGCATTCTGTCAAGTTACATTGCAGAAAACAAAAGCCTGTCAGCCAATTGCTGGTCCCAGTGCCTGTCCTGTGCCACCAGAGCTGGCACAGGAGAGGAGGGATATGCAGCTGGAGGCATGGTGTGCCCTGGCTGGTCCCATGCTCCCAGGAGCCCAGACTGGGCTTTATCAGTCCTCCTAAGGGCAAGGACTGGTAGAAGAGCCCTGTGCTTCCTCCACTGCTTCAGAGTCCTTCAGCCTCACTCTCATCACCTCAGTTGTTGATTGCAGTCCAAGCCCTGAAGTGCAGCTGCTTGTCCCCATCCCCTCTGCCTGTTTGCCCACCCTATCTCTCCATAGGGAGCTAAAAAAGATATAATTATTTATCAGCTCCACAATAAATTAATCCTAATTATGGTGATTTGGAAAACTCTTAGAGTGAAGAGCAGTCAAAGTAATTATAATACCAGTTGTTTATAAAGACAACATTAAATCAAGCACTTGAAGCCAGCTCTTCAGCTACTCTGTTGGAGACTGCTGCTTATAAGTCACCCTTTGGTAAGATTTCTTACAGGGAACCAAAAAGAGACAGAGGAATTGCCAGTTGAAGCTTTTCATGCTAATCTCATTTTTGTCTTTGAGGCTTAAAATTTTCACAAGGACTGAAAGTTGATATTTATGAGTAGAGCTGGGGGAAGGAGGGTGCTTGAACATCTCCTAGCCTGTCACCAACATCTCCAGCTGTATTCCACCAGCTCCATGGAGATTCAGTACTCTGATATTTTTAGAAATAATCACCTCCATATATTTCAGCATTGTTCATCCGAAACCACATTCTTCTCTTTTACTTTGTTTATAGACTTTTCTTTTACAGAAGTGAGCTCTTTCCCTTGTTTTCCAAGCAAGGCTTTTGCAATTCAGTGGCAGAACATGCTGTTGAATTTGAAAGAACATCACTTTCTGTTAAGACTTTGTTGAATTGTATGCTCGTGTTCTGTTCTGCCTGGACTACCATAAATCCCACGGATTTTTATGGGGTTCAGTGAATGTAGATCTGTGCCGAGTGCTGTGGAGATAAAGAAAACTCAGAGGTGTAAGCAAGGATTTGACCTGTGTAATGCAATAGAAGAAAAGCTGTACTGTGCAATATGTAATAATAAAAGCACAATATATCTCCAGGCAGTGGCAGAGCTCAAACATCAGTATCTTTGATCTAATACCACCGAGGCCCAATAAGCTCAACCATGGTGACCATGTCAAACTACAGAAAAACACTCTGTAGTGAACCCTCATCTCTAATAACTTTCTGAAGTTTTGATAGGTAGAAGCAGTTTAAAGGCTTCATTTCTGATCTTGCAATACAGCCTAGAACTGTTTCTTTTTCTTCCTCTCTTAGCCAGTTTTCTAGACAACATGGCCTTGCGAAGTTCTGGCAAGCTGAGCATGGAGACCAGAAAAGACAGTGAGAGCACGGCCCCTGCTCCTCCCCAGAAGAAGCTGTCCTGCCAGTGCCACCACCACTGCCCTGAGGACTCGGTCAACAACACCTGCAGGTTTGTGGGATGGATATCTGCTGATAATGCATGGCAAAACAAACTCGTGGCAGCTCAGCAATCCCAAGTTGGGTGTTGCAGTTTTTGTTCAAGCAGTTATATGTAAATGAGTTGGTTTTCACTGTGTCTAAAAATCAGAAGTAATTTTTACCTAGATATCAGCTGCAAGGTTGTTGGTTTTTGTTTTGTTTTGCTTTGTTTTATTAGGGCATACATATATTTATAATTTTAGATAATACTTGTTTTAATGAATTGCGTATGAAATATTCTGAAGGCTGAACTTTGTTTTTAAAGAAGCATGCAGTTAATGAGAGGAGACCTAGTGGAGAATGTCCTGAGTTGACTATATGATGCTTTTATCCCCAGTCGTCTCATTCTGTTTATGTTGAATAATAATAAGTTTTGTACCTTTAGGAGTGTTAGAGAGAGTGAAGGGGGAGAGAGAAGAAGAACGCAATTTTTTTCCTCCCAGACCAGTTAAAGAGAAGAGCTGATTAAATCTGCTTTTCCCACCAAAGCTCCTTTCAAAAATTCTTCCCCAAATTTGCTCTAAACCTAAACAAATACAAGATATATTGAAATGTCAATAAATGCTTATAAATTTGTAATCACTCTTAATAGAATACTATTTATAAGAACCCTGGTCTTTGTTTGTGTCTAAAGCAGATGTATCTGTAGATCCTTAAGGCTTTGGGGTTTGGGTTTCATTATTTTTTTTTTGTTTCTATGCTAAAAAGAAAACTATCTTGAGGTGAAGTGTTGAGTATTTTTGTCTATGAGCTGTAGCCTTCTGTTTAATTTTGGGCTTAGAGTAGTACATATTTCTCATCTGGGTTGGATTCTGCTTCCTCAGGACCTTTTGGCTCCCTGGGGGAGAGGCAGGTCCAGATGTGCACAATCTCCTTGAAGCCTCAGCACTGGTCTGTGTTGCCCTGGCCCTGGCTGAAGCAAGCAGAGGTGACTGAGGGGACCTGTGGGGGGGCACCAAGCTGCTGTTCCCCTACCCAAAAGCAGCTCTTGCTGAACACATTCAATTGCTGTTGAGTGAGGGTTGAATGAACCTCTCTTGGCTTGAGGTGCAGGTACAGTTTGCTTTAGCTGCAGCAGAGGTGGGCTGAGCTCCTCACGTTCCATATGAGGGATTTAAACTTCTCTGCTTGGCTAGGAGCAGGTGTGATACTGGAGACACCAACTCTCAGCCTGGTGGAGCTGTGGGAGTCAGAGAGGCATCGAAGCAGGGCAAAGATGTGAGCCCTGCTGGAGATGCAGTGCTCTTTGAGGTGAGATTGTCTGATGATGTGTCAGCTCTTTGAGGCAGTGTATCTAAAAGAGAAAGGGGGAAAGCCTAAGGTTGCTGAAGGCACTGATTGCTGTGTTGGATTTTTGAGCGTGGGTTTGCAGCCTGACTTAATTCTTCTCAGCCTGCCATTTCCTACTAAAACATATCAAAGTTTTGGTGACAGCTGTAAATACCATTCCCCCTTTCTAACCTCTTCCTACAAGCCCATGTTCCAGCCAGGAGTTAGACCTAACTGCTCTCACATGACAGTCAGTTTAAAAAGCTGTAAAACCCCACTCTGATACCAATTTGCTGGTCCCCTGCAGCGTCAATCAGCTGTTTCCTGTTCCTGCCCAGCAAGAGCCACAGCTTTCCCATGTGCTGTCTCACACATGCAGCAACAGGGAATTTGCAGATCACCTTTAAATCCTTGAATTAGGAAGCACAAAGGGATCAATGTTAGGAACTGACTGAACAAGGTTTATCCCCCAGCTGTGGGATAACCTGCTTTTGCACGTTGCTTTGTAGGCATCATTGGCATTAATTATTTTTTATGGAACTATGAGTGAATGTCCTGTTAGAATGCATTTGTGCATTTTCCCTCACTGCAGTACTTTAAAGAAACTCTCTTCAGTCTCCTTTATGGTGTCAAATGTCAAACGTTTTTAGGTGTTAATGCCCAAGGATAGGCAGTTAAGTGGTAATAAAACACAAAATTGTAATTCCTTTTGTCTTCATAATCCTTGAATACTTCGGGCTTGAATGTTCTGCTTTATTGCCAGAATGATTTTTTCCAGTTTAGACATCAAAATAATAATTGAAGCTGGAATTTATCCATCAAATATTTATCACTTTTCCGTCCAGTTAGGAGTTTCCTGGAACAATCAGGAGACTTGCTTTAGGTCAGGTCCTCTCTCCTGCCCTGTGCTGTCACCTGAGCAGTACCCACCTTGCCACTTGCCCAGTGAGCAACAGCGTAAGTGAAAAATTGCTGAGGAGTTTGGAGTAACATAAAACAAATTAAATTAATTTAAATGCACTGCCTTCATGGCTTGTCAGCAACAATCATGTTCATGGTAGTGATCATTGCTGTGGCTCCCACTGCCTTGGTGTGAGAGCTGCAGTGAGGTGTGAGGGACTCAACACCCCTTGTTTTCCCTGCATCTATTTAACTGTTAATGTAGTAATTCCTTTTTTAAATTCTCTGCTACGTAGCTGTAATTATGGATTATAGAGAAAAGAAGATCCTGAGCCTTCTCTTGGGAAAGAGGGGTTATTAGGTGTCTGGTTAGCTGGTTATTAGGTATCTGCTTTGTTGGCTGCATAGAGACAAAATTTCAAAAGATTTGAGCACAACCAACCAGGTTAGCAGGGATTATAAATTTCCCCTGAGGTTTGGAATCATCCTACTAGTCAGGCAGCAACTTTTGTATTTCATCCTGTGTGAACGACTGTTGGCACAATTTTAAAGCACTCAGGGAATCACTGAGCAGTCACTATAAAGGAAGCTTCCCCATTTGGAAGTTCAAGAAGTGTCAATTGCAGTATTTGTCTGAAGAATAAATTAAATGCTTCAGATTAAAAGTTATTTCAATAATCATCTGCTTGCCACAGATGTAGCCACTAAAAACATTTAAAATTTTTTAAGAAAAATTTTAAGATCAAACCTCTTTTCAGCTCTTATCAATCTGTTAAGCTTTAGGCTGTGCTTGGACCTTCAGAGTTTGGACCTGCCAGCCCAACAGGAATGAGCCAGTGTGTTCTGGAGCACCCAAGGGCCTGACAATGCTCTGACACCCACGAAATTCACTGAGTACATCCACAGCCAGGATTTGAGCTCTGGAGAGCATCAGCCACTGTCCTTACCAGGGTTCTTACTAAAGCAGTGAAGCATTTTATGAGCCCAGGAGCAAGAACCTCTGAAAGTTCAATGCAAAAGCATTTCCAGCTGTGTTTAAATTAAAACTCTCAGAATAGAATAGCTATTCTTATTGCAATCACCATTAAAATTTTCTCCTAAGAAACAACCTCTCATCTCACATGAAGATTTCTATTTGCTACCACAGGTATTCAGCTTTAAAGTATATATCTGGCTCATAGTACCAGGGGTCTGAATGTTTATATAAAAATGAGGACATCTGGTGGCCATTTAAAATCCTCTCCATAATTGTATTTGTAGAAATGTAAAAGCCAATATTCTTTAACCACATCTATATCAAATCCTCCAATAGCCTGCTGTGTTCCTATACAGAATTTCCCTTTCTTTATACTTCTGCAGTTTAAGTCCAACAATACTTTGGACAGCTAAGGATAACACTGCAGCCTAAAAGGCAGAATGCTTTTCTGTCTAAGCAGAAAGCCATAGCTCTAGTTAGAGGGAGCTTTAAAAAATGGGGCAGCCCCTGAGCACAGTGAAGTTTTGGCAGACCCATTGCAGGGTGAGCTCATTGAGGGAGGGTTAATGCCAAAGTGTAGCAAAAGGGGACTAAGGCAGGAGCTAAGGCTGATATCCTCATTCATCAGGACCCCATTTCCCCATGGATATGTGAACACAAAAGAAGAAATAGCTCCTTCAATAGCCCTTCCCATGGTGGAGACAGGCACTCCTGTACCTCTGCTCAGGGGTTCTGGGTAGGGGGAAAGAGGAGTCACAAGTGGGGCCACTGTGGGCAGTTAAAAAATATTAGTGCACTCAGGGCCCTGACAGATGAAACCTTTGGAGAAGGCTCACAGTCCTCTGCTTGCAAAGGGTGTGTTAAACTGCTGCATGTTGAAACTTTATTCTTCTTTCTGAACGTCTGTGCAATTCATAAAAGGCTTTCAGTAAAGAAGGTCAAAACTGCTTTGAACACAACCAGGACCTTGTTTTGCTGTTCCATTTCAAGTTTTCTGTGTTCAGAGTGAATGCACGGACAGTTGTGTGTGATCATAATTAATTGCACATTTTAAAGCACGATGTTACGATTAATTGGCTTTGACTGTAATGGGATTGCAGTAAAGGCAGAGGCTAATTAGGTGCCTTGTCGCACTCTATTTTCATGCACAAATAAATGCTGACAGTTTTAAAGATTGGGCTGATAAAGTTTAAGTTCCTGTGTGTTTCCTACTAGATTGTATTTCTGCCCAACTGTGTCTTTGGTTATCTAAAGCAATTAAATAATTAAGTTGCTTTTTCGGTGGTACCAAAGCTGATAATTCACTTGAGTGATGTTATTTTCATTGTCCTGTTCTCCAGATGATATGCTTGAATTTTCTTTGTAATTTGGTATGTGGGAAAAAAAAGACTTTGACAGTGGCCAAAGCACCAAGCTCAGACAACTTTTGTTTTAATCAACTTTAACTTTTAGGGAAAATTTGAACATTTTCTGATAAAGGAACGGTGAGATCTTAAATGTTAGCCTTTCAATTTTTTAATGTTTATGTTTATTTTGAAATTTTCTCCTTTATACAGGAAATTTTTAAATAATTTTTAAAAGAGTGCAGAGACTTGTCATGCTGCTTTGGATGGAAGTGAAAAAATGCTCTTGTATCAAAATGAGGAATATGAAGAGGAGGAGTGGAAAAAAGTAATAATACTTGCATGGACTCATTTGAAATCAAATTAAAGATAAGAGATCTGTTCATCAAATTATGAAAGTTACCTGTCTTTTTGTGATAGGCATTGAATGAGGGAAAGATGTTGCTTTTCAAAGTTGTGTACTGCCATCCCTGGCTGTGTCACACACTCACAGAGCTGGGTGGGAAATCTCCAGCAGGCAGGTTTGGGAAGCTGAGGAATCACAGCTTCTGTGAGAAATGGCTGCTGGCCAGTGGGGACATCTGTGTGAGCAGATGCAAAGCTGTTGGCCTTGGTTCCTCTCTTGTGACATTTAGGAAAGGTCTGAGTTAAGATCTCTGCTTTCTTTGTGGTAATCTGTAATTGGAGCAGCACCTTCTATATCACCGTCTGTCAGTGTTTCACTATTAACTCCCTTAATTCTCCTGGCATTTGACTTGGCTGTAAGAATTCACTCTTGGCAAATATGTGACACAGCAAATCTCTATTAGTGATCTCATCCAAAGTGAGTTGAATCACTCCCCTGCTCCGTACTCTAATGATGGTGCTTCAGTGGAGGAGGTTACTGGATGTGTACCCAGATGTATCCAGTTGTATCCACACTGAATTCCTTCTTTACACACCATTCGCAGAATCAAATTACAAAAAATCAGAATTCACAATGCATCTTTTAAGAAAATAGCAGTTCTATACTACAGATTTGTTCTAGGAAGTGGAGAATAGGTTTTTCATACTGCTTTGCAAGTGTCAGTGATGTACAGATTCTTCTTTGTCTGTAGTCACCAAAGTAAGTATAAAATTTGAGACTCTGCACACATCTCTGATTTGTTTCTTACGGGCTGTATTAGTAAGTTTCATTTCTACCCTAGTCAGGTGTGAGGTGGGGAAATCAATAAAACAGCAGGGGTGTGCCCTGCCCTTTTTCTTGCAGTGTGTGGTCCATTTGACATCCTGTGAACCAGGAGAACAGGTTGGGGTGAGGGGGGAAAGCAGGTAGGAGATCCTTTTTCTTTTCAGAAGCGTCCTTCTCCCTCTCATCCAAGCACCTCAGAAATTCTCAAAAAGATAATGAGTTCTTGCGTTGCATGAAAACTTTTTGTTGTTTGGGTTTTTTGTTTGGTTTTTATTTTTTTTCTTACAGGTAGAAACAAGCATAGCAGTGTTTATTCTCCTCATCGATGTTATTTTTTTCTCTCACTTCTCCTTCATTATTCTAACATCTGTAAAGAGTATGGTTTAGACTTATTGTTAGAGCTTCATCACTTCTTTGTTTTGCTCTACCCAATCTAATTTTTTCTTTTTAAATTTGGAGTAAAATTTTTCCAGGGACTAAAGTGCATGAGGAGCTTGACTTCAATTTGCATAAGTGAGCTAAGAATCAGAGTCCCATAAGTCAGAAAAATAAAATTGAAATGGCAGACTTTCTGTTTCTTTTTCTCCCTTTTGCAAACAAATTGACTTTTCCTTCCCCTGCTTTTCTTTGATGAACCAAGAGTTTTGAGTTTTTTGCTGTTAGCTGTAGAGTCCATTTTTGTGTTTCACTTGATAGCAATTTATTGTTTTGTTGCTCTGTCCCCTGGGTTAAACTTACTCATTATTTTGAATCAAAGGCACCATGCAAACAAATAAAATCTAATCTAATATAATATTCTTCTCTAATGGATTCCTTACAGTCTCTCTTGGCAATCCTATTGTTCCTATCTTTTCAGCTCAAGCAATGGCATCAAGGTGGCTGTTGCCCAGAAGGGTTGCTGTCTCCTTTGCCTCACTCCTATGTACAATGTAAAGAAGGGTAGAAGTCACTGCTGGCTTCCCTGAGAAAGTAATTTATAATGTGCAATTGGTTACTTTTCAGATCCAGAAGTCATGATTTATTATTATTTGAAGTAATAAGCTTACTGTGGCTAGACCCTGCCCCACTAATATAAAAACATGCCACAGAAAATGTTTGACATGATCCTGTGCAGCATCTCTTGGTAGTGTACCTAATACTTACAAATTGTATTTGTCTCTTAAATGTGTAACTGTGGCTCTTGTTTCCTACATCTTCATTGCCTTTGCTGCTGGTGCTCTTTAGACTCTTGTTTCATTCAAGTAAGGAGCAAATCATCTGAAATTTTGCTGTATTTAAGTTTTCTAATCTTTTTTTCTTTTTATTTCCTTGTTTTAACTGAGTTTATTTCTTCCCTTCTGAAAAATACTCATTGCACATAATAGCCAGTGTTATTTTCCTGAGCAAATAACAGAATATTTTATTTTTCTGTGACTTAAATGCCTTATATTAAAGAGTTTTTTCTTTATTTTTGGATCTTCTGCCTTCAAGTCCATCAGTTTTTGTTTCTTACGCGTTACATATCCCCATCAGAGTGCTGAGAACTTAAGGTACAGCAGTCTCAATAAAATGCAGCCACCCTTTCCATGCCCTCCACTCCCTCTTTCCATAGCATTCAGGCATTTGACCTTCATCGAGGAAGGACATTTATCACCAGCCCCATCGAGCCATCTGTTGGTATACTTGCCCTCCCTGGTGCACGTTCCTGTAAACGGAAGCATTATGGATCACTTCAGGCTTATAACCCAAGTAAACATCTATGAAGGGTGTTGATGGTAACTCAAGGACTCATACACAGGAGTGTTGCAGTTCATAATATGGTGAAAACAGGAATCACAAATCACTCTTGGTCATATTTTACGTTTAGCATCTCGGAAGTGTTTCCTTCTTCAGGTCTGTACCGTGGTGCAGGTGTCGGTGCCCTGTTCCTGCACTCAGGGCAGAGGCTGTGGAGCAATGAAGCTTGCACTGTACAGGTTTCCAGAGTCTTAACACACTAATGACCAAAGGGAGCTGGGGGGCTTGTTAGTGAGGTGTAGGCTGTGAAATGTTGCAAAGGCAAGTGCACAGCTCTGAGGCAGAGCCTCCTTTGTGTGTGCAGGAGCTGCTCCACAGCAGCCCCGGTGAGTCCATTTGTGAATGGCAGATTTGCCTGGCAAGGAGCAAAGTTCAAGACAATATTCAACAGCACATTTTCCACTTTTCATATTTCAGTGCCTTTTCCTGATTCATTCTTTCCAATCCACAGCACTGATGGCTACTGCTTCACCATAATAGAAGAGGATGAGTCCGGTGGACATTTAGTCACCAAGGGATGTCTTGGATTAGAGGGCTCAGACTTCCAGTGTCGGGTGAGGAAGCACTTTCTGCCACAGTGTCCCTTGAATTTTTGATAGTTTCCAATTAAAGTGCAGTCAACAGATATTACTGTGTCCATGTTTTCTACTTCTGTTCCTTTGGCAGATAGCTGATCTGCATTGATTACTGAGGGGAGTGCTTTTGTATCCCCAAAAGATGATACTATGGATCCTCCTAATAATAACTCCTCATGTTTCTGGTTTTGGCACTGCTGCTACTAGTAACATTCCCACTGAGATGAAGTTTGGATTTAGAGAATTGCAGTCTTAACTCCTCAAATTTCCATTCTGGATCTCTCTGGGTGTTTTTCCTGGCTGAAGTTAGTTAGGATATTATTTGATGGACTGCAGCAACATGTACATCTCACATGCACTTCCACATTGGTTTGGGATTTTTGGTGCCAGATATTCCCTTCAAGTACAGCGATCACCTGATGGAAAACAAGTATCACTGCAGGAATGGAAGGGGTGTGGAAAATGGAGCAAGGTGGTTCTGAGGTGGTTGCCTTTCCTTACATTAACCTTAAATGGTTTTAGATGATTACAGGAATAGTTTCATCCTTATGGATAATGGGAGATATTTTATCCAACTTCCCATGAGACCAGAAGCTGCAGCTAAATTAGTCCACGCAGCAATTCCTGTATTCTCCTGGCTAACCTGTTTTGGATACCTGTATTAACTCATTTTTGGTCTAATTGATAGATGTATATGACTTTCACACTGGTGACTGGCACCATTAGAGAAAGTCAGTCCCTTCTGCAGCATTAAGGCACCAACAGGAGTAAGTTTAGAGTGAATTAACATTTTAATTACCTGGATGAAATATTGCTGGATATGCTGGTTGGCAGAAATCCTTGCTCCACACATCCTAGGAATCTGAAACAGATTGCAGTCCAGCTAGCAAGCACATCTTTCAAGTGCCAAAATGACTGTGTGTATTTACAACACAGGTAATGACTTGCTTTCCATCTAAATTGCTTGTTGCAGGACACTCCTATTCCACACCAAAGAAGATCTATTGAATGTTGTACAGGCCAGGATTACTGTAACAGGCACCTTCACCCTACACTGCCACCACTGAAGAATCGAGGTAAGGGAACAAAATCCGATCCTAAGCCGATCTTTTCCTGCTGTTGGTCCTTGTGCCTTAGGGAAAAATAGAGCACAGATTGAAGCACCCCATCCAAAAGCATGTGATTAGAGAGGAAATTGGCATTAATCAGTATATCTCCATTCCTGTAAGTTGTGTGTGGAGTGGTGCTGATGCTTGTGTGTTTCTGCTGCACACATGCAGTGAACACAAGATGCATTAGAGTTGCATGATGCTGTCCTAACACAGGCCTGTGAGCTATCAGAGATCATCTCAAGGACCTAGGCTGGTCGTGGCAGAGGATGACTCTTGCTGTGTTTTTCTTTAGCCTGATAATAAAATGGAATCCTCTCTCCAGTCCCTGTAACATACATTGCTCTCATTCATAACTCCACACACAAATTGGTCAGTTCAAGTTGGCACAAGTCTGTAAGTGTTTCTTATTTGCAGGACCTGATCACCCAGCCCTGAGACAATAATGACTCACTAAAGTGTATTTTTATGTGAACAGTGTAGCTGAAAAAAGAAAGTAGAGTAAGAACTCACACAGGTTTAAAAAAAAAAATATTTGAGAGCAAATAGGCATGTATTAACTTAGTAGATGCTGAGGCAAGGTTTTAGCATTATTGTTTGTTTAAACATCACTTTCTGAAAGCTGGTAAAACTATTTTTGTCTGGGTGTTCAGAATAAATTTTATAGACGTATATTCCTAAGTGTAAATTCATCCATAATAAACTCTTGGCATTGGCAGGAATTGTGGCAGTCAGTATCGAGTCAGTTCAGGCTTGCAGAAGAATTTATAATTGTGGTGTTCTGTGTTGAAGATCCAGATCGATGCACAGATGCACTCTTAATTTCACCAACAGCAGATACTTACACGAATGCATGCTCAGAGAAAGCCTTCACTCATGTAAGCTGTTCCCTTCAGGCCTGTGAAATTCTGCACAGATGGGCTGCAGAGTCAGGCCTTTGGAGAGTAGTATGTAAATACTTCACTGTTTACTAGCAAGGCATTAAGGCAGCGAAACCTCATAAAATTCTGACTTCCAGCAGAAGAGTTATGTACTACTTTGTTGGTTTATTTAATTTTAAAAAGTTCTTTGGATTGAGAGAAGAGCTCCAAAAAGTAGTCAATATTTGTTCACACTTACTTAGTCTTTCATTAAATATCAGTTTGAAAAACATTGCCATGATTTCTTCTTGCTACTGGCTGAGTTTATGCTACATTAGGAATACTCAGAAATACTGAATTAGAGCCTAACACTAGACATCCATCTATAAAGATTTTAGTTATTTGGCAATGCTATCTGCTACTTACAAAGAAAGCAATGGACCAAGCTTTTGTTAGTGGCAGAAGGTGTTTGGATTGAGGTTGGGTTTTTCCTGTGTGTATGTAGGATAAATAAAGTATCACTGGGCAACCATGGTGGCAGAGAGAATATTTTTTAAAAGAAAAATTTCAGCGAGCTGAAACAGGGTTCTAGCTGTTCTGGGTTGCAAAGTTGACTATTTTAGCATGGCAGACAAAAGGTGATGTAGTCACTCAACACAATCAAAATATTTTTATTTTTTTTATATAAGGTCTCACACTACAAGCATCCTGACAGTGTTTTGTAGAAATGGATTTCAGAAACTGCTTGAATAAATGTGGCTGAACAGGGCTGAAGTCACCACCTTTATTAAAGCCTTAGGTTAATATGTCATTCTCAGCCTGTTTTAATTTGTTGCTGCTGTATCCTAGTATGAAACCTCAGGATAAAAGAGCCACAGTTTGAAACAGCAAAAAAAAAAAAAAAAAAAAAAGGGCCATAGTTTGAACCACAGGCCCTCACTGCAAATAGGTACAAATACTGTATACAAATACATACTACTGCCAGTGCCCAGTGCTGTGGCTGTGATCACTGTTTCTACTGGAGGCATTTAGATTAGGCTGTAATTGTTTGAGTAATGTTAAAATTGTACATCAAACTGTAAGTACAGGGAAAGAGAGGTGAACTTAAAACAAGCTTCTTGGAAAACCCTTCTGGTCTTTAGGGTTCCATCAAAGATACACGTGCTTCTCAGCATCTGAAAAACAAACAGAAATTTGGCTTCTGACGAGCTCACATCTGAGGTGATGCCTCATGGGAAGCAAGGTCTAGGGGGAGCATGCAGCTGCAGGTCAGGGGCTGTTGAACTCAAAACTGACCTGTGCACCAAGGTAACAGCTACAAAGGCAAGGGACTTGTGCTCTCTAAGTGCTTTTCCAGGCCTGGCATGTGCTGCAAGGCAAGATTTATGCCACACCCTATCCTTCTCCTCTCCCCCCTGGAAACAAAGGAGGACCACGCGAGCTAGAAAAATTAACACCGGTCAAAGCAAGACTTGTTAAGTAAGATGGAAGAAACAACAGCTAAGCCTAAGTTTTGAGCTCATCTTGGTACAGAACTAGCAGGATAAAATGTCCCAGGGAAACCATTAAACCCTTGTGCCAGCTATACATCTGTCTTATTAAGGAAATGAAAGTCATAATTGGGTCTGATATAACACCTCTGCTTTAAACAATAAAAGATATTCCTGGAAATCCCAGAGAAAGCACAGGCTGAGACCAGTCAAAAGGAGAAATATGTCTTTACTGATTTAGAGCCTACATAAGCAGAAGTGGTGGTGCCACCGTGTCTGGCTCCCTGCCTGTATAGCCAGTGATGAATGGGCAAGGGAATGATTGGAGGAATGATGGGGTTTGATGTGTGCACACAGTCTCCACGCCTCGGATTTCACTGCCGTTTTTACTTGGATAGCTGTAACATTCTGAGCTGGAGGGACCTGGGGTGGGAGGAGAACCTCCTCTCCCTTTGATATGCTGACTTCTGAACCTTCTGGGTGGCATTTTCAATGCACTCCTTAGCATGGCCCCGCTGATGACAGTGAGTGAAACGAGTGGTGGAGGAGGGGGAAATTGCAGGAGAAAAACAGAGAGGCAGCTTGGTCCCACCGAGCTCCCTGCTGTCACCAGCCTGCACCACTGTTTTCCTACAACATTGAGTTGTTAATGTGCTCTTTGCTGGGCTGCACTGCTATCAGCAGCCAGGGTGTGTGAAGAAGCTTCCCAAACCTGCAGTGTGTTTGTTTTGCACTTCCCACAACGTGCTCCCGGTAATCGCTCACTGCTGCCTCCGTGGAAGCTGCTGCTCATTCTCCTAACCCTGCTGCTTGGCACCTGGCAGTTCCAAGTGACACAGCAGTGAAAAACACAGCACTGGACTTCTTAAAGGACACAGTACCTCCATCACAACTGCACTGTCCAGGACCCACCATGGTGTTCACCACAGAGCCCACAAGCGAATCCCTAGGCGGACGCACGGCTGAGCTGCCCCATCCCTCCTCCTGGTGCAATAATGCAGGGAAAGTGAGGTTTGTCCTGCTGCCCTGTGGGAACAGCCTGGGCTGGAGGAGCAGGAGAAGAAATGCAGCCTGGCTCAGTGCAGCAGAACAAACAGACATTGTTGGTGTGAGGATGGGGGCTTGCATTTAATCTTGTGCTGTCCACACACACACCAGCAGGTTTATGAAGTCCTCAAGTTAGGCAGCAAATGAAATCCTGTCCAAATGCTTTAAAAATGCAATAAGTGTTTGAAAGGTGGGACAGTAGCTCACTTGCCATCAATATTGCCTCTGAAATAGCCAAATAAATAGAAAGGCATATGGAACTTTCTGTCCCCTCCTGTGTGAGCCAGTTGCATGCTGTGCACAGTGAACCACTGCTAAAGCTGTGCCGCTGCTGGCATGCCGACACCACCCACCACAAGAGGGTCAGCTCTGCATCTGCGCAAAGTCTTGTTTCCTGCTCCCAGCAAGGAGATCAGGACACATTCCTTTGTGTCTTTCATGATTTCCTTATACTTGCTTCACATAATTGCATTTGGGTACCCAAAGAATTTTGCAGTGTTGGAGCCTGAAGTTCATCTGAGAGCTGCACAGCACTTCCAAAATGCTCTGGGAAAAGCCACCTGCATTTACTTATTTTTCTGAATGGCAGAAGCCCCTTAGAAACATGGAGCATAAGGTTTGGATCACTTAAACCCTAAAAATTGTGGGAATTGGATTCAAGATTGCAGCATGTTTGTCATCCCTCTCCAAATGTACATTCTCTTACACGCACAGACAGCGTGAACAACTTTACGGGCAATACCGTGTCTGCAAAAATGCACAGAGTTCCATGGCCTTAACATCTAGCAGACACAAGTCTAAGATCTGAATTTTTCCCTCTGTGAAAGCTGACATCAGCTTTTGTTACTGCTAAGCACAGAAGCTCAGCTTCCATCCTGTCATACTCTGTGAAGTGGTAGAACCCTTGCTGTGGGTGGTTATCCGGGTTTCTCCCAGGTACGGAATGCCGCTTTATGGTCTCTGTGCTCTGCTTATTCATCTCTTGGGCTGTGACATCTGAAACTGTGACAACCCACACATTTCAGAGGGAGGTGGTGCTGACACAGGCTGCTCACACAGCACAAGCCAGAGCCCTCAGCCCTGCCGAGCTGCCATCGCCTTCACGAGAGCTCTGATTCCCCAGTGGGCTCTCGGTTTCGACCCACAGCCCGCTTTGAGTGGCAGGCCAGGGGCAAAACTGCTGTGACAGGCAGAAGGATGGGCTCGAGGGTTTTCCTGATGGACTTCGTGTCAGTGTCCCCTTTCAAAGGCATCAGCCGTGTCCTGAATGTTTACATTGTCAGTGCTTCCGAAGCAGGCAGTGGCAGGTTAAAACATGACCAGTGTGATCAGGAGGTGTGCTGGTAGGTAATCTTTGTTTGTAGTGGGAAGGGGAAGGAAAGAAATTGTTTGGGAGGAAAAAAAAAGAAAGAGAAACTGTATCTTGAAAATAAAAGAGTCTGAGAGTAAACTAAGAGTCCCTTAGGAATCTCCTGGTCTCATTACCCTTGTAAATCTGAAACATAATAGCATCGTTCCAGGACCAGTCAATAAGGATGGATTTCTTGCATTCTCCGATGTGTCAGGCTTTGGAGTGAAGGATGCAAGACAGCAAGGCTGGAAGAGCTTCAGAAAGCATGGCCCTCATTTGCATCATCCGATTTGTTGTTGGAAGGGTGGTTTGTGTATGTACAGGCTGAAATACTATAATTTTGAGAGTTTGAGTGGCAGGAGAGGTTAAAAATAATAGAGCTGGATGTCTTTGTTTTTCAGCAGAGAAGCATGCGTGAAGGTCACACTCTCTTGCCTGAGCTGAGAATTCAAATTTGGAGATTAATGTTATACTTTAAAAGAGAATACGAGTCTGCTATACAAAGGTTGACTGAAACATTTTAATAGTTTTTATGCCACAGCATTTTCTACAAGTTACTTGACACATTTTCTTCTCAAAGTGTTTTGCAGAGAAGCCACTGGAAGGATAGTTTTGCCCACCAGCATAGGAAGGACTTGCTAGCACACAGGACTGCTCTAGAGCAGATGGAGAAGAAAATTCTTGCTCAAATGTTTAAAACAGGATCTAAGAGACAAATTGTTCTGTAATGATGGAAACATTACACTTTCAAGGCCTCTCATGACCTGCCTTGTTGGAGGTTGAATGGTCTGTTGTGTCTTGCCTTGTAGAGTAAATGCAGTTTGGTAGGTGATTTGATTTGGTTTGGTTTTCTTAGTTACTCATTAGGGTACTACTTAATCTGAGTGCTTAAAAAAGGCAGTGGTTTTTGCATTTCCTGGCTAATCACTCAGGTTAAGACCCAGAGCTACAAGTCTTGATTGATTTTCCATTCAGAGGCAAGCAGGGAATTACAAATCAAGGCAACGTTTTGCCTGAGTGAGGACTGAGAAAACAAATAGGGTTTTTTTGACACTGGAAGTGTCAGTTCTGTCCTGGTCAGTGAGGGTCAAAGAGGAAGCCCACAAAATCCAGGAGTATCCTGTACAGGAATTACAAGAAAAGAGTGGAAATCATCCTGTGTTCAATGCACTCCTCACATTGACTTCATACCATCTCCCTTTCTAAATCTTCCAACTTTCTCATTTTTAACCGCAGACTTTGCTGAAGGAAACATTCACCACAAGGCCCTGCTGATCTCAGTGACTGTTTGCAGCATCCTTCTGGTGCTTATCATCATATTCTGCTACTTCAGGTAAATAAGGCAGCTTGTTAATGTTCCTCTCAACATTTATCTTTTTATAGATTTAGGAAATTGAAAAACAAAAAATAGAAGTGGACCTTAGAGGAAAGAAATAAGAAACTGTAATTTTATCATGAGGAAAAAAAAGTGTATTTTATTGATGCTATTCACAGGGGTACCTGTGTGATGGATTTCATACAGAATCTTTCACTCAACATCCTTAAAAGCCATTCAGGTAGAAGAACAGAATATTCTTTAGTGAGAAGCCCAAAGGACAAATTTTGTAGAGAAATTTGTGTAAGGGAAATATATCTAAGACTTCTAAATTTGTTTATGTGATGAAGAGCTGATCATAAAAAAAAAAGACAATACAGGAATGTCAGTAAATGTATCTAGAGTGGTATCATAATCTACATACATTACATTTTAATAATTTGACATATTCCCAGTTTTTTACATATTCCCAGATTCCATGACCTTACCTTCTCTGGCTCCTAGAAGTGCACTGCAGACAGTAAAATAAAGTTACTGACTTGGTCAGTGTTTTAGACATATTTAAGTTTCTGAAAGGAACACATTTGGTTGCTTTGCAGATTTACCCCAGACTGCATGGCCTGTGAGTGTTATACTTAGAATTTTGATGATGTAAACAGTTGCTAAAAATAAAATGAAAAATGTTGGCCAGCGAGTCCAGTGTATTCCTCAGGGAAGCAGAGAAATCTGTTAGTCTATAAATGAAGGAAATGTGAAGGGCATATGCATTATTCATTGCACATGTGTTCATTGTATTCAAAACTCATTTTGTTTTCGTGCAAAACCTCAGATACAAGCGCCAGGAGACGAGACCCCACTACAGCATCGGGCTGGAGCAGGACGAGACCTACATTCCCCCCGGAGAGTCCCTGAAGGATTTGATCGAGCAGTCCCAGAGCTCAGGCAGTGGATCCGGGCTCCCTCTCCTGGTAAGGAAGCGATGCTATTGTAGTGCACATTTCAAAGGCTAAAATGTGGAGAGGGAGAAGAGGCACAAAAAATAGATTTACATATCCTCTGTTTTCTTTTAGGGTTTCTTGGGGTTTTTTTTGGGTTGATGGTGGGTTTTTTTGGTTTTTTTTGTTTGTTTTTTTTTTTTTTTTTCCTCTACCAGAGATGACAAGGAGTTAGACTGGAGAACAGCTGCTTTAGAAGCAGGGGATTTTTGTCATGTGAACTAAGCCAAAAAAGGTTAGGGTAATTTTTCTGCCTCATTTAATTTCCTATTTTAGATACCATAGGGTAAGTACAGGCTAGGACAGCTCATGGAAGTATATCATCATGTTTGGTTTTTTTACACTCCAGTGTCCAGGACAGCACCTGGCCCACTGATGTTGTTTTCTTCCTTTGTATGTGCAACATACAATAGAATTTCAAACACTGCCCCATCACCTTTTTCTAAAGGGAACTGTAACTTGTCAGACTTGGAACCTTTTTATTTGTAGGCTCTACTTTGCATTCAGAAGTCAAGGAGGATTTTTTTCCTCGTAGTATGGCAATCTCAGAAGTCAATGGGATGGAGTTTGTGATTGTTTCTGAACAGACTCCAGGATTGTTAAACCTGCTGAAAAGGCAGAATGATCTGTGGCAATATAGTTCTGTTCACCAGGGGGTTTTGTTTCTGGGGAACATCACTGGTAGAAAAGAATTGGTAAAAAAGCTAGGTTACTTATTTAAAATAAGTGCCTCTGAGAAACTGGAAGATTTTATTTTCATTTTTCAGAGTGGGTATGTCCCTCCTGTCTTCCAAACCTATTAGTTTGTATTGATGCTACTACCGTAGGTGTTGTCCAGCTTCCAAGTACCATGTACTGTCTGGCTGGTTTTTGTCCACACCTATTTTTTAAACACCCTAAAGAAGACATTAAATGGGAACTTTTATATTTCCCTAAAAATGAAGCAACAGACTCTGTCCTATCCCATGCCAATGTCCTTCTAGCACCCTTAGTGGTTTTGGTTCACTAATTTGAGATTTTTCTGGCCAATGGAAAGGGAGAGATCTTGTGTGCAGTTTAGGACCATTCCTAATGAGTTTCCAGCTGATTTAATTGTGAGGGATTCTTCCTTTTATGCTTTGGGGTTTGGTTGTATTGTTTTTGGTGGTTTTTTTTTTTTTTTGCACCTGCCACATCAAGGTCTTCATCTTCACTTGTTCCAATGACATAAAAAATGTAATAATTTAGAGCAAATACAAAGAAATTGGTTGTACTTCTCTGAGAGGATGTGTTTCCAGCAGCCCATGTGGAAACAGCAGTGCATGGCTCAGTCCTTCATCCCAGGATCCCAAAAAAGCTGGAGCAGTGCTGGTTATGACTGCTTGTTCTTTATGCCTTCCTCTGTCCCAGTGAGCAGTTTGAAGGAGGGATCTGTGGTCTCAGTGCTGTCCCCAGGTCTGCCCTTGCAGTGGATGGGAAAAGGAACTGCTGCTGCGGAGCTGCAGTCATGGCAGAGGTGCCATCCCAGCTGGGATTGCTCCGCAGCTCCCAGAGCTGTGCCTCTGCCCCATGAGCCAGAAACCCTCCTGCCTTGTGTCAGGCCACTCCTCTCAGGCTTGGAGACTCTGCAGCCACTGGACCAGGATTTTCCTTCAGGAACTCTTCCTCCCCATCTCCCTCTTGCTTACAAAAGCCCCATGCAGTTGTTTTTTCACTGTTTAGTAGTGATTTTGAGTGGAAGAGAAGAAAATGGGTCTTGCACTTGGCAGAAGGTGTTTGCTGCATTCCCAGACAGCCCCAACCCCTGTGACCTCGCAGGAATGCACAGAGTGATGCCTCGTGCCTGAAACAAGTGTATAGGAGGTGCCTGGCAGTAATGCTCTGCTCTTTATTGTGCAAGAGCTTATTTTTAACCTTGTTTCTTGTGCAAAGACTGAAACATCCAGGGTTATAATTTCAGGAAAGTAAGATGCAAATTCAATGCAAAATGTCACCTTATGCTAACCAGTAATGTTTTTCTTCTGTGTAGAACATTTATTCTAACGGGTACAAATATTATACCCAAAACAAGTACTAGCCAAGAATTTGTCAGTGTGACATTCAGCAAGTGTTCTTTTTCCTGACCCATCTGTACCTCTGACAGAAGAGTTTGCTGCCAGTCAAATGCTGCAAAATGGTCTGTCTGAAGAGAGTGCTGAACTACAATTTGGTCTCTACCTTCTCACACATTTTTTTTTCATAATTTCCCTTCCAATGAACTTTGCTTTTCAAGGGACTGCACCAGAGCCATAGGTATGAATTCTCTGTTCAAAATATTAAATTTGCAAAAGGTTGGTCTGTCTAAATTTTCATCTTCAGTAGCTGAACACGTTTAGCTGAATGCCAGGAAAGTAGAAATAGTTGGTAATTGGATTGTTTCCACTCAGGGAGACGAAAGAAAAGGTCATGTAACCTTACCTGACTGCTTACAGAGCTCAAGCAGCAAAATACACAGATTTAAAAAGAAATGAGAAACCCCCATCCCCACTCAGTGTAAATAACTTACACGAGCACATCATTCAGCATGTTTATGAAATCCGTTCAGCCAACAATTTTGATTGACCTATTTGTTTTAGAAATCATAATTGGTTTATGATTTAAGAATGAGCTGAATTCCTTAAAAGAAAAATAAATTGTTCATAGGAAATCATTTGACCAGTTCTAGCAAGACAAAACCAGGTTAAGGCCTTTCACATAGTATTCTGCCGCCTGAAAACCCATAACAGAAATGTGTTTTTCATTTTCTTAATGTAATTTAATAAGGAACTTTTCATCATTAAGTATTGTAATTGCATGTACTTTATGATGCCATTACATATATTTACACAAATTAAGTTATTTGAGGTAACTACCTTATTGTTCAGGATGCATTTTTAAAATGGGCAAAATAGAAAGCAACAATGCTAAAATGACATTACAAAATGTTACAGCAAAATTCCAGTGTAATATAACTATTGTTCAATCACTATATGAGAGTATAAAAGATAAATCAATTTAAAAAATAAAGGCTAATCTCTATTGTTGGCTTTCATTGATGTTAATCAAAAATAATGGCACTGAAGCTACCATCTTGAACATCTAATGATGCAGTGCAGGGCTGGAAAAATGGAATTCTGTTTAAATGACAGAAGAAGAAAACTGGGGTATTTGAAATAGCTATGCATAAATACCGCAGTATGTTTTGCTTCTTAAAATTGTTCAATATGAAAACCAGTGGTTCACTTAAAAAAAGAATGATGATAGACCTGACCTAATAGGTTTTGAGTTTGTCCTTGGATGCACAATTATGCTGCAGTCATAGCACATTCATGGCAGTGCTGCCTGACATTCCCAAACTGGTGGTTTCCACTGGGCCTCCCAAGCACAACTAAGGAAGCAAATTATTTTAAAAAATCAAGTTTCACTCATTTCTGTCTGCCAAGATTGCAAAAATATTTTTGATTTCATGAAATGAACATGATTTCATAGGGATTCAGTTAGAGCAGTTAGATTCACTTGCTGCAATAAAACACTGGAGATTTGTATCTGGATGGTGGCAAAAAGAGCAAGAGGCCGCAATTTGAACTTGTGCAGATTTTGCCAATTACTTGAGCCAGGTGAAAATCTCATCACATTGGTGGCAGTATTCCTTCAAAATCTTACCAAACCCTACCAGACAAAAACTCATTAGCTGTGGGTTTAACTGGCAATGCTGTAGCACAGGAGGGTGACATTTTAAATCCCCTTTTATATTAAGCTGAGGCAGAGTCAGCCCCGTGAATTGTGTTGCAGCATCCACTCACATTTTTATTTGTGAACTTTTAGAAAGACATGATCTGCAGACATGCTCGAATCTGACAAGATTATAAGTCTCCATTTGTCCAAGATTTTTTGTGGCTGTAAAAGCTTGTTAAATGTAGAGGCAGTCTGTCATCCTTGTGAAGAGAATCTCTGCAATGCTGCTGTGGACATTGATCTTGCAATACCCATGATTTTAGCTGACAGTACAGCCACTGACAAAGCTGGCACAGACACTGGAAAGCTGTTCTTTCAAATATTTTGGGGGGGGGGGGGAAATTGCTTTTTATGAATACGTAAATATCATTATTTAAATCCGTGTAGGCACATGTGTTTTAACTCTGTAAGTAGTGACTGAGGTTCCTAATCAAATATATATATTGAAATAATTAGGGGTGGCAATTTAAAAAGGTAAGTTTGTAATTTTGCTAGGTTTGGAGCTCTTATAAGCTTTTGACTCTTGCAAGCCCTAGCCTTGAATCTCAGCAGTGTAAGGAACATCCCTGTATTAATAGAAATGTGTTACCTACCCCTTTGGAATTTGGACTGCACTGAGGTGACCAGGAGTGTTTTCTGTCCAAACTTTTCCAAAAATGACAAAAAACCAAATCCACCAAGCACTACATCCTGCAGAAAGGTTTTAAAAAAAATCAAGGTGCAGGGACAAACATTTCCTTTACAGTGACTGATGTAATTTCTTGAGACACCACAGTATATTTAAGTAGGCATGGAAAAGCTTCTTTTTAGTGGTGGGAATGTTCTCAGCAGCAGTGTGTCCTGGAGAAGACGGGAAGCGTCTGCAATTGTGGAGGGTTGCTGAAATCCATGTCACAATGGCTGCGTATTCCACTCTCTCCTGGGCTGGCTGTGTGGGAAGCAGGCACAGGAGGAGGGAGGTGAATGCAGAGATTTCCACTGAGCAAGGTGTAAGAACTGCCTTGGCATTTCACAGGTTCAAAGGACCATTGCAAAACAGATTCAAATGGTGAAGCAGATTGGAAAAGGTCGCTATGGAGAAGTCTGGATGGGAAAGTGGCGTGGCGAAAAGGTAGCAGTGAAAGTGTTCTTTACCACAGAGGAGGCCAGCTGGTTCAGAGAAACAGAAATCTACCAGACTGTCCTCATGAGGCATGAAAATATTCTTGGTGAGTGAAATGAAAGAGAATTATTTGATGGTGAACAGGTTTTTAAGATTAGCAATTTTGTCTTTGCTGTTATCTGATGTCCTTTCCGATGTGCTTTATTTCCCTCTGTGCTCTACAATTAGCCACCCAGAGCTCTTCAAAGGAAAGTTGTTTAAAGGATTATTGAAACATAAATAAAAGTTAAAAAAATAATGGGGTTTAGGTGTTGTTATTCCAAACACAACGTGTCTGTTTTAGCTGCTGGTATATCCATATCTGGGCTTCTGAAAGTGCATTTAAGGCTAGAGGTGAGGCACAGCTGCATGGAAGTAAGATGAAAAGAATTAAATATGTTATTGAAACAAACCTGCTGAAATGGATGACAATCCAGAGTTCTGAGCAGTCCAAAAAAACCCCTGAGAAGTATTAACTTGAAAATAACCTCTTTTTTTTCTTTTTGTAGGATTCATTGCTGCAGATATTAAAGGTACAGGATCTTGGACCCAGCTGTATCTTATCACTGACTACCATGAGAACGGCTCACTTTATGATTACCTAAAATCCACCACCTTGGACACAAAAGCCATGCTGAAACTGGCTTACTCCTCTGTCAGTGGCTTGTGCCACCTGCACACTGAGATCTTCAGCACTCAGGGCAAGCCTGCCATTGCCCACCGTGACCTAAAGAGTAAGAACATCCTGGTGAAAAAGAATGGCACCTGCTGTATAGCAGATTTGGGCTTGGCTGTTAAATTTATCAGGTGAGTGGATGTGAGGGGAAGTTAATAAATCTGGTGCAAAAGTTTCCTTACTTGTTGACTGAGTGTGCACAAGTGAGCAACGCCTGCAGTGTGTGTGCACACCTGGGCTCTGCTCATCTGTGTGTGAGGTCACCTGTGTGGGGAGAATGTCACATCAGCACCTCATGAAGGTGTATAAATAGTTGCTTTTTGATTATTTGAGCACATTAGCTGTGTTTGTATAAAGGGTCAGTTTTCATCACTCCGCCCTCCATGTATTGCTGCCCCAGTATTGCTGGCACACAATGAAAGGACACAGCAGTGACAGGTTGAAGTCACATCACTGAGCTTGTCACTGAAGCATTCAGCTTGTCTGATCCCATGAAAATTCACTCCTCAACTTAGAGAGAAAAATAATAATAATTTGCACTAGTTACTAACTAGGATTTATTGAAAAGGACCCCATTTGGGCTGCCTTTTGTTTCATTTCCTACAAATCAAATTGCCCAAGTACAGATTTGATTTTTGAAATGGCTTTTAAATTTGATTTTAAAAAATGGTTGTGTGTTTAAACAACTTAGAAAGAGCAGACAGGTAGAACTTGCTCACTCCTGGGATTCATGAGGAGCCACTGCTCTCTGACAGCTCTGCTCAAAAGCAGCTCGGGCTCTCGGTGGTGGTCCTGGTGGTGGAGGCGCGTGCTCCGAAGTTTCTGATTTTTCTGCACACAGAAATGTGTCCAGAATACATAGACTGAAGGTTTCCGTTTCAGAGGTCGGCTTTGAAACCGTGCACTCCCTGGAGTATTAAAAAAATTCAGGAATCCTGTACAAATCTTGAACTGAAATTACTCAGAGTGAAAGGAAAGGCAGTTTTTATGTTCTTTTCTTACTGTTCACTTACCTACCGGGTTCCTTGGTGAGCCTGACCTTTCTTCAGGAGACAAGAAGGGAATATTTTTACTTTGAGGAACAGAGGGCTAGAAAACAACAACTTGAAAATACACAATAAAAAGTTTTGGGGAAGAAATTCACCCTTTGCAGGTGTACTTTGCCTGGCAAATACAGAGCAGCACACTGCTTAGCTGTGAATGAAGCAGAGCGAGGAATTACTGAGTGCTCTTACAAAAGAAGGTGAAATTTGGATTTTTCACACTCCAGATGGAATTTATGTTATGTACTTGGCTTGTTTTCATTCGGAATCCTTCCTCAGACAGCATTTCTCATGCAACAACAAGGAACAGAAAATTGTTGGAAGAGGAGTGCTCTGCTGAAGCTGATGATTCTAGTAAAATTCTTTGTGTTTCCATTTCATTTGAAATAATACAAGATAATGCAGGTCACTGGATTTATGTTACATTCTTGCAGGTGTACAGTAGTGCCACTAGCATATGTGTGATTTAATGACTGTGTAGGTGACTGGTTGTACCACAGACACAGCTTTTCTTCATATCAGAAGGTGAAAAAAAATTGCTGTACATGAAGAAAACTATAGAAATACAATTATTCTGTGAGCATCTGTTGTATCCACCATATTTAAAATACATACCTTTTGAAGGTGAATAAAGGAAAACAGACCTTTTCAAGCAAACCAGAGTATCTGCCATATATTAAACTTTTAAATATATTGAAACTGACGTAGCTGAATCTGAGTTAATAAGAAAAACAAGATTCCATTCACATAATTAATGGGAATATTTTTCCCTGTATGTCGTCTCTTCTGGTCAATGTGTGAGGTGTGACACATTTGCTTAGATGTTTTTATGCATTTATCTCTCTGTGTCTGCATATCTAGATGTGTAAAGGTTGGAAGGGATCAAACATAATGCATGCAAAAAATAATAGTTAGATTCATCTGTCTTGCAGATGTAATTTGCTACAGCTAAAAGATACTGCCCCAGCTACTTGGTCTCCCCCATTAATTGCTGAGACTGAAGCATTAGGTGGTGGAGTATGTTAAGAAAACAGCGTTTAATGAAGATTTGATTGTTATCACTAACATTAGAGCTCGGGCTAATGCTAATGAAATCTCACAAATGTTACAGCATCCCTGTTGAGTCTTATCTCCATTGTGGTTCTGCATTTGAATGCTTAACATAGCCTCAGGCGGGTCAGCCTTTTAAGGAGGGTTGCCTTCACACTAAGAGGCTTTTCTTGCAAGAATTGTTCCATTAAGATTATGCATTACTTTTGACCTTGTTTGAGAGTGGATGTGATGTGGATTTACTACTTCTTCCATTGAAATTGCTTTATTTTCGACCCACTTTACTGCATGCTTGATGCCCTTTTTTTCTCCTTCTTTTTCTTTTAGTGACACAAATGAGGTAGACATCCCTCCAAACACCCGTGTAGGAACAAAACGTTATATGCCTCCCGAGGTGCTGGATGAAAGCTTGAATAGAAATCACTTTCAGTCCTACATCATGGCTGATATGTACAGTTTTGGACTCATCCTTTGGGAGATAGCAAGGAGATGTGTTTCAGGAGGTAAAGAGCTGGGAGATCACTTTTAATTGTGTCAGTGAACCTCAGGCCTTCCATTGCGCCTTGTTTTCCGGGTAATTGTTTTACAGTAATAAACAGATGTGGGTAAACCATACAGGTAACTCTCCTAATTTCTGTTTTCCTGTTGAAACTTATTTTGAAGCATCAGTCTGTGCTATTTCAACAGCAGAGATTTAGACTGTATTTTAGTGCTTGTTTGAAGGCAGCTGATGCCTGCACTGAGGAAGTGTGGAACTCATTTTGGGACCTTTTCTAAAGGCATCATGTTTGTGCTGGACTGGGGCTGTTCAGCTAATTTAGCAGAAAGAAAATAGTGGTTTCTTAGTTCAGTTAAGAGTTAAATGAAAGGAGGAGGACAAAAATTTGGGGGTTGCTGTTTGAAATAAATAATCTTTGAAATAAATAATCTGTTTACTAGACAAGTAGCAAAACACCGGAGGGAAGTGGCACTTATTACATCACTGTCATGCCAGTGATGTGCCTCATTTCCCTCTTTCTGCATGTAGAGCTCAGTGTCGTGCAGAAGTGATGGCTGTTGTACCTCTCTTTTGCCACTGGGAAAGTTAAATGCACAGAAATGACTTGGTAGCAGTTCTGTGCCGGTTTGGTGGTAAGAGTAGAGCATGTCTCTCTTGGGTCTCTGCTATCTTCAGCATTCCCTATGGGTTTTTAAATCCTTCAGTGTGCTGAATGCTCACCCTAGAGAAGCTGAATGTTGCCAATGAGCAGCAGGATCCCTGTATTTAAAAGCTGGTGATGTGTATTGCAATGTTGTGAGGTGAAATCTGTAATATTTTTGTCATTGCTGCTGTGCACAAAGAATGGTACCTTGCCATGTTCTGAAAAGGCGCAGAAATGCCCTTTAGCGTTTTCCAGGTCCACTGATAAGAAGGAGACCTAACTCAAGGTTAATTCTCTCTCAGATTACTCTGATACAGACTCTACACTAATTGCTCTTAGTGTGAGAACTTACTGGAGATTGCTGGACTGGACAGCAGTGATAGAAACTGTTCTCACTTGGCTAGTTACTGCACTTTTGGGTTAGATACCTGGCCAGTCTTTACACAGCAGTGGTTGCATTGGAACTTGACTGTGGAATGAACTTCTAGTCCTTTTTAGGGGCAGCACACCCAACTGTTACAAAGTATGGCCAATCTGTTATAGAATGAAAGGGGAAAAGGAAGGTTTTTTTGTTTCTTTGTTTTTTTTTTTTTTTTTTTCTGCAAGTGACAGGCAACTAATTGCTTCTTTCAGGAATAGTTGAGGAGTACCAGCTTCCATACCACGACCTGGTGCCCAGCGACCCCTCGTACGAGGACATGCGGGAGATCGTGTGCATCAAGAGACTGCGCCCCTCGTTCCCCAACAGATGGAGCAGTGATGAGGTACCTCTCATCCCTCTCAGCATGCAGTCTGTGCTTTTACTCAGAGCTAAGGACTGAGATTGACCCAGTTCTGCATCATTTTGAGGGAGGAGGATATTTATCACTGGTGCTGCCATTTGGGAAAAGCAGCATGTAGATGAATAGTCTGTGGGGAGATGAAAGATTTAGGTGGCATGAGGTTTGTGAGTGTGGGGGAAAAAAACAACCTCCCTGGGATGCTCGAGGTCTTGTGCAACAGCCAGTGTGAGAATATCTAACCAAATCTCACATGCCTCATCCTCTCCCTAGCCAAATCCCTCTGAGCCTTCAAACTGGGGGTAGAAACACTGGAGGAAGGAGTAGCAGTTCCCAAAAGGGCTTTTGTGTGGTGGCACTCAGTGTTTGGTTTGCTACCACATGTGTCAGGGATTGGCAAGGTTTATTGCAGTAGCTGCTCTTGATTAATCGGTTGGCATCCTTGGTAATCCCACCCCAGGCATTCCAGCAATAAAAGCACAATTTGTTACCACATTGTCCTTGTGTATTACCAAAAATACATTTATAAAAATCTGCATTAATCTACATGAACCGTGTTTGGCTGGTCTGGGCAGTGCTGGTGGTGTTTATCTGTAATGGCCTTAGGAAAGACCTTTTCCCTCAGTTTTTCAGCATTGCCACACGTGCAGTCTCCTGTGCCACTGACCCTGGTGGGACTTTCTCTGCCCTTCTCTCTGCAGTGCCTGCGGCAGATGGGGAAGCTGATGATGGAGTGCTGGGCTCACAGCCCAGCCTCCCGCCTCACCGCCCTGCGCGTCAAGAAAACACTTGCCAAAATGTCAGAGTCCCAGGACATTAAACTCTGACTCTGCCAGAGGCCCCTGGAAATGGACTTTCTTGTGCAGGCAGAAGTCCTGAAGATGTATCAAAAGTCTTTGCTAATGGAGGAGTCACGCTGAAGAGCAGCCGTGAGTTTTTGAGGAGATTATCCATTGAAAAATCCACCTGAATTTTGACATGCAAGATGGAAGAGGCTTGTCTGCCCTTGTTTACATGGGGAAATACAGTTTTAGTAACTGGTTTAAGATTATGCATGTTGCTTTCCATGAAAGCCACTTATTATTTTATTATTATTGTTATTATTATTATTTTGATTGTTTAAAAAAATACTGCTTTAAATTTTATGAAAATAAAACTTTTGGGTTAGAAGTAAAAAAGATGTATATTGTTACATTAAAAAAAAATTGGAGGAAACTGCTGAAAATGAAAGTAAATCAACTTTTTCATTTCCAAAAAGACTATTGCACTCCAGCCTTAAAAAAAACAAAAAGGTGAGTGGATCTGTGTAGCTCAGAGGAGCTGTAATGGAGCCTGCCTTAAAAGCCACCTATTTGTGGAGATAATTTTCCGAACCCTGTGTGTGCAAGTGATTCTCAGAGTACAGAGATGGAGCCCAATTGCATCCCTGCCATCCCAGCTGGTGTGGGTGGCCTGATTCCTGTGGGTGGCCTGTCCCAGGAAGGTTATGCTTTGTTTAAGGTACTTGGGAGCTGTATGAATATAGTTTGGTGTGACTTTTTTAAAGAAGATCTTCATGTTTCAAGGAAACCTGGTGGGAATAGTACCACAGTGATAAACAAGTGCCCTTTTTCTTGGCTTTTTTTCCCCTTCCTTTTCACCCACTGCAAAATAAAATATTTTGTGTGCAAGTGGAAATAAGGTACACATTTGAATCTGCTGTGCAATTTGAAAGTTCTAGGACCCACAAACAACCACTGTTCAAGAGGAAATTCCTTGTGAGAAGGAATTATTGCTCTTTCATTTGTGTAAATGTGAGGGGTCCACCTACAAGCACAGCTGAGAAAAAAAATAAATCTGTGTTCCATTTTTTAAGAGAAAGTGAAAAACCTCAAAAGTGCCCATTTCTGGGGTGGCAATCATATTTTTTTGAGTGTGAGGAGACTGGTGCCTTGAGGCTGCAGTAGGGAATGGCAGGGAGGAAGGGTGGGACACATTAGGTGGGTGGTGAGAGCTGGGAGCCGTGGGCAGCAGTGGGTACCAGCCTCCAGCACTCCTGCTGCAGTGAGACACCACAAACTGAACTGTTGGCTCCAGCTTTATCTGCACTATTGTTTTGTGTGCCCTTCCAGCAGCCTCCACACCTCTGGCAGCTGCTGCACAGCAGTGCCAGGCTCTGCTGCGGGCTGGGGCTGTGTAGCAATGTGGTTCCCAGCAAGAGGAGCTGTCAGGGGAAAAGGGCAGTGGGAAACGTATTTTCTGTCTTCCCCTGTTCCTCCTTCCTGGGTCTGCAGTGGTTGTAGCAATGCTAATGCTACAGAAGGGGAAATGAGAGGTGAAATATACCCTGGGAAGCATTTTCTTTGGAAAGGTTCTGTTCTTCATCAGATTACCAAAGCTGAGCTGCATGGGAGTTACTGGTTTACCCTTTTTTACCCTTCATTTGTTTTTTAAAAATTTCCTGCCTGCCTATGTTGTTTTACTAGATGGTGTTCAGCTTAATTTTTAAATAAGTCCTTACAAATGCTGCTTTGATTATGCTAAGCCTATTTCAGAACTGAAATAATTGCCATGCAGGATTTAGCCTCAGCACTTCTGTAATGTTTCTTTCTCTTTTTTTTCCCCCTTTTTGGACAAAACTGATTTATTTGTGGTAGGTAGGTGTATAATTGGGGTTTAGCTTAACAGCTCCCTGAAGGTATTTCTAGCTGGAAAAATTACCATTTTATACTTTCAAGCTAACAGAGAAAAATGCGCAGTTCAAGAGAACCAGCAAGACCTCCATGATGATAGGTGTTAAAAAGCTTAATCAGAAGTTTTTTGTTCATTAGAATGCTTTTTCTGCAGTGCAGTTTCCCTGCCTGTACCCAAATTTACCAAGCAATACAAAAAGAAAACCTCTGAGAGTTAATAATACACCAAATCCTGACCCCAGGAGGGGCAAGGATGGTTTCCCCATCCTTAAAAACTGGTTGTGAGGCTGAGAGCAGAGTTTGCTCCTTGGCCACCTTGACCTTGAGATTTGTGGGCTAAATTGGGGACAGCCCAGCCTCTCTTCACCTTTTTGTCTTAGTGAATGGAGCCATGGCTTTCCAGTCTCATTTCTTCCCACAGAAGCCAGCACACCCTGTGGATCTGAGAGTTCTCAGCTCCAAAGAAGGGCACAGGACTTGCAGGTGCCAGCTCACACAGCAGGGATGCTTCTGTCCTCCCTGTTTAGGTCTGTTTCACCTCTTCCCTCCTAAAATATATATATTTTTTAATAAATTAGCAGGGCTCTCTCCCCAGGAGTGTTTAGGAGGGTGCTTTGCCAGCTGGCAGCACGAGGCATGCAGTGAATGCCCCTGGCACCTGCTGTCAGCATTGCTGCAAGAGAAAGGGCCAGTCGTTGGTTTCCTGAGCAAATCTTACCTTTTTTTTTTTGGTCCAGAAGAAAAGGGTCTAAGATACTGGTTGACAGATCACATAAAGTGTGTATGTTAAATGTTCAAGTTTATGTGTTTTTATATATATATAAATATATATATATATTCAGTTGCGAGTCTGGAATAGCTCCAGTATGTGGATTAAGAGTAAACTATTATGGATGAAAAAGCACTAAATAAAACATAATATTTATTTATGAAAATGCATAAAAGACAAATCACTGCAACGGTGCTGTATAGGAAAATAGATAAATATATATATATATATAAATGAGGAGACACATACTGAGAAAGCAAACAGTCTGCGGTTGTGTAACTAGTGCCTGCCTATTTTCTCCCAAGATCAGATTTTGCCCTCAAATCTATCCACTGTAATCTATTGTGAAGGGCTATTCCTAAGGCCAAAAAACAGCCTGAGGCAAGTGTGGAGGTCTTTTGTTCCAGCACTGTGACATTGGAGTCAGGATGCCTGCATGGGTGACTTCCTGCAGTGCTCAGTGTGTCATTATTAAGGTTCAGCACCTGCAGTGACTGCAGGTTAGTGTGTTTATTTTGCCAGGTGTGGCCTTTTAATGTCACTTCCATATTTTGGTAGTTTCAAAGGGCACGTTGATGAGGTAAAGATAATTGTGGCTTAGGTGCCCTAGGGTCTAGAAATCCACTTTTCAAATGTAAATCATTCAAGGAAGTGTAGTTTAGTTTCTTCCTGGCATAGGTGAGATGGCATTTGAAAGTGGGAGAAGAAAAAAAAAAGAGAGATTCCATCTAGCAACTGCTATCCTTTCTCTAGCACAAAGTTATTTCTATTAAAGAAAAGGTTGTCAATGTAGAGACTAAGAAACTAATTTGTGTTCTTTTTTGAGAACCAGTGCCTTATTAATCCTGTAAATACTGTAATTAGAACACCTGGGGAACAAACTGTGTTATGTTGTATTTGTTCAAATTGTATATGGTTGTTCTAACATTCCCCCCCAATAAAATTGCTTCCATCACCCCATGACAGAGATTGCTATTTCCTTTTCATGTGCTTGAAAAGCACCATCTTTTTGTTTTACTTTTCTGGAAAGATTATTTTGACTGTGCCTCATTTTATTTATTTTATTTTTATAAGATTTTTTCATCTGAACAAACAAGTAAACAGCAATATGTTGCATATGTTTCCACTGGCATAAAAAAGCATCACTCCTTTCACAAGTCAGTGAAGAGAAAAATAGTAATTAAAATAGTGTTATCACTAATAGAGCAGTTGCTTGTGTTTTGTGGCTGATTATGTAAATCTGTCGGAACTCTGCATTAGCATAATATTTTTTTAGACACCCCCCTTCATTCTGCCACATCTTTATGAGTATTTTTGACTCCTATTTTTAATAGCACAAGAGGAACAGGAGTCATCTCTGCACAGACTGAAGCAATAATTCCCAGCCCCATGTATCAGGTGAAAAAATTTCAGCCTAAAATCTCCAGCATCAGCTGAAAGTGGCATTGCTTAATGCTGAGACATGGGGTGTGTACTTCTGCATCCAGTGAGGCATTTCTGGGAATTTGTCCCTAAAGCAGGAGCACTATTCTCATTCTGCAGTGCTGTGCTGCAAATGCACCTCAGTGTTTCCTAATGTTTAAATGCCTTGCTGGTTATTTCCAGAGAAGTGTGTAAATAATGGCAATTTTCCCTTCAGCTGCACAGCCCCTGCAGCCCTCCTGCTTTGCCCCAGACCGTCTGTGCTCAGTGGCATTGCGGTTATTCCCTAGCAGCATTTCTACAGCCCCCTTGACATGGCCACATTGAGGTGACCAAGCCCTGTGCTGGCTGCCCATTGCCCCTGGCATGCCACTGAATCCACAGTTCTTATGTACAGAAACATTTCTTCTGAGGAGATTTTCTTTTTTTAAAAAAGAAACTAAATAAAAGACTCCACTTCCAAGCTTCCAGGAACTAAACAATTGAACAAAAGGTGTATTTTTTTTTCCAGTTGCTTATAAATATAATTTATTACCTGTTTAAAAATTCTTTCTTACACTTTGTACATGTCAGGCTGACAGAATAAATGCAGGCATTTACAAACAGAGGGAAGGAGAAAAAAGGGAGGGGGGTAAGAGGCACACTCAGAACTAGTAAACCACACCTCCACTGTACAGCAATACAAATAATGCAATGGCTAGCACTTCTCCTGTAGTAAGTCAGTCTTTAGAAAAGGAATTGCATAGAAGATACAGCAATAGGGAAATCAAAACCAAAAGAGTTCTCCAGATCTGAATAGCAAAGAAAACAAATCCCACGAACCGCGGTAGAGCTGTGACATGGGAAGAGAAGGGAGAAATGTGATACACCTGGGTCACACAGATGTTTCTTTTCCTACGGGCCCTCCTTTACTTTGGAAAGGTACTAAAGGTACCCTCTTTGATTTTATTTTTTTTTTCTTTAACAATAACAGAACATGTGTTAGCAAAAAGAGTCTGCCACGCAGATGTGTGAAAACAGCGATGCCACAACTCCACTGTCTCAGCTGTGTCACACACCGCGGGTTATTGGCTCTCGGCTCGGATGTTTTTGCAAGGTACCTTGAAAAATCTGCAGGGAGAAGAGTGTTTTGCCTCTTCTTCCTAATTTTGTTTACTTTCCAGACCAATTTTGCTTTTTGTTTGTATTGTGCTAGCTCCCAAATTTGCTGGCAAGTGGTAGTCAGAGCCAGCTGGCGGCAGCCAAAGAAGCTCTGGGGCCCGTGCAAGCTTTTCTCATCTCAGGGCTCTTGTCCCATCACCCTCCCAATGACATCCCACTTCCTCACAGGCATCCCAAAGCTACTCTCTTGCCATGACATGGGATGCTTTGGGAGCAGAGGGCAGGCCCAGGATGCAGCACACGTAGAAATTAATCTCTTTGTCAGCAGTTGAGGAGACTGAGCCACTAATAAATACATTTAACCAGCACCACAGAAAACATGAAATACCTATTTGGGATAGAGGTTTGTGGGAATTCTGGATTATCATTGCTTCTTTTTGTACAGACTCAAAGGACTTCCAGATAAGGGATTTTCAGATTTCAGGGAGCAGGGATCAAGTTTAAAGGACAAATAAGTAAATAAACTAAATGCTCCTATTAAGCAAGGAGCCTGACCTACCAAACTTGTGGCTTGAATTTAAGTCCAATTCCAGTTACTTGCCAGTTTTTACTCTGTTGGCTTTTGACATACTGCCTATTTGACCTTGCAGTGATGATATAACACTGAATTTTTACCTTTACCTTCCCATTCAGAGGATGCCCATACCTAACATGAGCACTAAAAGTCTCCAGCAGGTAGTGTCCTTTGTTTTCACGTTGCCTGTATGTACACACACACTTTGCCTTTCTGTCCCACTTCAAAGGATGTCTGAGATATGTACTTCAGCATTTAAAAATCCGCAGTGCAGCTCATTTATGGACTCAAGGTTTCACACACAAGCTAGGAATGGATTGCAGTGGTGACCCCAAAGTCAGTAACTCACTGGAGTCCTTGTGGGAAAAGGGACAAAGGTTTGGTTTTCATTCACAAACCACTCATGTCTTTGCACCACCTGATACTGACCAAGCCAGCCTGCAAACACTGAGTTACTTCATGGCCAGATGAGAGCCAGACTAATACCTGAAAAGACTTCTGAACACTCAGTAAGATTGTTTACAAAGTGCCCTGAAAACAAGATTTAAAAAACCCAAGCCAACCTCAACAAAATTATTGTGTTTAAAATGAACCTCAGAGCTGTGGTAACTACTTGGCAGAGCATACAAGGGTCTAAGGGCCCACCCACCCCTCCCTTCCCAATGCCCCCTGCCCCCAAAAGAAGAAAAGGAGAACCAAAAAGAAGCTATTGTAGGTAGCAATACAAGACATTAGGACACTGTCCACAATGACAGGCTTACAGCATGTAAATACATTTATTCTATATGTAAGCAACTGAAATAGCAGGAAACCCAGGGAATGGACATGTTTGGCTCTGTGGGTATTGCAGACTCCAACATGTCTCGTGAGTGTCTGCATTTCTGCCAGCGAGACAGAAAAAAGTCTTGGTCTCCCAAATTAAGCAAATCTTGAGTGGAGACACTTTCACTGCTGCAAAATTTTCAATATCCACTGGAACAGCACTTAGATCTTGCACTGTTTAGCAAGACACAGTGGAGCAGTTGTGATCATAAATTTTGGAAAAAAAAACCAACCCAACCAAACCCCAAACTTACCCTATACACTGACAGTCACCTTTACAAGAACACAACACAAGAAGAACTGAAGAAAAAAAAAGGTGAAAAGGATTGCCTCCAATAAATGTTTCTTACTCGGAAATTAAAGGTTTTCCTTGAAGTCAGTAGATATTTTATATATATTTATATAATATATATACTATTTATAGCACTAGCAATCAACATGTAATGAAGAGATGGTGTGAAGAGCAGCAAAACTGCTGCAGTACAGAGCCAAAGGTGAACAACTAAAAGGAAGAGCATTTTAAAAAATAGCAATAACTGGAGGGTAAGAAGCCTGCAGCCTTTTTTTGTTTGCTTTTTTCTCTTAAAGAAGATGTGCTCACCTGAAATAACATCTTGCAACAACTTATAAGAGTCAGCTCTGCCTGCCAAACTCCTTTGCCACAGGGAGCTTTTTTCCGTGTGACGTTCCATGTGGCGTTGCTGTGGTGGAGCTGGGGCTCAGCCCCACGAGATGGCACTGTGTCCATGCAATCCAGGCAGAGGAACTGCTGCTGGGTTTTCTCCCACCAGAAACAATATCCTGAACCCATCTGGCTGCCCTTGCTTCCCACCTGCTCTCTTTGAGGCAGCAGGATGGGGATGCTGCTGTGAATGCCACCAGCCAGAGCCCTCTCCCACAGTGCACAGTGCCACTGCCACTCCCCCAGAGAAAAAGAAAAATCTGAGCAAAATTAATGCAGGGAAGTGTGAGGTGAGCTGGGAGCTGCTGTTAGCAGCAGTGGCAAAGAATGGGTGCAGAGCTGCTGGGATGAGCTGTGGCTCTGTGGAGGAACCTTCCCCTGCTCTCCCTGCCCTGTCAGGGCTGAGGCAGCCCAAGGGGCTGTGCTGGGAGCCTGCCAAGCCTATGGAGATACTGCTGGAGAAACCACCCAGCCTGTGATTGCAGCAGGGCATGGCAGGTGGTTTCTGAGCAGCTGGGGGAAGAACAGCAGCTTCACCACCCAGTGGCAGTCATGCTGCTGCCCAAGTCATGTTCAGTGATGAAGGGTTACATTCCTGACCTCCAGCCACTCTCAATCAGTGTGCATTTTTCTTTGCAATAAATCCTCTTTATTGTGATGCTGTGAAAGGAAAATGCCCCAAAACACTGAGGAAGTTGTTCATCTGCAAGTTGTTTCTCTTGCAGAAGGCATCAGAACACAGGTCACAGGGCTGGCCAAAGGAGCATGAGCTCATAGCAGTACAGAAAAATAGGAGAGACTTTGTGGCCCAGATCCTGGTGAGAAGGGTGCACATGCTGCCCACCTAGAAAAAATGAGAGCTGGGGAGCAACAGTGAGCCTGGGGATCAACCAACACAGACTGAGCTGAAAAGGCCAAAGGGTTTAAGGACAGTTCAGCTCCTGCACCTGCCTTGGAAGAGAAGTCAAGGAAGGACACACGGGAAAGGTGAAGAAGCACAAAATAAACACAACTGATTACACCTAAAGATGGCATGGGAAGGACAAAAGCTGAGACCTACCTTTAAGAGCCATTTTAGCCCTCTGAGGTAAGTCAAAGGTGTGGAGAAAAGGCAGAGCTAAAAGCCTCAGTCCAACTCTCCAAAAGTTGAAAGCAAAATTTCCATTAGCATTGCAGTGGGCTGTACCAGATGCCCAAGGTGAAAAAGAAGATGGCTGTTCATTGAGAGGATGCCCATGGCATCTCCACATTAAGAGAAGGCGGGGCTTACATGAGCAAAATGCACACCGATGTTGAAAGTTACAATGTCCTCTGGTCTCCAGTTTTGACTGAAATGCTGGTTTGCAAACTGCCTGGTTACCTCTTACAAGGAAGAGAACTTTTTTGTGCTGACTGTCTGGTGGTAAATCAAAACCTAACTCACTGGTCAGGGAACTATAAGAAAAGTGACAAGGCTGTGGAAATGTCAAATGGAAAAAAAGGTCAGATGAAATTTTCTTTTCATTTTGACCGATGACATTTTCAGTTACCTTCAAAGGTGCAATCTGGAAAGCCTTGGGGAAAGCAAAACTAAAAGCACAAAAGAGAACAATCTAACTTCAGTCTCGGGAAGCATATAGAATGGTAATGCATACATGGGCAGGGGCATGCATGTGTGCACAACAGCAATAACCAGGGCCTGCCTGGGAACCTGGAGTGGACAGGTTGGGGCAGACAAGCCTTTCTGTGCCAGACATAAATGACAGCCCAGTCAGGTGGTAAAACTACTGCAATCCTATGTGCTGTCATGTACCAAAGCCACAATTTTCAGTGAACAGAAAAAATATGTTTGCAGTGACAACCATTTTTGGTTTGCTCCTTTTGCAAAGCTCCTATCTCACCTGTTTTGTGAGGGCTATAGAGGGACAAGTGTTCCCTGGCCAGCCACTGAGGACTGCACTGCCCTGCCCAGGCAGCGGCGGTGGCAGGAGCAGCAAAGGCAGCAAACTGCAGCACACAGGATCTCAACTTCACCACTCCCCTGCCCTGCACTGCCCCATGGAACACAGGCTTCCCTGGCTGCAGCAGTGCCTGGCAATGTCCATGGAGATCTGCCAAGTGCATCTCACACAGAAGTGACCCAGCAGAGGGCTGGGCTGGCAGCAGCCCTGGCACAGCAAGCATTGCTGGAGCTGGTGGGTTTCAGTGAGACCTGCAGATCTGTGGGGAACTGCTGGCTCTTAGAATGCTACAAAACAAAGCAAAAATTATGGAGGGCCACCTTGGATGCATAAATCAGGTGGAGGATGTCAGTGCCTCCACATGCTTGCACCATCTCTGGTTCACAGCCACCTCAGGACAGCTTCTTGGAGCAACCTGTCACACCAGGGTCAGACACTTGGTGGGTGAAGACAAGCAGAATGACACCAGTTCATGCTGCCTTGGCACCAGCCATGGAGCACAGCAATGCTAACAAGAGGTGAGCAGCCTCTGTGGGCTGGCAGAGGACTCTGGAGGAGGAGTACGATGACAAATGGAAGGACAGACAGCATAGAGAGGGACATGTCTTAAAAAGACCTTCAGGGAGGGGACAACAGGTTCCATAAAACCAGAAATTATTCATTCTGCTGCTGACAATATTAGAAATAAAGTAATAATGGCAATAATAATAGTCATTATAATCCTTGCACTAGATACTAATCAGTAAATAACTATCCTAGCAACTTCTCTTTTTCATTTTTTTCTGGGTTTCTCCCCCTCCCCTCCAACCACTCTGAATTGCATATCTGGCCCCTCATATAGCAAAGGGGTGGAAAGGGTGTGAATTGAAAATTAACTCAGATCCTTCATTCCCCACTGTCTTAGAGCTATTCTCCACAAAAGGTTCAGTGGGACTGTCTTGGGGAAGAAAGGGAACATTTAGTGTGTTCCTGCTTATCAGCCAGAGTACCTGCTTTCCAGATGCACACCCTGATTTTCTTGGTTTGTTTTTTTTTTTTTTTTTTTTTTTACAAGTAGGTCTAGGAAACAGAACAATGACAGGAGGATCATTGTGAGACAACCAATGTGCAGAATTGTAGCCAAAATCTGAATTCACCAGAAACCAATAAGCTGAAATAGCCACAACCAACTGTCCATAGTCTTGTCTACAATGGCTTTAAACAAAAAAATATAAAGAGCCATGGACAGTTTCCTTACCCCTGTCCAGAATTTGATGTAAACAACATCCATAGAAACTGGGATTGTTAAGAAAGTTTATCCATATATCTGGATAGCAATAAAAAGCGTTTCCTAGGAAACTGTAAAAACCTGTACCAAGCAGTGTACAGCCAAGCCGAGAGGAACATTAGGTTGATTTATATTTTCAAGGTACAACTTTGCATGATCTCTTTCTGATCCTGTGATAATGTACAAGGAGAGCACGTGTGAAGGTCAGGGCTGGTTTTTTTTCTGTTTGTTTGCTTGCTTTCTTCTCTGAAATGTCTCTTGTGTAACTCATTGGTCTGGGTTTTCATTTCAATTCTCCTTTGCAATAACAGGGCATTACCGCTCCCCGCGTCTGTCCTTCCTGGTCATGCCAAGGCTGCATCAGTAATTTCCTTCTGCTGCCAAAGAAACAACCGTTTCGTGTCTTCCCATTTCTTCCAGAACTGCTGCCAGCATGCTCAGGTTGCCATCAGGGAAATTCTGGGCTTCCCAGAGATCCAGGATCACCCCGGTGGGACTTGATTTCGTAGCAAAATAATTTAAGTATCTGCAATGAGCCAAAAGGAAACTTGCTGGTTTTGAGCTGCATGGAAATTACCTGAATTCATATGATTTCAACCCATCCCTGTTGTTGGTGCTGTCAAGGTGCTCATCCCCTGTGCAGTGGGCATGACCATCGTGTCCATGTGCTTTCAGTGGGACTTGCACCAGGATGTTTTTGCACATATCCCTCCCATCCCTAGGAGCTCCCCTGCCTGACCACATGGGCAGCCCTGCTCACCTGTCCAGTTTCAGCTTGTGGGCCAGCATGCGCCAGTCGTGGCCCCTGGTCTGGGGAGCGTCCAGGCTGCTGCACAGCTTCTGCCTTATCGGGTGGGGGATGCTGAAAGCGCTGGGCCCCACAATGGTGGTGATGGTGCCCGCTGAGTCCATGGCAGGGTAATCAACGCCAGTAGGCTCCTGAGATTGGAAAGACAGAAAAAAAGCCTGAACAACCCATCAGTTTTGTTACTGAGTGAAAAGACAATGGTAGAACTACATCCTCTGAGACACAGGGCTTTAACTTGCAGCCCTCTGCTGATCTAGTAAATACTAACATAAACATGTTAATCCACTAAAAACCAGAAGTATTTATAATTAGCCTTGGGTTGAAAGAAATTTTTTTTCCTCCTCTTTTTTTTTTTTGAGGATAAATATTACTATAACTGGACAAAATGGCCATCCTAATTAATCACTTACAGGAAATAATGAAGATCAGTCACTTGGACACATTTCAGAGCAAACTGCTAATACTAGAGCAGAGCTGGGCTTTCCTGGCTTGGCTGACAAGACCCGCTTCCCAGCATCTTCCCAAGCCCCAGTGTCCCACCAAGCCAGGACCAGGCCTGTAAAGCCACAGCTCTGAAGTTTAACTCCAGGTGAATTCTTGCTGGAGCTGTTCCATACACCTTGGCGTGGCTGGTGAACCAGAAGAGCTTGCTAAAGACTCCAGTGGATAGCACCAGCTGGAACCACACATTGGGCAGCAGCTGATCTTTTTTTTTCCACAAGGAACAGTTTATTACAGGTGAAGGGAGCAGGACAAAAAACCCTCCAGCTCCCTTCTGCAAGTGGTTTTGTTCTGACATTAGTCAGGGGGTGCACACAAATAGCTAACTAATGGGGAATCCTTGAGGGAGGAAGAGGCATCAAGTGTCTGGGGCAAACTGGAGTAGGAGGGTGGAGAGGATGGGTCACATGGGCCAATGGGGCTTTAAGGAATAGGGGAATTCCAAAGTGGTTTTGCAGACAGGGATTGGCCCGAGGTTTAAGTGGCAGAGAAGGTTTGGGAATCAAGGGCTGGGTTGCCTTGACAGGCAGGGAAAGAGCTGGAACAAGGGGTGGGGAATGGCATGAGGAACAGCTTTGAGGGAGAGTAAAATCCAGGGGTAAACCAGCTCTGGGAGAGCATGGGGGTACAAGGAAATGAAACACTTAACAAGGAATCAATAAAATTAATTCCAACTGCAACACAGGCTCACACTATTGGCATTCCTCTGGCAGTACCCAAGCTCTCTGAAGCCTCCAATACTTTGCAGACCTCAGACAAACAGTCAGTACCACCCCAGGCACAAGCTGAGCCCTCATCTGCTTGTGACTTTGACTCTGGAAATAGATGGGAGAGCACATGTTCAGAGCAGGGGATTGGGTAGGTGGGGGCCAGGCATTGCCCCCTCTCCCCAAGACACCTGCTGTGCTCCAAGGCAGTGTGGCAGCAAGTGTTTCAAGGGAAAAGTCATCCCCAAAGCCAGCTTGTCCCCTGCAGGTGTGGTGTTGATGCTCTTTGATGTGGTCCTCCCAGCTGGAGGGGTCCCTATGGCACCACTCTAACACCACTGGGAATGACAGCAGTTGGCTCCTCTGGGCAAGGATTTTGTCTGCTCCTTGGCCTGGATGGATTTAGTGCCCAACGGTAGGACAATGGTAGGAAAATGGTAGGACAATGATAGCTAGTAAATTTGGAGGGTTGGGTTTGTTTAGGAACAGCGAGGTCCATGATGGAAAAAGCAGCAAACATGGCTGGTTCTGCCCTAATGCTGCTCAGTCTATTTCACAATTTGGTATTTTTTTTCTAGTAGAAATGGGGGACCTGCTTCTCCTCCCCCTCTGCCAGATCACAGTCCCAGGCAGCCAGAAACACTCACGCTAAAGACTTGTCATTAAAAATCAATTTGTTCTCTCCTCTGTGAACTGTCTTGTTGCTTTGTGTCAAACTGGCTGTTGGGAAGGAGCTGTAATACCTGAAACAGCCTTAAAGCCAGGCAGCTCCTGGCTGAAGCTGTAATCACAAGCCCCCCAAGGATTTTGCTGGGAATGCTCACAGTCCTGTGCAATCTCTGGTTTACCCCCCAAAAATGCATTTAGAGATGGAAAGGGAAGAGCCAGTGTCCATGAGCAATGCACAGAATGAAACCTTCTGGCTCCCCTCTTTTATGTACACTAATTAATTCTCTTCCACTGTATAAATACGAACTTTTTTGGCTTTTTTTGTTTGTTTGTTTTAGATTTTTTGGGTTGTTTTTGTTAAAGGCATGGCATTTTAGGCAATCAGAGAAATTTCTAACTAAGGAAGATTTACACAACACTGTAATGTCCCAAATTAACACGTTGAATGTGGCATCTGTACTTGGGCATCAAGGCTGTGGATCACAGACTGCCTGTCCCAACCCCAGTACCCAAAGCCTGGCAGCAGGAACTGCCCAGGAGCCAGGAAAATTATGTGCCTGATGCTGGTGCTGTGTGCAGGCTCGCCCACGCTGGGAGGTTGAAGTGGCAGTAGGATGGTGGCAGTGGCATTGCAGGCAGATAATCTTTTCTTTATATTCTGGGCCAAAGGACACATGTGCTGCCCTGGCTCTCTAGGTGACCTGCAGCCCCAGGGGCTTCAGGATTGCTGCAGAAGGGCCCCAGGTATCTGTAGCATTGTCCTGTGGCTCTTCTGTGTGAGTGTCAATGGTACAAGATAAAAAGAGGGCTTCAAAAATGAATCAGGGGAGACCTTTATCACTATTTTCCTCCTGCTTTGCAAATGTGTGTGTTTTGGCACTCACTGCATTTGTATTTTTGAAGTCCCAGTGGCAGACACTGTATAAAGCCAGTATAAGACAGTTTAATCTGCAGAAGTTTTACATCCTTTGCTGTGGACTAAAAAGAAAGCCCATCAAGGGAGGATTCAGGAAACTGTGTTACTAAATTTTTATTGCAGGGTGACAGTGGCAGAGAGACAGATGCAGCAATAAGGAAAGATGCCAGCACAGTCCTGCAATGCCTAACTGCTGGCTGGATACCACTAGCCTAACCTCAGAAGAAAATGTAAGGAACCAGAGCTATGATTTCCTGATGCCTGGTCTGATGTCTTTATCATGCTTCTAGAGGCATACATTGATTTCCAAGTTGCAGTTATTACCCTTTTAGGTGATTACCCTTTCATCATATCTTTGAGTTATAGGATTTTCCCTAGTTGGCCCTATATCCCAGCTCTTAGCAGCCCAAGGTCCTCCTGTTCCTTGCTGGAGTTTGGGAATATCACAAGGTGTCAACAATAAGGGGCAATTTTGCAGGAGGCAGCCTTGATCACAGTGGTATTGTTCACTCCCTCTATTCATCCTTGATGGATAGGATCACAGCACAAGACAAGAATATTACCCTGTTCTGAATCTATTACCAGGCCCTATTACACACAACCAGCTGAAGATGATTATAGTGTATACTTGCATTTCATTAAAGTTACTTTCAGCTCTTTCTCTTCTCTTCTCTGTGAGGTTAAATTAGTGATTACCTCAATGCAGCACTTATTACAATAATTGTTTATGATGCTTGTTTTACCATCTGTCCTTAATGCTGTGTAGTCCCCAGATGAATGTGTAACTTTACACCCACTAACCAAGCAGATGTTATGGGTAATGGTGCTCACTGTCAGAGCCCTACAGCACAAGCAACTTTCATCTCTGCTCTTGCAGCCCTTCCCCAAGCCAGCCAGCAGTAATTGCCACCTGACAGTCTGCTCCTCATAGCTGCCAAGGATACCAGGGATAAAACCCACCAGCACATTCACTGAAGTCAATGCCACTTCACACCTGAATTTGTTGCTCCATCTCAGCCCCAAGCTTGACTGCCCCATGGAGCTAAAATTCTTCAGGTGCTACACAGCATTAGCAAACTCATGATAGTATTTCTTCTGGAAAATGTCAGTCATCAAAAGAAAAATTGCCAAAGACATAAGTCAGGATTTGTAGTAGTAGCAAAATACAAGGAGAAAAGTTACTGCAAATAGACCATCTGATATTTCCTACTGCACAGCAGCTATTATGTGGGATCAGAGGGGAGTGGCTCATGGAACACACAACACTGACATTTTCCTATTCTCTTTTCTCTCTCTCCAGGGAGCTATCAGACATACTGGGTCTCATGGACTGCCAAGGAAACAGGACCATAAGAGCTTCATGAGATGTTTTAGGGAGTGATAGGGCAAAGAGCTCCTCCAGATAGACAAAGAAAGGCAGCACTAGTAGACAGACCTCCCACCTTTGAAGGGGGGATGCATCCTTCCAGATGAGAGAAACTACGGAAAAATGCAACAGGAGAGACAAAGCAAGGACTTAATGACTCTCTATGTCCATACCAGCAGTCAGGAGCAAAATGGGGAGCACTAAAGAGGTCCCAGTGGGAAAGGTTTTACCTTCTTAGCCATCCCATATTCCTGCAGTTGGATGGAAAAGTACACAAGTGTCATTTACCTCTGAGACAGAGCAGTTAAGCTGGAAGATCTGTCCTTCTCCTTCGACCTGCCGCACACACAGTTTGCACACCAGCTCCTGGGTGTTCAGACTGAACCTTTCCAGTGTGAAGGTGCAGTGCAGGTTCCTCTGACATCCACTCCAGATGTGGTAAAAGGGAATTTCCTGCAGGAGGAAAGCAAAAAAGTATAGTCAGGGAGGGATGTGGAACCAAGACATGGATGCTATGTCACCAGGGACTGCAGGCTCCATGCTAATGTGACTGCAAATGGCCCAGGGGAAAAAAATGTCCATGGAACTACAGCCTGACTCCTGGTGTTTTTTAAACACACCTGTGTGTGACAGTATTTCTTTAAGCCTCACTGCTAGCATCCAATGTGAATGTTATGCTATGCTCACCTGGTATTTAGCCAGCAGCTTGCTCTTCCAGAGAGAATGGGCAATGTCATGAATGGACAGACGGAGGTTGTGGGTGCTTCCCTTGAAATGCAAAGTTTTAGGCTCTTCCAAAAGCTGCCCACCCATTTGCTGCTCAAGCTGGAGGACCTCCTGCAGTATTGGGATAAAAAGAAGAAAGTGGTCAGGTTCCATCAAGGCAGCACACTGGTCTACTGAATCCTTAAGGTTGTGTGCTGTAGATGCTGTAACTTGTGTCAAATAGATTAAAAAAATACACTGGCATCGCACAGAATTGTGTGTCCCTGTGAACTGGAACTGCATTAGTTGATCTGACTGTAACCCTTTCGCCTCTTTCATCCAGCAGCAGCCCAGCAGGGAGACACAGTGTTCTCTCACATGTCCTGTAAGCAGCAGCTCAATTCTATGCCATTCAATGGAATGTGAAGCCTTTGCATGCAGTCACTGCTTGAGTACAGAAATAGATCAATCTCCATTGCTCATCAAACGGGACATCTGATGGTAGCTTTACTGTCTGGTTTTTGGAAACTCTGTTTGTGCAGGTCCTGCTGACATGGGACCTGTGCCTACCACTGGTCAGTCAGCTCATGGTCTCCTGCCCTGTGGCGGAGCAGTACAGGAGATAACAGATACCAGCCCTGACACTGGCCAGCAGGGTGGCATGGAAGCAGCCCAAGAGACAGCGGTGGAGCATTTTGTTCATACAAATACACAGGTTCAGGACTACTGAAATATTGATCATGCAATTAAAAGCTAGCAAGCCACGACTTTGGTCATTTTATGAAGATAAATATAAGCTTGTAATTAATAAGACCACAGTGGAATGTTGTCTACAAACAGTGTAATTGTGGATCACATGGAAGAAGCAAGTATAAAGGAACTTCCATGAGCCCCATTAGAAACCAACATAGCCAATCTCAGTCACATTTAATTAAAGGAGTCTACCAGCCAACCAGTCTCATGTGGCTAATGACAATCACACACAGTGGAGATACTCAAGGAATACAGGAGCACACAAAGCTGGGATTCTGCCCCAGGCCAAATAAAGGAGCCCCCATTTTAACTAAGCTAATCCTGACTACATTGAGGGAGGTAGAAAGCATATAAGAAAAGCATCTGGAAGATTCTGAAGCTAAAACAATATTATTTTATTGGCTATTAGAAGAAAAGAAACAAAATCAGGAAACATTTCAGATTAAGGGTATGCCAGTGAATCAGTTCCAGCTTCTTTCCAGTGCCACCTAATTACTTCATCAAGATGTCTAAAGAGCAATCAATAGTAATTATCTGATTACTATAGATCTTCATTATGTTCCAATTACCTCCCTGGAATGTCCAGAAGATGACTTGTGGAGCTGTGTGAGCTAAGTGCAGATGCCACCTCTCAGGCATGTGGTGCAGCTGTGCCAACAAACTGCTCCTGCCTATGCTGCACCAGCTCTGGGAGCTACACTACTGTGGGGGAAAACTGCAGTGTGATGCTGCACCATCCCACCCACCAGATCTGTGTTTCTAGTTTCAACAACCCACTTCTGGTAGCCACCCTGGGCCACTGTAACCCTTCCATCTGCTTTAACTGGAGGATGCCAAGCAGCCTGTGCTTCTCCCATGCCATTTAGCTAATTAATTCAGAATTAATTTGGAGCCATGACTTGCACAGCCCTTCAAACACAGTGGCTGGTTCCTGCCATACGGCCTTTTTTAGAGCAGTGCTTATCCTGCTGGCTGGCACCTCTGTGTTCTCCTGAGCCAAAACCTGAGCTGCATATTGCTTGCCCCATGCTGAGGTGCCTGTGGTCACCCTGCCCACTGTCTCTCACCACCCTGCAAGGCAGGAGTTATTTCCTAGGAGAAGGAGCTCTGTAAAGCACCACTCCATCACCCGTGGCACCAGAACAGCTACAGCTTGGGACTCTTCATTAAAAGGGCACAAACAAACAATGATGTTCAGTCCAAGCTGTGCCTTTCTTCAATAAAAGGAAAAATAAATGCATTAAATAACAGAGAGAAGATCACAGTGCCTATTTTTGGGTGTTTTTTTGAAGACACCTGCTGTGCAGCACAAGACATGTTGGGGAATGTCACCCTGCTACAGCCTGAAGTCCTTCACATGCCCCCAGTGTGGGAGGCAGCTGTTGCCATGTAACAGGCTGTTCAGCCCCTGCCACACTGCCACACACAGGTCACATACCTCAATCTCAAAGGCACACATCAATAAAGAGAGCAAAGCAGATGGATTTCTTTATAGTTATCGTGTTATTACATTTTCCTTTTTTTTTTTTTTTTTTTTTTTTTTTTTTTTTTTTTTACTCTGGGCATCCTCTTCAAGGTGCAAAAATTAACCTTAAAAAGAGGCCAGTGCTCAAGGTCACAACTCCCCTCATCCTTGCCTAAAAGGCATTTTTGTGAACATCCCATCCAGGTGGCTCAGGACCCTGTGGTGCAGAGGATGCTGCATGAGTGATCAGCACCGAGCCCATGCTGCTCCACAGCAGCCAGGAGCTTCACTAAGCTGCTCCCACAATAACCAAGCCCTTATTGATGGCAAATCATTACACTTCCCTACTGTACTGCGGTTGCCGGCAGCTCAGCTGCGAGTGCTTACTCTGCATGATGGGAGGGAAAAGTCTGCTGGATAAACACTGCACTGAGCTTTATGCTGCAACTACTTGTCTTCCTTTGGTGGCTGTTAAAATACATTCAGCATATGGCACACTCATTCCTGGTTGTAAATAATAACAGAATGCATTTGGTTGTCTATTAAAAAATACACACAATCCCCTACAAAGGCTCTTCCAAAGCTCAGGCAATGCAATATGGGAATATTGCTCTTCCCTACCCTTGCTGTGCTTTGCCCAGAGCAGCCAGCCTCAAGACATGGAGATGTTGCAGCTGGTGCTTCACCTGCTGCTTACAACTTTTCTTTCCTCTCTGATATACTTCTAACATCAGGATCTGCTGGCCCAGCCCTGTCTGCACGCCTTGTCCCCACACCCAGTGGTAACTGCCCTGTGAATGCCTTCCCTTTGGCAATACAGCCGTGCCAAGGATGTCCTCCCAGCACAGCAGGGGCTGCTGCAGTACCAGCTGCTGTGAAAGCACATGCCAAATACCCCAACCTTTTTTCTTCTGTCTAAATAGAAGAAGTCATAGACTGAGTCTACACAATTCTGTCACACAGATTGAGTCTACACAACACTGTCACACAGGGAAGTTTAGTACACGCTGGTTTGTACCCACCAGTTCGTACATGCCTGGTCATACACACTGGGCCATAGCCAGCCCTTCCAACTACATCTATTTTACTCATCTACAGCTGCTCTACTAGGCTTCTTTTCCCTCAATCTTCTTCCTTACACTGCCCAAAAAGGGCAGTTCATGCATTTGTAAGAGTCTGTGGCCAGCAAGATGTGCTTGTCCTCCTGCAAACCACCAGCTGGCTGGGTCTTGAACCCCACGGGTGCCCCCCCAGTCTCGGGGTGGACATGCCAAAGAGAAAAAAAAATTAAAATCCATGAACTGGATGTAAGAAAGCAGTAGGTACAGAGTGGGATGGTGTCCTCCTGATTTTGCTCACCTTTCCTCACTAATCTGCAGTCTCACTTTGGGGTCTAACTGCAGCAAGATCCCAAGGACTAACCTGTTGCCCTCCCAGATTTTGGCTGCAGCTTCTCAGGTGAAGGATGATTCCCCTGTGTGCCTTTCCTGATCCCTTCTGCTGTTGCACTGAATTGGATTAACTTTACCACACAACTCTCCCTACAGTCTATTAGAAACAGACCGACAGCTCCTGAGTAATTCCTAATTAGATTCCTCAGCTCTGACTGCATTTGCTGGCTGGCCAAGGCCCCTCCAACTCAGTTATTATTTCCTCAGGCCTTGTCAAACCCATGGAAAATTGTATTATGCAGCACAGGCATAAAACCATCAGGACCTTTGAAGCTTGATTGGTATGAAAGTTCCTTTCCCCTTTTTTTTTCTTTTTTTTTCTTTTAATAGGAGAAACAAAAGGGAAATCAGACCAGGAAAAATAACTGCTTCTAAAAGGTTGGTAACACCAATGCAGTGACAGAGACCAAGCTCCCAGAGGACAAAACCATGCTGAAGTCCCCATGTGCTTGCTTCAACCCTTATACTTGTTGCCTTTCTTACATGTACAAGAGCACCCACTCAGCAAAGCCTAGGCAGGCAATATCAGATAGTATCAGGGAGGACAAGCAAGTGTGCTGCTCTCAGTGATGGAAGTCACTGTTCTGAAAAACACAAACATCTCCCAGCCAGTGTATCTGGGTTTAAATCCCAATAATTCCCAGCTAAACCTGAGGAAACAAAAGCATGTACAACAGCAGGATGACTCTGCTTAGTCAGGCTTTGAAATCACTTTGCCACAAAGAAGTGAAGTAGCTCTACCTACAGCTAAAGGAAAAACCCCACATTTTAATAAACTCAGCTGTGCAGTTGGAGCTACATATCTCATGAGGGCATCTATTATAGATACCTTCTGTATGAATATAGGTATTTATAAAGAGAAATAGTGAGTATGGGTACCTCTCTGCTCATCTGCGTGTAGTGAGTGTGTGTTTGTGTGAATGCCAGAATTATGCAGGGAGAGTAAGGTTATCCAGTTAGGGATAGCAGCAGCTTTGCTTTATTCCACTTGTGAATTCCCAACACAAAAAGCTGCACGCGAAGGGGTGTAATAAAGCAGTATGAAAGCAGGCAGTGATTAACGGGCCAGAAGCTTCTTTTATCATTATCAAGTATTTACAAAGAAGCATTTATATGTTTTCCCATCTCTGGGGAGCTGGCACTTAGCATTAAAAATACATGAATAACGAATGAAGCCCTGTGTACCTTATGGCCTTTTAATAATGCAAAAACCTTAGGATTCAGGATATGATACAGGTAAACAAAGGAAAAAAGACTGGTGGTTGGAAAATTGTGTGAGATCCCTATGCAAAGGACAATTTATAGTGTCTGAGGGTTAAACTGTAAAACAGCAGCTTGCTGTCAAGCTCTTCTAATCAGAAAAATAACCCAGGGAGCATGAATACATGGAGCAGAGGGTCCATGTATGCTATGACTGCAGTCCTGTGACAAGTGGGGAGGGAGAGGGAGAGCAAGCAAGAGACCAAGAACCACCTTAAGAGCATCCTGCGTGTCATCGAGGCAGTAGACCCGGATGCTGTACTCCAGGGATGAGCAGGACAGCGGTCCAAAGATGGCCAGTTTGAGACGTTTGGCTGCTGCCTTGGTGATTGACTGTCCCACCAAGGCATAGGTGCTGAGGGTTTCTGTCAGGATGTGGCAGGCCTCTGGGTCCAGCTGGATATAGCATGGGGTGGTGAAGTTTTCCTCTCCGACCACCACCACATCCTAAGAGAGAAAGAGACCAAGTTACAGCATGTGAATCCTCACAACTGCTCTTCTTTCAGGCAGCAATGCCCTTTCAAGTCTGGGTGATGCAAAAAGTCCTTGCTGTTTGCCCCTTAGATCAATTCAGGTCTAAATGTCCTGCTTCCAGCTTTTCTCCTGTGTAGACACAGGGACCAGATTTCTCAGGGGTGCTGGTGATGATGTTGGAGGTTGAATACTCTCCCTGTCTTCACTCCTGCTTTTAAACCCTGGGCAGACTTAGGCAAATAATGAAAATATCACCAAGACTTTATTGAAAGAGATATTGCAGAACTAATCATTTGGTGACCATGATTCAGCATCAGTAGTCTCAGGCATGCTGAATAAATAACTGCCCTTCACCTCCTAAGCACGACAATAAGGAGTTATAAAAACTCAGGGAAGGAAGTAACCTCCGTGACAGCCAAATACCACATCTATATGAAATATCACCTGCTGCTTCCTCAGAATAATCCTCTGTGACAAGACTGCAGGATGAGGAAAAAAACCACTGCCTGAATGCAGATGACCTCCCCACCCTGGGTGCACAGGAAAACAGCTCCCCTGCTCATTTCTCCATTCAACCCTGCGTGTAATATCCTGCACACAACACGAGGTGCTTTGAATGGCTTTGAGAGGGAGCAGGAGTGAAAGGTCAGTAGCAGGTGACAGCCACCTCTTGCAAAGCCACTCTGTGCCACACAACACTCAGCACAACTTGTCCACTTCATCCCTGCTGCCTGTAGCCTTGCAGAGCAATGTACCCACCTGGCAACTGACAAAAGTGAGCTCAGCTGGCATTAGGCATTAAGCTTGGCTCCCTTGGTCTCAGGAGAGGCACACCTGCCACATGTGCAGCGGTGGCACAGCCTTTTTGGAGGGCAAGGTGCTGCTCCATGGCATGGCTCTGGCAGGAGGTGATGCTGCAGGGTGTGCATGAATGTGTGTGCACACGGGTGTGTGAGGCTCAGCTTGGAGGAGCTGCTCCGGAGCTGACAGGAGAAAGAAGATTGCTGTGTGATGGCCAGGGGCCCCATGGATGCTGCACACACACCAGGGTGTGTGCAGGGCTGGCAGAGCAACCTGTGCCTAGGGCAGGAGCAGGATGGGGGGATAATTAAGAGGTGCCAGTAACACACAGCCACAAATAAGGGACACACGTGTGGTGCCACGAGCTGGGCTGTGGGGTGCAGATTAGCTGGCGAGACAGAGCTGTGCTTGCTGCGTGCTCCCTCCCAGCAGGAAGAAGAGCCAGTGCCACAGGCAGGAGGCCAAACACGAGAGGCTTTTGAAGACAATGCTGGACATGGCGCTGCTGCTGCTGTCAGCCCAACTGCCTCCAGAAGCCACCCTGACCTTATTAAACTTACCAGTAGGAGAAAGTGCCCTTGCCAAATTAATTATGAGACCAAACTGGTGGCAGCAGGGACCTAGGAGCACAGAGCTGGAAAGGAGGGCTCTGTCAAGATGGGCCAGCCCTGCTGAAAGCATCACTTTATGCTCCAGTTATGGTGGGAAGATCCTTTTGCCACACTGCCTTGGGACATTCTCCTGCTATACTACTGGCAAGGAACCACCTCAGGCTCCCTCCATGGAAACCTGCTGGTACTAGGAGGTGCCAAAGTGCCCCAAGGCAGATCTCTGAATGGGCACACAGCAGCTTAGACATCTTGTAGGGAAGGGTACTCCTGCCTGCCTGTAGCAGTCATGTGTAGCAGTCATGGAAGCCCCAAAATACAGGTTCAGAAAGGCAAGTAAAGGATGAGCAGAGAGCCCTGCACGCAGCCAGCACACAGGCTGGAGCTCTGGAGCCTCACCTCCCATGGTCCCTGGGCAGCCTGGTGCTTCAGCTGGATCTGCCAGTCCTCTGTGTTTGGCTCTGCACAGTGGTGCATGGTTAGAATGACAGGCCGGGTCAGCAGGGCTCCTGGTGGGCCACAGCTCACCACTGGTGTCAGCAGCGTTTGGCTGTCTTCCACTGGTGGCCTGGTGAGGAGACAGAAAGATGGATACATTAAGTGAGCTGAAAAAGACAAAAAACCTTTTTACATTTGGGTGTGTAAAAATAAAAAATCCTTTTCTTAAAATAGAAAGACTGTGCAAGCAAAATAGGTGGGTTTTGTTTTTCCTTCATTTTCCCCAAACCCTTATCTATTTCCTTTTTTGGCTTGTTTCTGTGCCCAATATCATTCATGTGTCAAGATGCAGGTTTAGGTATCAGCAAATTATAGGCCATATTTGCTGATTGCACTCCACTCTGAAGGATCCTTGCAGATGGTATGCAGAGGCTTCATTTCACCCACTGCAAAAATGTGGTCACTGCTGCATTTGGCAGCTCTTCAGCGACACACAAAAATGAATGGTGGCTCTTGTAGGCACCACTTGTGAGAACTATTTACTGTCAGGACAGAGAAAACAGACAAAAAGAGGAAGATGCTGAACTAATAAGGAGTGAGCATGACTGAAAGTGGTGCACAGCACATCTGAGATGTGCAGTTCGAGTTCTGAGGCATCACCAAACCACTGATACTCATTTAACTTAAAAGGCATTCAGGAATGGCTTCTGCAAATGGAACTACTGGAATGGCTATTGCAAATAAACCTGCAGGCAGCAAGTGTCACTGCTGGTGAGGGAGAAAGGATGGTAAGGAATAGTGCAAGGTAAAACACACTTGCAAAGCCCAAAATTTCTAGTGATTACCCTGAGTTGTTCAGCTAAAAACACAGGTATTATCCAGTGTGCCTGCTGCCAGTCACTAGGAATTGGTGTTATGGGAAATCATGTGAATATTTAGGATACATAACATACACTCTGGTTTGAAAATGACAGTGTGTGTGCATGTGTGTGTGTGCACATGTGCAAGTGCAAACCATCCCAGACCAACTGCTGAGGAGCTGAGGAGCTCAAAACAAGAGGAAGCATGAGTGACTTTAACTATCCTGACATCTGGTGTATGACAAATACAGCTGAATGTGCCTCATCAACTGCCTCCCTAAATAATAGAGGACAAATTCATGATCCAGAAACCAGCAAGTGGGATTTTAGAAGCGTTCAATGTGATCTGTGCTAAAAATCCTGAATCTGCCCATAGGACCACACATGCTCTGCTCTGGCTGAAGGTTCAGTCCCAGGCTGCATTTACAAACACATCTACATCAGTCTTAGAGAAATTGAGAGACAACATTGCTGGTTTTTTCTGCAAGTCTTTGTCTTTGCCAAGAGAAGAACATAAGCAGCTGTAATCAGAGAATCCTAGAATATCCTGAGTTGGAAAGGACCCACAAGGATCATTGAGTCCAACTTCCTGCACAGGATTATCCCCAGGAGTCACACCCTGTGCCTGAGAGCATTGTCCAAACACTTCTAGAGCTCTGCCAGGCTGGTGCTGTGACCACTTCCCTGGGGAGCCTGTTTTAGTGCCCAACCACTCTCTGTGTGAAGAACCTTTTCCTGATATCCAGTCTAAACCTCTCCTGACACAGCTTCAGGCCTTTCCCTTGGGCTCTGTCACCGCAGAGCAGAGATCAGTGCCTGCCCCTCCTCTTCCTCTCATGAGGAAGCTGTAACTGCAGTGAGATCTTCCCTCAGTCTCCTCCAGGCTGAACAAATGCAGTGACCTCAGCCAATCCTCACATGGCTTCCCTTCAAGACCCTTCATCATCTTCATTGCCCACCTTTGGATGCTCCCTAATAGTTTAGATGCTCTCTAATAGTCTCTCTTATATTGTGGCAGCCAAATCTACTCACAATATTCAAGGTCAGGCCACACCAGAGCAGAGAAGAGCAGAGCAGGTAATCTTAAATAACATTTTCAAGGAGGCCAAATCAGGACAGAAGCTATTTTGATATCAAATTTATCACACCTATTCTGGTTATTGCAAATATATGTCCATAGGACTAATTTAATTTTGTCCACCTTAATTCTCCCTGCCTATCCTGTTAATCTCACAGAATGAACAACAAACTTTTGAGCAATCCTTTTTCAAAATGGAATGAAGGCATTTTTGAAAATTACCCCTAGTTGTCTCAAATGTTGTGAAGGTTTTTGTAGCATTTGAGGAAAAAAAGGGTCTGGCATTGGAAAATTTAAATCTATGCAAATCAGTAAATCCAGATGATACGCATCTGTGGAAATTAACTGATGAGTTTCCTAAATGACATAACAATTGTTTCTGAAAATCCATGGACTGGAAACAAACAGCTGTGATATAGATGTCTTTCAAAAAGGATGCAAAGTATAACAATCTGGACAGCTATCATGTATTGTGCCAACCATTTTAGCCTAGCAAACAATGCACAAAATAAATGAAACACAAGAGGAGTACCTAGTCCAGCTCCTCTTGCATACTGCAGGGAATCATTGGATTTAAATTAAGAAGATGAGGTATCACTTTTTTGCAAGGCCAGACTGAATAAATCATTGGACAGTTGTTCACTAAAACATGCCTTCTTTTTCTGACACATTTACATTGTTATTTTGTTCATAAGAAGCAACAAGAAGCTTAAAAAACACTCAGAGTGTGTCAGTGGTTTTTAATGATCATCAGCCTTGGAAATTGGTGGATATTTGAACACTCTCCTATGGTCTAATTCAAGAAATTTCAAGAAACGTAGTATCTTATGAGAAACTTCTCTCAAAATTATAATATTTGTATGAAAAGCAGATATGACCAGCTATAGACTTAATCATCTCGTTAACCTAACTTCATCTAAAAGTACTGACCCATGAAAAAGAAAAGAAAATACAAGGTATCATTTTTTTTTGATTGAATTACAAAACAAGCAATCAAAATGCAGGAGTGAATACATCATGATTACCATTAAAAAAAATTAATACAATGCCTTTCAGGTGAAAAATGAGTTAAAATCGACAAGCACTGATGCCTGCAGTCAAAAAACCCAAACGGTCATTAAAATAATATGGTACTCATAAATCATACAGTCTGAAGTTGTGTCCAAGTAAAGTTAAGTTTAGTTACTGCTTTGTGCCAAAATTTTTTACTGTCAGATTTTAGGACTCTGGTGGAAGGCTTGATTCTGTGCTGCAACATTTTATAGCTGATTAGAACAACTACAAAATGATTATGAAGAACACCAAGCCAGGATGTGTTGCAGACTGTAGAGTGAGGAACTGAGCTAAGAGGTGGATGCAAGCATACAAAGGACATGTTAAAAATATCAAGGCTTAATATTTTTTCTCCATGTTCATAAACAGCATCTTTGTCACCAGACTTAGAAGATGCATTGCCAATTGGATGAGATATGCATGGTCCTGACCTGGATATTTATGATAGAGGACAGTCTGATTAATGAAAAGCAGAAAAATGGGCCAGTTGTGCGGGTGCTTGACTTTACAGTCCCAAATTCCCAACCAGGCACACATCAGAGATTGGCACCACAAAATTACTGAACATCTGCTGGTCCTAGTGACTCTCCAACATCCACCTCACACAGATAAACCTTTAAAAACTGAGATACAATGAGCTGCACAGAAGTTCTCCAGTGGTGAAGTGGGTCACTGTCACTGCTGAGGTGAAATCCCAGCTCTGTTAAAGTCTATGCTAAACCTCTCTCTGACTACTGTGGGGCCAAGATTTCTACTCACAATGTGGAAAAAATGATTTCATTTACAGGTATTATTTAATAAGGAATCACAGCAACAGTGAAATCTAGAAGACAATGGCAAAATTCTAGAGAAAGTAAAAATATGAATATGAAATAAAATCTTTTTAATTGTTCAGTAGCTCAGGCTGGAGCAAAACAATTTCCAAAGAGTAACTTATTAACAAATAAAGCAATAAAAATGAACACCATTTCAGGTGAGCTTGCTGCAACACAGCAGGCATCAACATGTTACATGACACAGTGACAAGAAGCAAATCTGATTTCTGGCATTGTATGGGAAAAAGAGCACATCAGAGCCCATCATGGTGACATTCCCTTTCCTCTCCAGCTCTGCCATGACTGCCGGTAGTAGCAGTGTGTTTAGGGACCACCATGAGATCTCAGAAATAAACCAGAAACCCAGAGGAATGAGGCTAAACAATGCAATGGTACAGACAGAAGAGAGGTGCCCTATGACAAGTGACAGGGAAAAGGAACAAAAATCTCCCAACAAATCTTTTCTTGCTTCTCACTGATTTCAATTTCCATTTTAAAACAAAAGGATTATGCTTTACTACAGCTAATGAGAACAGAAACAGATGCAGTAGACAAGATACATTATACAAGGGATATTAATCGTTCTTCTTCAAAGCATAAACCAACAGTAATTCATGGAATTAGTAAACAACAAATTTCCCTGAAGACAAGTTATTGTGTAGTCACTCATTACAGGCAATTTTATTCCTTCTCTTGAAACAGGTGATGCAGCACCAGCAAAGCCAGTGTGCCAGCCTAGAGGAGCACATGTTGTGACCAGCAATGAGATTTATGTGTTATAGATTGTGGGTGATCCAGCACAAACAGAGACACAGGAGAGCATATGGAGCAAGGGAGGTAAATCTATGAGCAGAAATGATCAAAACTCTGGGTGATCTTTTAGGCTGCTATACAAAAAAACAAAAAACAAAAAACAAAAAACCAAACCCAACCCCCTACAAAAACCCCATCAACACGGGCTTCACTTTAGGCTTGCAGCAGTCTCTATAAGGGATAACTTATTAGAAGAGACTGGCCACTCAGCTGTATAACTCCAAAAACAAGGGCATGTTTTTGTTTTACAAAGATCTGACACTAAAACTCAACCCACTGCTTAGCACTTCTATTAAAAGGCACTAACAGTAACTGAAAGGCCTTCAGATATTTTTAGATGTTTTCCCATCCCTCAGAGATTATCAAAACCAGTCAACTTATATTTAAAAGCAAACAAACTTTTATCCACCATATCTGGTCCCTTCACAATCAAATTTGTGTTTTTAATGGGATTACTCATTCAAAACTGTCTCCCTGTAATAAGCCAGACCTTATTCATTAAGGTAGCTGTCAGACAGCAGATGTGAGCACAACTAGATAAATCTCTGCTCCTCAGTGGGACTACACTGTGCTCCCTGCCATTGTGCTCCAGGCAATCACAGCAGCTCAGGAAGCACAGGATGGAGCAGGGAGAGAGGAATGGCTACTGCATAGCAACAGGTTGCAACCCCTCTACACAGCTTAGCCAAAAGTTAGAGGGGAGATATTCTATTTCTCCTTTCATTCCTGGGGCTTTATTTTTTAATATGTGTTCTTTCTTAAGTTTCAAACTTAATATTCTTGACAGACTCTGGTTCTTCTGACAGTCTATCATGCTCTGGTCTTTTTCATGTTGAATTTTTCAATTATAGTGACTGACACTTCAAGAAATTGTCTTCTGGAGTTGCAAAGTAATTTTGTTTATGCAACTGAGATAAGGAAGGTGGAAAAACGTAATGTGGAAGACTTAAATTTCTTTTATTTCACATCACTAAGCTTAAGATTTACTGGTGAAAAAGCAACATTACTCCTTGGATCACAATCATTGATCAGATGCTTGACTTTATATTAAACTCTGTGCATACATTATGAAGGCACTGATACAAATCCTGGCAAAGCTCACCTGACCCTTTTCTCTTTCAAGGTAGCTAATTTGAAATTTGCACATTTATGTGTGTCTTCCATCAAGACCTTTAGGAGTGTTGCTTTCTCAGTTCTTCAGGGCTGTCAAATTTTGTGGGCACAGTGACCTCCACTCTCATTTGGAACACCTCCTGTGTGATGGATTAGGCAGGAGTGTCCTTCACAGAGCTGTAGCTGTTTTGTGCAGTTCCTGCCTCTGATTAGAGCATGCAAGAGTAGCTCCACCTAAAGCTGTGCGAGCTCAGCAGGGGCTCACGCAGGAACACAGGAACTGCCACACAAGATAAAACCAGTGGTCCATCAAGACCCAGACCCCATCCAGCACTGACCACTGCCAGATGTTTCTGAAGGAAACACAGCTCTGCTAATTTAGCTCACAGCAAGATTTGTTTTTTAACCTGAGGCCATCAAGCAAATCGTGGAGGCTGGAGGTTTATACTTATGCTATTTAATCCTTAGGATTAAATTACAGATTAATTAAATAAATTACTTAATCTGTAAAACCCAGGCTCTCACAGACACTCATGGGAAGAGGCCCTTGCCAGGTACTGGCCAACATAGTGTGCTGATTTTACAGATTAAACCTATACTACTCAAGATGGGACTCTTTGCAAATCTCAAAGTTGGTAATACTTCCCCAGACTAAGGGAGAGAGCATCTGCTCACCACTGAAAAAGACACAGCTTTGAGACAGAAACCTGTCTGATAGCTGCAAAATATTCTCATTGGCTTGTCATTTTTTCACCTAAATGTATATACATAACACATACATATATATGTGTACATGTACTTCCTTTGCACATATATGTGTACAAACATACACTCATATATAATTTTCCCACTGTAGCTGCTTCATAAAGGTTGTGGATCTTTTTATGAGATCAGCCAGGGATGAGAGCCTGGGATCTGCCTGTCATCCATCCTGCCCCAAATGACAGAAAAATGAGGGTGAGCTTGCAGGACAGGAGCAGGGATAACACTCTTCTGGAGCATCAGTCCAGTAGAAGAGAAACCCCACTGTGCCACGAGTATGCTGACACACTTGGAGGAAACAACTGCCTCCAATGGTGTTTACTGCAGCTATCAGAACCCCAATTCACTGCCAAAGGATAATGCTTTTAGGGTGAGCTCCCTGCTCTCACATGCTTTGATGGGTATGAAATGGAATAAACAGACTGACTCAGAAAGCGCTCCTAACCAATCTGCAAGGCAGCACAAAGAGTGATATTACTGGATTGTGAGGTCTCTCAAATATCTGTTCTACAGCTTTCAGAGACTAACTGGGGAAACAGCTTATAAAATCAAAGGAAGGAAAAGAAAAAGGGAATTTGCAGGTGTCTGAGAGATATATTTTTTGTTTCTGACTATTCAGAAGTAGTTTCACAGTTCTACAAACAAAGTGTGAGCTAGATCTTAAGTTGTTAGAGATATGTGAGCTGGGGTGGGGACCCTCTGTTGCTGGTCTGGTTCTGCTAGGGTAGCACTGTGGTGACCACATTCTCACCTCAGTGCTAGTTGTAATATCAAGGACAAGGCTCTGCCTTCATTTCTGATAACAGCATGCATTTTATAATTTACTGTGTGTCCCCTTCCAAACGACATCAACACATAACAGGACTTTTCAACCCATACACATTTGCACAGCGCTCATGGAAAGAAATATAGGGTCTCACAGTGTTTGTTGAACACACTGCAGTTACTGCCTGGCCACGAAAGCAAATGTCTACAGTTTGTCCTTACTGGGGACTGTCACTCTCTGCTAGAGTGCTGCAAGAGTGCAGCAGCTGATTTAAAAAATAATTATGCTACACAGAAACTTGTGGTACCCATATGACTCCAGTTATATGAAGCAGCATCTGTGGCCCATGCAGCCAGAAAAAGGAGCTTTGACAGAGCTGCAGCTCTGGTACTGAAGTGAAGTGCCTGGTAACCAGTCCTGCAGCAGGAGAACATTACAGCTGGGTGCCACCCACCCCCTTCTGCTCCTGGCACCTGGGGAAAGGGGGCAGAATATTCAGTTCTGAGTGATCTAGACAGCAGCCAATGAGCTCCATCTTAAATGCCCCAGAAGAAGCTGCTTTCCAAGAGCATGAGGAGCCTTGTGTGTTTTCTGAAAAACTGCCACAAATCAAATAAACAGTTGGACTCTGTGCACCCAGAAAGTGACTGCCACCACAGTAAAGTGAGCCCTGATGCCCCAAGGCAGACTGCTCTGTTCTCCTCTCCCAGGGAAAGAAATAAATTCTAAAATCTTCATTGCAAATGAGGATTCACACCATTCTGTTTACTTCTGCAGGTGTCCTTTGGCATACTTGCTCAGGTTGGCAAGCAGAACAGCTCCAGCCATGCTGTTCCCAACACAGGTTAACCTATCCTTCTATCCCCTCTGTGACTTGCTGAGTTACAGCTTTCACAAAGCATGCAGAGGCAGCTTTATGATCCCTGAAGAAAATAAATTAGACAAGTATGTGACATTAGTTGTCCACAGCTGCATGAATAAAGTAACAGGGATTCCCTCCATAACTGACTGGAAAGAAAATAATTGCACATACAGCACCTTCTAAAAAATAAATAATATTTTTAAGAATTAGATATTTTGGAAAGAGAGATTTAGCAGCAAGCTGAATAACAGGGGATGCCATCTGATTTTTTTTTTCTTCCTCAGAAAAGAGTCCTTGTTCAATACTGTTTGTAAACCTCTTTCACAGCCAAAACTAGTAGGAATATAATCAATACGAGCTATGAACAGAGACATTTTTTCTGTAGCTGCAATTAGCTATTTTCAAAGAGTGGCTGATGAATAATGTATGCAAAAGGGTGGGTGGAAGGATTACTTAATTTTTCTTTAAGCAGATTATTTTAGCTTGGGTGAAAGACTACCAAGCTAAAGAATAGTGCTCAATATCACACAGTGTATAAACAGCTGTGGCTTAGCACATAATAAAAGCTATTAAGAGGCTGAGCCAAAAAACATATCCAGCTATGAGGAGGAGAAAGAGGCAAAGTACCGTGTAATGACTGCCTCAGCTTCACATTTGCCATTCTGCCTCTGTGCACAAGTCCATTCTGCAGCCCAAGATCTCACCTTTCTCTACATTAGGGTCTTCTAACTGGCTCCAAATGGTACCTTGGCCTTTTTGTAAACAATTTTTTTTTTTTAATTTCAAGGCTGCCAGATCACATGCCAGTAGACATTAAGATCTGGAATATGAATTGGCCACACATTCAGGAAACAGGAGACAACCGTGGTCATCCCAGCATCAGCTCTGGGTGCCCTTGGCATGTGGTGTCTGGGGCTAAGCAGCAAGGAGGTGGAGGACACCAAAAACTTTGGCTCCATCCTTTGCATGGACTAGCCAAGCCTATGAAGGATAAAATAAAAATTCACCTTCACTCTAACAGGAGAGGAGATTTTTCATGTCAGGTGCTCAGGCACCTGTCCCTCCACTGAGCTGATTTATCACCTTTCCTCTCTGCTCCTTTCTCCTTTGCAGCACAGGTCTTTATCAAGAGGTTACTTCACACCTTCTCTGCTGCAAAAACTCATGCTGGCATATTTTCCTTGCTCCTCTACATTCAGCATCCCCTTGGCCTGAGGACTGCAACACCTGATCAGGAAAGCAAATGTCTGAGCTGGTTTGTGGCAAAGTTTATCCTTGGCTTTGCTTGTGTTTACCTCCAAGTCAGCAATTAGCTTCAATGCAGCAGGTTTTGCATAAGTATTATTACCACAGGTTTTCAGTTACTCTATTAATGCACAAGGAAATAAAGGCATTTTTACCTCATGTTCTCCTTCCTGTGAACTGTCAGATACATTTCATAGACTCTCCCTTGTGGAACGGCTCCTGCTGGGATCAGCAAACTTACTCCTGCAGAACAGAAGAGACACAAAAGATAAGATGGAGAAAAAAGAGGTGAGTGGGTCTGTGGAAAGGAGTGACAGGAGAGGCAGAGGATGAAGCCTGCAAAAACAGATTTTCAGCCACCCTAATCATCAGACTGTAAATGACCTCAGCAAAATGTGAGAAAAAGCATTAACTGTAACCCTGGTGTCTTCAGTGTCCAGCTGCCTGTTCTGTTTCCTCTGCACTGAAGAAAAGAAATGGAGAAGAGGATTTTCTTCCCTTTGGTTTTATTTAAAGACCAGACAGATGGTTACACTGCTGCTTACCTTGTAAAATGATGGAAAAACAAACAACTCTGACTAAAATTCCCAACAGCTGTAATGGGACTTCTCTCCCTAGGCAATTCTTACTTAATTAAGATCAGGAAAGAAAAGCAGTGGAGCACTGTCCCAGGAAGCAACAAGAACTAGTTGTTTCCTGAAAGATGGCTTCTGTGTCTGCCATCCTGTCTTTTAATGCACTCAGTTCCTAGGGAGGAACCAAATCTGCCAGGGAGACAAAACTGGGCTTCTTGGCTTTTGAAAGTGCCTAGTCCTGTAGAGTGGCTCAAAACTAGGATATGCAACCTTGAAAAAAACGTGGACAAATATGCCCAGTGTCATTTTCACTAATGATTTGCTGCACACTTGATTAAAAAACACTGTTCTTACATTCCTGCCATTTAAGAGGTATCTTGAACACAACAAACATGGCCCATGAACTGGCTATTTCACTCTGCTGGACACATCTCAGCCAGCTCTATTTGTAGATGAGGATAAGCAGGAAATCAGTGGCAAGGATTTGCATACAGTTGTTACCACATAGCTGAAAACAAGCCTAGAGGAAGAATATTTTCATAGACGTGTTTACACTAGAGACACTTTACAGACACCTTGCATGGCTCTGCCTCTTTCCTTTAGCATTTACAGTTTGGTTACACTGGGCACCTCCCGTATGTTGGTGTGCAGGGCCTCAGTCTCACACTTAGCTTTGAGGAGAGGGAATGCTAGGAAAGCATTTTCCACAGATGCCTTCTGGCACTTGTGCTTTACAGCCTGCTACAACCCAACCTGTGCATGCTTGCAGCTGTAACAGGGCAGGTGTACTGAAACTGAAGGGCTCTGATCATATCTTGAGGAGGGCATACATCTATCTAGAAGCAGCACAGAGGCATACAAGGTAGCAGCAGACAGATTATTTTATTTTACAGAATCATTACTTTAATCATTTTGAAGGGATTTCAGCATCAAATGCTTTTTCTTTACAAATTGATATTAATATATGTGAATTAACAGTGACTAATGGACTTTGCTGATAATGTGCACCACTGTGGCATATGAAAAGTGAGCATCAATATCTATCTTCAGCTGCTACTTAGAAAAATATTAAACCCACAATTGTATTGCACAAATTTTCAACATTGCTCATCAGTCAGCACCAGATTTATTGAAGTTGTTCAGCTTTCACTTGAATTTCACAGATATTTTTGCCTCCCGTTAGACAGGAGCTCAGAGAGTAGGGCTATAGGTCCAAGCACTTTTGGCTGCTTCGTGGGCAGTGTGGGACTGCATCCTGGAACCAAACCAGCCAATCACAATCCTGGGCCACCTAGGCATTTTGCTTCCTCCATAACACCAACAAAAGAGAAATGATCCAGCAGAGGCTCAGGGGACAAGGGTAGGCACCATCTCCTTGGTGAGGGCATTTGCTGTAAAATGGCCAAGCTGTGAGCTGCAGTCTTACATGTACTGTAGTCCCTCCTCAATCCAGTGAAACCAGGCAGGTGTATTCCTGACCATTGTATACCCTGCACATTCCTCAAATCAAATGCTTTATGTATTTGATTCATTCTCACTTTAGATATTAATGCTGCTCTGTAGTATCATGCTAAACCCATGGGAACATCTAGGTGCTGAACTTCCTTAGAAAGAACATCAACACTTCATGTAGGAACCAAGCAGCAGCAGCATGGCCCTGCTAAAAAAATCTCTTGAAAGACCTGAGCTCTCCCAAGGCTGCCCAAGAGCTCCTTGGATGCTCTGAAATTGCCTGCTGGTGTCAGGGTGGCCTGAAGGGACCTGGAACCTGACTTGGTGCTGTATGAGAAAGATTGAGCAGCATGTTGCATTACATCAATAGCCCTCAGTCCCTCTCGTTCCTAGTTGTAATGCAAGTCAACAATAAATACAGGTAAAAAGCCTCCCAAAAATGGTGTTCTGTTGTCCTACTTTAACTGCACATAGACTGCCATGAATTGAAAGCAGAGCAACCAATTTGTTTTGAAATTAATTTGTTCTCTTTTAGTACAATGACAAAATAGAGGCTTACTCTATTGAAGTCCCTTTCCTAGAACTGCATGAAAGGGAAGGTGATACTGAATTGCACTTGACACAGGGAAGTTCTGAAACTTTGCATGTCTCAGAAAGTGGCTAAGAGCCCTGCAATATTCTGTTTAGAATCAGACAATCATTTAGGTTGGAAGAGACCTCTAAGATCATTGAATCCAGTCATTACCACACCACAGTGTTTACCACTAGATCACATTCCTATGTATTACTTGGGAGAAGAGACCAATCCCCACTTTGCTGCAGCCTCCTTTCAGGCAGTTGTAGAAAGGGATAAGGTCCCCTCAGTCTCCTTTTCTCCAGGCTACACAACCCCAGATCCCTCAGCTGCTACTCCTAAGACCAGCGCTCTTGTAGTGAGGGGCCCAAGTCTCCCTCAAGCCTGTAGTGTTTAAAGGGTGGCCAGGACTTTGGGTATTTGGGTAGAAAATATTCAAACTACTTTTGTAGATGCAAATGGAGGCGGGGGGGGGTGGGGGAGGAGAACCCCATTTATTTGTTTTGATCAAAGAAAAGGCAGAGCCCCATGCATAGACTTTCTCTCCCTGTATAAAGACAAGCTAACACCACTTAATCCCACAAAACAGTTGAACCTTTAGGGCAGCATGGCTAGCACTTACCTGAATTGGGAATTACTAGGTGGCCCCCTAAGGAGTTGAAGGTCCCGAAGGCGGTGCATGACGGGTCAGTTTGCCGAGCAAGGCTCTGGTTCTTCATGTTCAGGGTCTCGTTCTCCAGCAGAGACTGCGTGATCTGTGGGGACAGCTTGGAGGAGAAGTCAGAGAGGTCATCCTGGGGAGTGACTGCACCGGAGGTGTTATAGACCTTGATCTTCAAGTTGGGGAGCGGGTCCAGGATTGGAGAGTTGGTCATTGGGATTTTATCAGAGACATCATGCAAGGCGTACACGGGACCTCTGTACATGGCTGCAGCAGAAGTGAGGTCTGGTGGCACTGCCAGGAGGTCTGCAGTGGAGATGAAAAAGAGGAACCATGTTATTTCTCTGTTCTGATGACTTTATTCCGAGCAACAATTTGGGTTTGCATTTGCATTTTATCTTTCATTCCAAACGTTCATATACACAAAGTCCCTGAACCTTCATCTCCATTTCCATGAACTCTCCAGCAAACTCCCAGGGCTCCTATTGCCCCAGCTGCTTTGGAATCTGGTTGCTGTACAAAATTACAGCATGCTTCTGCTCTGAAGAGTTTTCACTGGGAGTATTTTCCAGGCTGCACTCAGATTCCAAATATGACATGCTTAGCTTCAGGGCAAGATGTTTTCATCGCTCAGTAGATCAAGTTTTAACTAAAAACCCCCTCCCTAAATGCTATGTGACAATCATTAGCCAATTTTTCTAACTGGCCTAATGACAGCATTCCTGAAAAAAAAGACAACAAGCCTATGAAGTCATCATTCCATGACTTCCTGCACTGAGGGGTTAGTACCTGCATCACATTTTTCTAATATTTGCTTTAAAAGTTTCTTCAGCAAAGAAAACATTTCTGCTAATCTTACACATAACAACTCTCTTGTCATCTTAACTTTTACAGTGTAGATATTCTTCTGGTGTAGGTATAGGGGGAAAAAAGAGGAATTCTTCAGCCTAAATAAGTGTCTTGATAAAGGCAGCATTACCTTTAGAGGTTTTTTCCTGGCCAATGAAGTGAGGAAAAAAAAATCAAGCTGTTATGCACCAGTGATAAAAATATTAATTATTAAATTATGTTCTACCACAACTTCTATATTTTCTATTAAATGCACAGTACTCTTTATACCAGTGGAGACAGGCATAGGAAGAAAAGCTATCAGTGAAATAAAGGGGAGGGAGCTGTGATAGAATTACTGTAGTATCTCTCCTGTGATGCATCCTGTCTCCATGGTTTCTGTCAGAGCTTTGCCTTTGCTTTCAACATGAGCTGGATCCCTATTTCCATAAAAGTATCTGGATTTTAATCTCACAATGATGCTCTCTCTTCAGAAGCTAAATTCACCTGCCTTATACTCTTGAGCACTGTTGACAAACGCCATCATGAGTTTTGAGCATTAGACAATCAGAAACAAATGAACATGATCTTCTTCCTTTTTATCAAGCATCAGCAGGCATCCAGTGATACCATTCATGCAGCCCAAGTGACCATAACCTAACAGCATCTCCCTGAATTGGTCAAAATGGAGTGAAATGCCAACCAACCTTGCCTTGCAGCCTTGATGTTGACAGGCTGAAATCCCCCATTTAGTGCCGAGGAGTCGATGATATCCGACTCAAAGTCCCGGTGGTTCTTGCGGTACACAAACAGGGCCACGACCACGGAAATGGCCAGGCACACGATCACAGCGATGACAATCCCCACGTAGAGAGCAACATCATCTGAGTCAGGAGCAGCTGCAGGGAGAGAGGCCAGGAACCTTCAAGAAATGTCCTCCTTACAGGGACTTTCAAGAAAACATGTTCTTATTATTCTCGTTTCCTGCAGATATTTACTGCCTTTTTTATAGGCTAATTTAAAATCCGTTTCCAATACCATATAGCAGGTCTATGCCCTTTTGATGGAAAACAATCCTTGATTTCTCTCTAACTTCTGTTCTAACTCTTTACCTATCCACTTGTTCATCTGTCTAATACTCAGGCTGTGTACTACTAAGCAAAACGTGTTATAGTCTTACGAACTAAATTCACCCTAGGAAATTAGATTACGTCTTAGTGACATAATGTCATAATATTGGTATTTAGAAGTTTATCTGATACCAAAAAACCCATGGGTTTTTAAACTTCAGAAGCCTTATTTTTACCTTAAAAGAAGTAAAAGAACCCAAAATTTCCATTTTCTATGGAATACCTGGAGTATCAGGACATATTTCTGGTTAGTTTGGGGTTTTTTTGACATGTAAGCTGTCATTCCTCCCTTCCATCCATTTGCCTTCAAAAATACAAGCTAGTAAATTAGTAAAGCAGAGAATCAAGCATTGAATTCTCACAGCGGCATTAACACATACATATTAATATAATATGTAAGCTGAAGTAAGCACAAGAAATAATGTAGTAATTTACCAAAAGGAACCAAAATTTATTAGAGCTGTCTTGTGAGGAAATGGCTATGATATTTTTACTAGCTGCTTGTACCGTATCTTCAGCACCAATTCCAAGCTAATCTCTAGCATCATTATCCACCAGACATTTTTTTCCAAAAGGTCTGAGTATGTGTTCAAAAATTGATGTATTTCTATACAGTGAAGAATCCCATTTTTAGAAATGGCCTAATGAAAAAAGGAAGTGCAAAAACAAATCAGACTCTTTTAGTACCCCATTTTTGTTGGTTTGAGACATGTGAAATCACTTTTATTTTATCTCTTTTAGCCATTTAAGCTAAGTTGCCCTCCAGCTGCAGAGGTGAGAGCTGGCAGATGCAGAAAGGGACTGATCAATCTCTGACAGCTCTAGGCTACCAGACCTTCAATTTCCCAAACTTGAAACATCCCATTTTTAACCCAGCAGTTCAGGAAGCAAAACTCCTGAGTTCCGGCTCAAAGACAAGTTACCCTTCCACCACACTCCGTCCAGTTGCTAAGGGAATTTTAATGAGAAGACGGCTCATTCTCTCCAGCTTTTGTCTCTGAGGCAGCATCTTCTCCCACTTCCCCTGTGCACAAAGGCCCTTATAATCCTGTGTCTGCTGCAAAGCACTGTGCCTGCTGTCAAGCAAACAGAATGTCACCCTGCTGAATTGGTCCCTTTTTTTTGCCTAGTCACACTGAGCTTGCCTAACAGTAAAGCCTAACCCAAGGAACAGCATCAAATTAGCATCCAGGAACATAAAATCAAACATTAAACTTACAAGAAAATCCATATTCATTCTGGGTTCTCTGTTCAGTTGAAATAGGATAAATGAAACCTTAAAAAGAAAGAAATTAAACAAAAAATGGGAACAAAATCAAATGAGGAGAACAAAAAAATGAAGCATGAAAAATAGTTTAATCAAAAAAAAAAAAAAGGAAAAGAAGGAAAAGAAACTGATGGCACTTTAAAATTCTGATACAGCACAGAATTATGATTTTGCATCCCCTGTCTCCTCCAGAGCCTTACTAAGAATTAATAAGCAGGCAGATTGAATTTCTAAGCCAAAATCGGTCTCGAGTCACTAACTTTGGAGTGCTTAAAGTCTTTCTTTTATTGAGCATAAACTGTAATGGATCTAATTTATTTCAGACATCTAGGGTCATTAGCATATGGAAAGTCTTTTTATCCTTATCCCTGCCATATGCTTTAATTCCCAGGACATGTTCGGTGAGGCTCTAAACAGTTTTTATATTTAATTATAATAGCTTGCTGTTGATCTAATAGAGCTAAAGGAGACCTGTTGTCACTGGTCAGAGGTTAAATACTG